>NW_027192562.1:1752733-1817509 GCF_042370625.1 Thermothelomyces heterothallicus | reverse complement strand
CCCCCGCGGCGTCCTTCCGTAAGGAAACGTCTTGAGAAAGCAGCGTCCAACTTCATTCTTGAAGCCGGCACACCCCCGGTTGGTTCTCTCAATGCGGTCCCATGAAACAACCGAGACTGATGGGCCGACTACACCATGAGTTCATGCAGAAACCTCCAACTGACACCACCTAGTCGGTATTGTGGGCCGTGTCATGAGTGCCATTGACTAGCGGCCGAGCCTGTGTAGCCTCGGCCTCGGAGGTTGGGGAGATTGGATGGTTCCCGGCTCCATTCGTCGTTGGCGTGACCAGCGTTGGCCATCTCCGGCCATTGACAGCCGTTGTCTCCGCATCGGACGGGGCGCCCGAAGGGGATGCGTGCACACCGTTCGGCACAATTGGCGACTCAGCATCGACCATTGGGCTGTCCAGGGCCTGTTCCTTGGAGAGCCTGGTCGAGGTTGAGTTCTCGCGCGAGACTGCCCCCAAGCCACGACGCGGCAGCCGCTGTCTCCGGAAAGGCGATGGGCTCGCCTCTGCGAGGCTCGGCTTGTCTTCCGAGACAAGTTCGCCGTTGATGTAGTGTTTGTTGCTCGGTGCAAACCCGCCGAGGCCATCCGCATCAGGGTCGTGCCTCCACTTTTGGCGAGGTGTCCAACTTGCGCACTGCATCTCGTTCTCTGGGAGCTCGCAGTACGCCATCGTAAGCCTTACGTTGCGAAGATGCTGAATCGTAGGGATGATGAATAAGAAGTCGGAGGCCTACACGCGTGTTAGGACGACAGTTGGGGTATGATGAGGGGCCCAGGGTCAGCGCATACCTTGACGAAAAACATGTCCATGGCAGCAAACTTCTCCCACGCTTCGGCTCGGAGACTCTCAAGCGTGCGATAGCCCAGGCGGCGGGGGTCATTGCCTTGATAGTAGCCCTGGAGCTGTTCACCCAGCTCGAAGAGGCTCGGCGTTGTAAGCGCATACCGATCTGACTCTAGCCGCCAGATGGCGCGCTTGGCGACGGGCGAGGCAGGTATCCGAGCCCAGCCAGTGTCTGAGCCATCAGTTAGCATCCTCTCGGCAAGACAAAGACATGTTTCTGCCGGATAAAAAAAAAAAAAAAACTTACATCGCGAGAGGTCTAGGTCCTTCTCCCCGAGAAGCAGGGCTACCTGCGTGTTGAGTAACCACTGTTCCCTGCCGTCGCGAGTTCCGTTCGCCTCCGGTTTGATGCAATCGTATCGAACGCCCTGCATGATGCTGAACTTCTCTGCTACCTCGGCCAGCTTCGGGTTGACAGCGCCGTCCAGCCAGCGCAAGACCGGTGGCAACTTCGCCAGCCGGGCACGCTCTTGCTCGAGACGTATCCGCCGTTGGTCGGCTTCCTTCGCCGCTCTCCTCCGCTCCATCTCCTCCCGAAGAGCGCGCTCCCTGCGTTCCTGCTCCTTCCTCTCCTCCTCTTCGCGTTTGCGTCTGGCCTCCTCAGCCGCTTCGCGCTCCAGCTTCTCCCGGCGTAACCGCTCTTCCTCTTGTCGTCTCTTCCGCTCCTCTTCCTCCTTCAACCTCTTCTCTTCTTCCTCCTTCCTCCTCCGCTCCTCTTCCTCCCGCTTCTTCTTCTGTTCTTCCAGCAGCCGTCGTCTCTGCGCTTCCTCTCGTGCTTTGCGCTCTTCTTCCTCCCGTCTCTGCCGCTCTTCTTCCTCCTTCCGCTTCCGCTTCCGTTCCTCCTCTTCCTTCCGTCGCTGCTCTTCTTCTCGCTTCCGGGCTTCTGCCTCGGCAAGCTTCTTGGATTCCTCCTCACGCTGAAGCCGCTCCTTTTCCCTGGCCTCCTCTTCTAAGCGCCGCTTCTCCTCCTCCTTTCGTTTTGCGTCGCGCGCCCGTGCCTCGTGCTCGGCTTGCTTCCTCTTCTCATCCTCTTCTTTCTCTTTGGAAGGCAAGGGTTTGGGTTCGGAGGCGTCCGTCACAGAGGGGTCGGCATCTGCCATCTCAACATCTGGGTCCTCGGACTTGACATGAATGCTACCTTCGGAAGAAACCGACTTCCCAGATTCGCGGCGCCCATGATGAAGCAGCGTTTCCGTCTTCTTCAGCTTCGACGCGAGCTTCCGGTCTTCCTCCTCCCGCGTCCTGGATGGTGGTCGAGATCCTGGAGTGGAGCTTGATGAGGGTTCGCGAGGAGCAGATGCTTTGAGAAGCCTGTCGTCAGATTGGCTGGATTTCGGCCGCTTCTCCTTACCGTCGGCATCCAGTTTTCGCCTTTTGACCGGGGCGTCGCTACCATCCTTTTCCGAAGACCCGAGGTGCGGCGGGGTGGCACTGGACCTGTATCGCTTGCCAGTGCTCTCCCCGGAGACTGATAGCCTATCACGAGATTCGTCCCTCTTCAGAGCCTTGGCCCTGTCGTGATACTTTTCGGCCATTGGTAGCTTGTCGAATTCATCTCGCGGGCTGGATGGCTCCTTCATCGAGGAAGCGTTGGAAGTCAAGCTGGGCCGCCGCTGCCTCTCTCGCTCGCCCTTCAGTTCCCGTCCGGACACAAGCTTTCGCCTCGGCTTTGTTGCTTCGCCTTCAGACGACACGGCAGCAAGGTCAGACTCGGCACGCTTGATCTTGGCCGCTGGCCTTCCAGCAGGCGACAATTCACGGTCCGAAATCGCAATGGTGGGGATACGGTCCTCTTTCTTTGGTCGTCCGGGTCCACGCTTAGGCGATGTTTGTTCATCTTGGGCGGCAGTAAGCGAGCCCGCTCGTCGTTTCTCTTTCGGGCTTGCGGATAACTTCGAGGCGCTAGGTTTTTTGGACTCACGGATCGGGCTGCCGGCTTTCCTTTTGTTAGTCTTCCCAGCCTCGTCCTTGGACTCTGGCCGGCGCTTCGGCTCGCGATCCGGCTCTCGCCGGCCAGGCGATCGGGTCCTCGAAGCCTCCTTATGCGTTTTCTTGTACTCGTCGTAGGCAGTCTTCAGCATGTGCTCTTCCTCCATCCAGTTTGGTCCTCGGCGCCTCCTCGCAATCTCGTAATATGTTTCACCTTTGAAACGGCGGGTGGGGTCGAAATCGGTCTGGTCGAGGAGGAGTCTAACAACCTTGATGTTCTCCTGCCCGATCGCGGCCAGCATAGGAGTCGAGTACTCGCTGTTCTGGCTTGGGATGGGGGGCGGGTCCGGGTTTGCCCTTCCCAAGGCCAGGAGGAGCTGCATGACGATATCATGACCCCCTCTGGCGGCGGCAACCATCGACTCGGGGTCGTCAAAGTTTTCCCTTACCTGAAGGATGCGGGTTACGGTCTCCTCATCACCACGGGCGGCTGCTGCACGCAGCGTCTTGTCGTCCATAGGCATGTACAAGAGATGATTGCTGGTCTTCGTCGCGCGTACGGTGCCAACCCTCCGCCCGGCGCTGGTGTGCATGGAGCTCGACGCGCCAGGCGACCTCCTTGGACTGTCGGGGCCGTATGACGAACGCGCATCCGCCAGCTCCGGATTATGCTCCTCCGAGGTTCGCCGTCGCTCGCCCATCTTTTGCTTGGCTTCCCGCAGAGCCTGTCTGATCTCATCTGCATAATCGAGATCGTCATTCACCCTGTCAATCGGTTCTTGCCCATACGCATTAGCCTTTCGCGGGTTCACGCCGGCGTCCAGGAGGATCTTGACAACGTCCAGGTGACCATTTTCCACGGCATCGATCAGAGGCGTGTCCTTGTCGTTGTTGACGCAGTCGAGGTTGCAGCCGGCATCCACAAGCAACCTAACAATATCGTCGTAGCCATTAAGCGCCGCGATCTGTAGAGGAGTGTTGCCCGCATAATCGGCCACGTTGATGTCCTCGG
The DNA here is from genome assembly GCF_042370625.1 of Thermothelomyces heterothallicus. NCBI lineage: Eukaryota > Fungi > Ascomycota > Sordariomycetes > Sordariales > Chaetomiaceae > Thermothelomyces > Thermothelomyces heterothallicus. The sequence goes on along the minus strand of NW_027192562.1, from coordinate 1,813,712 downwards.
GTCGCTCTTGTAGCCGCTGTTTTGCAATCTCGTATTCGCCCTTGGCACAAGCCCTGGCAAGGAAGGTCTGGCCGTGCGCGTCGAGGTGCTTCTTGTGCGGCGCCATCTTGGCGGGAGACACGGTGGTTTCGGTGGTGGCAGGAGTTGCTAGACCACGTAGCTTGGAGCTGCGCGGGTGTGGGCTCCCACTTGCCGACGACTCGTCTGACTGGTAGTCGGTGGACTGGAGCGGAGCCGGTATTCGCTTCTTCTTCTGGCCGAGGCCGTTCGACGAGTGTCCGGGGAGCTGGGTCGAAACGCTGCGGCGATGTGTCCGCGCATGCGGCGAGGTGGACCGAGTCCGTGTCGAAGGGGGATGTGCTTCGTGATGCGATTTTTGGGGAGGGGGGTGGTGTTTGCGGGAGGCGTCAAGGCCCGAGCCCGAGGTGCGTTGACGGCGGATCTTCCGATTTTCAGTCTCGTCCTCCGAGTCAGGCCTTGGTGCCTTGCGCTTGTGGGGCACCACCTTGTCTGGCGGTTTGCTCTTGTCCTTTGTCGAGGGTTTGGCCGAGTCCACAGGCGCGGATTCGGAATCCGACCTGGAGTTGGCGTTTGACAAGCGGCGTCGCCGCTGCGCGTGAGGTGGAGACCCCGGCGCGGAGCTGAGGCCGCTGGATCCGTCCTTGGCCTTCGGCTTGTCCAGCTGTTTTTTCTTCTTGCCGAGAGCGGCTGTAGTGCTTTCGTTCAGTCCATTTCCGGCACCCGACGTGGGTCGATCCGGTTTTTCAGGGCGGTCGCCTCTGTCGCCCTTGTCACCTTCACGCTCCTGCTTCGGATGAGATTGCTTGCGGTCCAGCGCCGAGGAAGGCCCGTCTTCTGCATCGCTCTTCTCATGCTTGATGATCTTGCGTGCTTTCGACGGCGAGTGGCCGTCTTTGCCTGGCAGCACGATCGTCTCCGCGTCCGAGTTCCCGTCGGCGCCTCCGTCTTCGTCACTGGGGCGTGCACCGGGCTCACTCGGCTTGCTGTCCTTCAGAGGTATCTCGGGTTTTGCGGCACTTGACGGCTGGGTCACGCTGGAGGACTTGAGCTGATCGGAGTTGCTGCCTGGCCGCTTGGGCGAAGCAGCAGGCTTCGTAGAGGCGGGCTCGGCAGCATTCTGCGCATCCATGTCATTTATTCAACAAGACAACCGCCGTCCTGCACCATCCTGGTCGCTGGGAGATGAGACGTTAAACAGCGCGGAACGGGGTTGCGCGGCGATTGATTTGAATGTTGAGAGAAGGTGCGCACCAAACAAGCCGAGATCGAGGTGATGGAGATGGGAGCCTTCGTTGGTGGGATAGCCTAGCACGGACACCCAGAACAAGCCAGCGACACGCAAAGGGAAGAAGGACAGGGGCCCAGCGGGTTGGAAGCGGGCACGGCAGCGCACAAAGGCTTGAAAATTGAAACGCCGAGTCACGAGAGGGTCGGAACAGGGACTAGACGGCTAGAGTGCGCCGAATGATATGGCGTGCACTGATAAAAACGAAAGCGTTGTCGATTAGTTAGAGATGATGGTGGATTGCTTGTGAAATTGTTGATGGTGTGTTTCTGCAAAGAGGAGGCGCTGGAACGGGATTCGAACCGTGGATCGAAGCTGCGCTTGGCTGGAGGCAAGAGAAAGCGGCCTGCAGCTGGGCCGGATACTCCGTACATCCGTACACTAGTGTAGGCGGAACTCGTCAACCCTCTTCCCCCCCAAGATCAAAAGTCTGATCGCCACCTCTGCGATTGGCTGGCTCAGGCTACGGTGGACTGTTTGACCCTTGCGTGCATTGTGTACATTGAACGCGGCCGACAGGGGAGGAGGGGTTTGAGAGCCTGGGCGGGCGTCGTTTGAAATTGCACCGTGCCGGTTGCGGTTTCGAGCCTTCTCTCCTGCATGGAGCTGGGCACGCGGACATCCTTGCTTGTGCCCGCTGCTGCCGAAGGGCTCAGGCCTTGCAAGTTACCAGCTTGAATTTCAATTTTGGGGAGCTGGGACCGTGAAAAATTCTTAGTCTCGCAGCCAAACTTCATTAGGTGCGGCATGCTGCGTATGTACAATTCGCAAGCTCATAGTACCGAGTCATGACCGAATTGGTGCAGTCCACCAACCCGAGCCCGTCATGATTCACGAAAGCTCGGATGCAGTGTGCTCTTTTGTTGGGCGCATTGGGTCCCTAGTGTATAGGCCCGCTTTTCTACCCCCGCCCCTCTCCCCATCTTGGAGCGCTCAGTCTTCCCGCCTCCACTGAACCAGGGGGAGACCGTCGTCAAAAGAACGGCACGATAACAACTCAGGCGCCCCATGGATTCCTCCGACGCATCGTTCCATCTCCCAGCGTCGTTAGAGGCCTGCAGGATAGGGTCCCTACCGCCGGCGGCATACTACATCGCGGATTTCATTAGCGAGCAAGAAGCGGAAACAATCCTGCGCAAGGTAGCTCAGAGACCCGGCACGCTGCGCCCTAGGGCCCCCAGTACCTACTAACAAGGACGTCGCGAAGGTTGAAACGGCACCCAAGGCGAGATGGAGACAACTTACACATCGTCGGCTACAGACATGGCCCTCGGATCTAGTTAAAGACACTCTCGTCGACGCCCGGCCGCTCCCGGACTGGCTGGAAGAGCCCGTCGTCTCGCGCATCCTGTCGATCCCGCTTTCAGACGGTCAGCCGAACATATTTGCGAACAGCCCTCATGGGCGGCCGAACCATGTGCTCATCAACGAGTACCCCCCCAACACGGGCATCATGCCGCACAAGGACGGCAGCGCCTACTACCCCGTGGTCTGCACGGTGAGTCTCGGCTCGAGCCTGTGTCTCAACTTATACAAGAGCAAAGAGGATGGTGGCCTGGACCCAAACCCGATATGGAGGATCTTGCAGGAACCGCGCAGTCTCTTGATCACGACGGCAGATGTCTATTCCGAGTATCTCCACGGCATCGAGCCGATATCCACCGACGTAGACATTTCGGGGGAAACCATCGCGAATTGGAGCCTTCTACGCTCGCCATCTCTCTTTGAGAATGGTGTCAACCAGCGGCAGACACGCATCAGTCTCACATACCGCGATGTGCTGAAGGTCTCCAAACTGGGCAACAAGCTCGGGCCGATGTTCAAGCGCGTGTGAATTATGTTCCAAGAAAGACTGAGCAGGAACGCCGCCGTCTAGAAGATGAATGGGATCATATTCCACTTGTTTGCGACAGAGCCGATGCCGAACGTTTCGCCGTACCATTTGCGGGTTCCCGCTGCGGTTACTCCGAGGTTGGTTGCGACGAACAAGAAGGCGCACACCATCGTCCTGTTCAACCACACACCGCGAGGGGCCGTCGCGATGGCTATGGAAAGGTAGAGAAGACACTCGCAAGTATAATGCGGACAGATGTAGTGTCGGAACATGCCAGCGGTCGGTAACGAATACTTCTTCAGTTCGGCAAGGTGCTTGTGACACCAATACTGGTTGATCCAAGCGAACAGGAACACCGGGGTTGCCGCGGCCATCTTCAAGAGAGACTGCGCATCGTCCGCGTGGCCGGCCGGGTTCAAGATGGCATCTGTGCGACCGTCAGCAGCCTGGCTTTGCAGTCACGCCTAGAGCCTAACGCCTTACGAGATCCCTCCACCCAGACCGATAGGTTGATGGTGAAGTAGAAGAGAAAGCCCAGCAACCAGTGCACGACCCACATAGTCGATTTGGACGGCTTCATGATGGTCCAATGCTCAAATTCTCGTCTGGTGCTTTGCAGGAACATCATGAACCAGCCTAGTGCCACTTGTCCCAACGTGGCAGACCGCTCACTGGCGGCAGCTTGGCTGTCCGCCACACAACGTAATACTGCCCCATCACGGAGGTACTGAACAAGCCAGAATACGGAACACGCCAGAGACACGACATAGAAAGAGCTGAACCATGAATGCGGCACCTGCGACCAACATGTGACGGTGTCAATGAGCGAGAGTAGCCAGCCGCGGTTCGGGACTTCCTGGGGACGCCCATCAGCTGAGGGCTTCCGGGCCTTGCGAGCGCCGTAATCAACGAGGAGGGTTTTCGCATCATGCGGCAACACCGCCACTGCAAGCACACCTGCTGCCGAAAGAAGGAAGACAGCCTGGCAGCATTCTGCTGGCGTGGCGTGGGAGAGAGTTGTAAGAAGATATTGCCAATTCCCGTCCCAGCCCATGCCGTCACGATTGAGAGGGGGGAAAGGAGAATATGCGAGGAAAACGGAAGTCCCTGTTGGATTTTGCCGACGCGGTTGGTTGGGAGGCGTGCTGGGGTATCGTGATACAACAGAGTCTGGTCAGGATATTGCGTCTTCCTACGGAGTAACTGCCCTGGTAAACTCGATGGAACCCATCCCACTCGCCTCGGCTTCACCTTCTTCCGCACCGACCAGCTTGGCGGCCTACCTCCAGGAGCTTCAATCTGGTGGTAACTTAGTCTTCATGCCTAACTTCCCAAGTTCAGGGAATTAAGGAGTGACCATCAGCTTGGATTGGGAGCTAGGAGCTCGCCATGGATAATTTCATAGAACGAGGGCCACTAGATTCCTCCCAACATATTACCGCAAATGACACGACCCATCCATCATGCGGCTCCTTTCACGGCTGTCAATAGACACATTCTGCACTTTTGAGTCGTGTATATCGCCAGGCTCTTGGGGCGCAATAGCAGAACATTGAGCACTCCTTCTCTTGACGAGTCGTCTATACCGTTCTCCTAGGTAAAGTTCAGTCGCCCCCATTAAACCCTGTCCAAGAAACCACGCCAACATTGCCGTTGCCTCAGAATGGATGTTAAAGCTAATCTTGAACTTCTGGTTAACTGCCCGTATCCCTTTTATCTCCCGCCCGCTTATCTTTCTCCCCCTTTCTCTTCGCATAAGAACGGGCTAGAATGTGTGGGCAAAGTCGTGGAGCAGTTGATGTTCATATGTTCTCACCGCGCAGAGCTGAACCGCTGCTATAGATATCCCCTGGGCACCGAGGTTGTATAGGTGCTCTAGGAGGGCGAAGCAAGCTGGAGCTGGGGTGAAACCGGGTTTGGGAAGAGCCTCGCAGAACACTTGAGTAACTGGGCATCAAATGCGGAGTCCAAGACGGCCCGCGGCGATTATGACTCGGTTCCGCAATCGAGTGACCCGGTGAGATGCTATTCACCTGTGGAAGTGGCTGTGCCAGCTTTAAACGAGCCAGTGAAGGACAATTGCTCTGGCTCGGAAAATCTCTGTGTGCGCGAGTCAATCGGCTGTGGTTGGGTGAAGCATAAGAGGAGTGTCGAATATCGAGGGTAAAGAGATTGCGAAGCCAGGCTGACCTGGCGCACTCTGTTGGTCGCGTCTTCGTGACAACATGGGGCACTAGTCAGCTGCCCTTGAAACAATATTGGAGTTGAGGGACATGGTCACTCGGTCACCGAGGCTAGGTCGTCAAACAGGAATCAAAATCATCAACCGGCTCAAAGCAACGGGCTTCCAGATGAATAGCTTTGGACTAGGGAATCTTGGTATACTACAGGGCGGAGTCATGGTCTTTGTACATCTATTTCAGGTGAGCCTGGAGGGTCTCGAGGACCTGCGCATGGTTAGCGACTGTAGCAATGCCGTGACCCTGTGTCAAACGTACCTCCAGCTCAATCTTCGCCTCAGCAATATCCTGCTCGCTGCCGTTACCGTTGGCGACCTTCTGCGCCTCGGCAATCTGGGCGCGGACGGCCTCCGGGCTGAAGTCCTCCAGGGGATATCCCTCAACAGCGTTAATGCTCAGGGCAGAGTTGGGCTGAACAACGGCAAAGCCACCGGAAACTGCAATTCTTTCGTGTCAGCCACGGGCTTCCTTCCACCCCAAAACTCCAACTCGGAACGTACGGAAAAACCGCTTGGTGCCGCTCTCCTCAATAACCTCAACAATTCCAGGCTTCAGCTGCTCGATCGACGGGACGTGGTTGGCAAGAACACCCATGTCGCCCGAGACGGCGGGGATGTTGACCTGGACGGCATCCTGGGACTTGTAGATGGACTAGATGAATGCGGGAAATAAACAATTAGCTCGAAGGAACAGCGCCACGGGTCGGGCATGGTCGGTCCCCGGATCGCGTCGCGCGGACAACGGCGGCGGGGCATCATCTCCCGGACACCTAAGCGTTCAATGAAATCGTACCTGGTGAGGGAGCGACAAGCTGAGCTTGATCTGTCGGCCATGTTAGGGAGCTATTTCGCGGTTTCGCAACGAGGCACAACAATTGCGGAGGAGGGCACTCACCTTGTCCGAGACGGCCTCGGCGTAGCCTCTGCGCTGAAGCGGAGCGCGGATGGCGGCAGGGCGCGCCCGGAGAGCCGCACGAGCGATGCGCAGAGAGTTCATGGTGGGTTTACGGTCTCAATTGCGTGCAAGGCGTCGGTCGGCGAGGCCACGGTCGGTCGTTGAGCAGATTTGGCTACGGGACCCAAATCCGCTTAGCCGGGATTGTCCGGACAAGCCTGCGGAACAATGTTTGTGCGGTGCTCGCTTGCCAAGCCTGGCCCAGGTGGTCCAATCCAAGGCCAGGTGGAGGCCCACCTCTTCTCCCTGCCCTGAGCATTTATTATGGTGCACTCAGCACGCAGTACGAACAAGTACACTAGCAGGTCACCTTGCGCCATGCTGAAGATAGTTATCCCGTGCAGCTCGCTTGGCAACTGGACGAGTGGACAGATATCTGATGAGTGTAAGGCAACATACCAAGTCATCTTGCCCGAGGACTTGGGCACACTCCTCTTCATCGAGTCAATTCTGTATATTCGGGATCCACTAGAGCAAGCCGTGCCGTGCCCAGCAACTCAACGGCCCGGTTGGTTGGAGGGTGCATCACCAACCGCCTCCGCTCGAGCACTCATTGATTCATCCCATCCCTCCTGGGCACATCGCATCCTTTCAAGACCGCCAGCGGAGATTTCTTACTTCGCCGCACCCTATGGCCTGCTGTCCCGTTGGGATCAACAGGACTCGACTTGAAGATCGGCCTCTTGTCCTCGCCCATTGCAATGTCATTTGGTTGTTGTTTCTGATTGGCCTTACAAGTCACAAGACTCTCTGGATAATGACTTCCGTCTTTGTTGTTGTTGACCTACGTTTCAGGACGACGAGTGGGAACCGCAGGGCAACGCACAGGTGCACGCCGATCGCTGGAGTAACGGCTACGCCGGCTTCGGCGGCGGGATCCTTCGACTCGATGAAACGCTCCACGGATACTGTGTGCAGGTTCTGGTGGAGCCGTCGTTGCGGAAGCCAAAAACGCGAGGTAAACTCGAGATGTCGGCAATCAATGTATCCGAGACCATTGCAAAAGACTCGTCTGTTGCCTGGTGCTCTGGCGAACTGCTTGATTGGATGAACACACCGAGAACCGGGCATACAAAATAGTTACCCGGCGCCGGTGTGGTTCTAACAGCCCAAGCTTCTAGCGATATCTTTTCTTGCATCTGAGCCACCTGAGCTCACAAAGAGTGCGTGTCGACTAACAAGCTGTTCAATGCTGAGTGCCTCGGCTGGAGTAGATCAGGTGCCACCTCGAGCGACCCCGTTCCTGTTTCTTCCCACATGGCAAAACTGAAAGTGCCAGGCATGACGTTGGCTCCGACACTAGCCTCCACTGGCAGTCGTCAGCCCAGGTATGAAGGGTCTTGGGCTTACTCAAAGGAGGGTAGTTCCAGCGCGCACGAAACGAAATGCATGAGCGGCCATGTCAGACCACGGGACAGCGCCATGGGACCGCTCTTGAATGCGGGGTTGTCTGGCTCTGTTTCATTCATTCCCTCGTCTCCCATGCGGCGATCGTGGGCCCTGACCAGTTGGACCCTGGCGCGAGGTAGTGGCCCAAGTACGGATACTCTGGTAGGCTTGTTGGAAGCAATAGTGGAAGGTGATCCCTCGGTCCTTTCTCTGGGAGCGGGGAAATGGCTTGCGCCTCTGGTTGATCAACGGAGCGACTTTCGCTGGCGCCAACGCGCCTCACGAATGGGAAGCAATAGCCAGTGGCAGACGACTCCAGGAACCCCACGGCATTCGTCAATCACTTATGCGTGCAAAAGGTATATGACTTGGAAGTAGCCATTCCAGTCAAATATAGTTACCAATAGATTCTTCGCTTGGTGTCACATCCTCGTGCGCAACGAGGCGGGGTGACCGACAGCATGTTACGTGAAGAAGGGCGGGCAAAGTGCCCCACTAGACCTTACCTACCCGAGATACCCAGATAGGTTAGGAAAGGAATGTGCCTAATTTACTTACCCAAGGTACTTCCTACGAAGGGAGACAAGCCAAGTCTAGAGGTACCCAAATATGGTATCCTAAAAGATGCATACACTACACTACTAATAGGCAAGGTAGCTTTATGTGTACAATAAGTACGTATATCGTTCTTGCATTTGTACTATAGGCTTCCCAATCACGCCAGCTAAACAAGAAGGGTAGGTTTTCCTATCCAGGAAACACCAAATAAGCACCATAGGTACCTACTAGAGGGGTACTACGTAAACTGCGCTAGAAGCCGCGAGTAGTCCTTACGTCCTTCCGTTATACCTTGTTTACGTAGAGCGAGTTGACAGGATGAGAGCTGTTAAAAGTCATGGCTCTGGTCTGAATGTATGGTATGTGCAGGAGTAACTTTGTCGGTGCTTGGCTCCATGATTTAACTACTTGGTACGTACAGTACACTCCAAGGAGATGCAAGCAAAAACCCAAGCGCTAGACCCTGGGCCCACTTCAAGCCTCCTGCAGGTCATCCAGGAATGAGTGACATGAGTTGTCTCAACCTGTAACTGGCTTGCAGATCGCAGAAGGCATGTTCGGCTGTGCCATGCACCAGTCCTAAAACGTCCGCCTTGAGGTGGTCTCATTTGAGAAATATCTAGAATGCGTGTCCAGTTCCAACTTTACATGGTACATACTGGTAGGCTGCAAGATCAAACGGGCTGTCGCAATCGCCACAATCCGGGCCGGTCTGTGTTCGTAGCCCAAACCACTCTGAGAGGACAGAACCAGACAGTAGGGAAATGGAAAATCTACCATTTGCTGACAGGATACTAAGATGCTCCACCCCCCACGCCAAGTCCCGGACAGAACCGCCAACTCCTTCCGCATCTCCTATGACAACACGGCCACTGGCACGCGTCCTCGCTGACAGAACGTACACGCTTTCGTCAGGGTATATTGTTGTTCAATAGCCGAGAGACTAAAAGAAAGACTAACGGCCAAAAAAACGCAAAGGTGAACAAAAGGTTAGGACAAATTTGCAGCAGCCCTCGAACGTTCAAACGCCACCGGGTGCATGGTAGCTTCTAGAGTTATGACGAAAAGATTAAAGAGGGCACCTCACGTCAAGCTTGTGAATGTGACCTGCACGCGAACCAACGAGAAGGTACCAAGAATTGTATATAGTTACACAACTTGGGTGCGTTATGCTACTGCGCAGTGTACATAGCTGAGGTACTTGGAGATATTTCTCTGCGGCCCACCTCCACCACTCCGATTCTCATTGCAACCCTCCTTACCATTTCTGAGCGCCATCATCCCGCGCCCAGTCGCCATCTCATCGCCAAGCAAATCTTGGTCCCCGGCTCTCATTTGGTGGCAAGGTGCACCCTGCATTCCCCTCTCCTTGTCGCTTCTTTGGCCCTCGCGAGAGTGGCACGAACGGATCCAGCCCTGAGCGACTCCGCTGGCCAAAAAACCTGATATTTTGCCGCAATTCTTTTTTCCACAACAACAAAAGCGCGCACCACACCTCTTCGTGTTTTGAATCTTTCCTCTGGCATCCATCTCGACCAAGCTTTTGGCGATTTGTTGATTCAACGTTGCTCCACCATCTCACGAGGCCACCATTTGCCGAACCTCGAACACGGCTTTGGGCCTGCGGCCGACGGCCTTGACCTGCGACAAATCCCCATCAAACGACCCGGCCCTACGACTCCGAACCGTACCCTTCGCGATGGCTCTGCAATTATAGCAATACGGTCCTTAGGGACACCTCCTTGCACTCAGGTTGCAACCTTCAGGTCTGCAGCCTTCAACGCCGTCCCTCCCGGGCATATACCACACCTACTGTCGTCAAACGGAAACGGATCAACCAGCTGAAGAACCTGAGCCCGCCGCATCCCAAGGCCGGCGCTACAACCCCGCCGACTGTTCGACGTGTCCATCAGCCAGCGTACCGGCGAGTCGGCCGTACGGTTCTTCATCAAGATGGATCACCGCCTCTCTCATGACCACGCCACATCAAACGTGCTGGCGTGGACTACCACACACTCCGCCAACGTGGAACCCTCGGTAGAGGAGGAAGCTGGCGCGGACGCCGACGAGCCGCCGGATTGTCTAACGCCCGTGTCGTCCATCTCGACGCAATTCCACCGCACCCCTATCCGTCGAGGCAGTGAACAACATGAATCCCTCCTGACCAAGGCACTGCAGAGTCAATCGGATGAGGACGCCTATGAGTCCGAATCGCTGCGTCGACCCCGCCGGCGACGGTCCGTCACAAGCAACACCAGTCTCGCCTCGACCGTGGATCTCACCTGCGGAACAGCCATCACGACTCCGGCTCGCACGAACTCGCCGAGTCCGCGAATGCCCGTTGTCGGGTTCGCTCCGCTCGCTGCTGCTACCACAACCGACGCATCGCAGAATAGGAGCTCAGATGCTGCTGCACCGGTGAAGAAGCGATGCATCTCATTCGCCTGTGCGGCAAAGCCGAGGCCCGATGAGAAAACGCCGACTCGAAACGTGGCCCAGACCGATGCCGCACCGAAGAAGACGAGCATAAAATTCGCCTGCCCGTCGCAAATCGTGAGGGCTACAAACGTGCAGCAACCAGATCCTCGACCACGGACACCAGTGCCGCGAGAGACACCCAGTACGCCCACGGGCTCATGCCAGGAGAACTTGCGGTCTTCGTCGACCGTCCGACCTTTGCGATCGCCGACGCCTCGCAAGACACCCGGCAGCCCCGTCCCAACCCGGAACAAAAAGTGGCTCACCGCAGACTCTGGAGACCTGCAGAGCGAGTGCGCAAGGTTCCATGAATTTGCCAGCGATGAGCCACAAGAAGACGACTGGATACGACGCGACCATTCTTCCATGCAGCCGAAGCTTACTATCGACGATACTCTGAAGATGGAGAATGCCATTCGGAAGCTGGGCAAGGAAGCGGAGGAAGAAGCAGAACTTGAGGAAGAACTTGATGAGGAAGAGGACGAAGAAGTCGATGAAGCGGACCTCATCAATGATGATGATGATGATGATGAGGAGGAGGAGGAGGAGGAGGAGGAGGATGACGAGGACGATCTCCAAGACGAGGATGATGATGATGATGATGAAGACGGGGACGATCAGGATGACCAGGGCCTGGATGACGATGCTGATACCGAGGACGCCTTGACATCCGGAGCTTCTGACGGGTACAAAACGGACAATGAGACGGGGTTTGCCGCTTCCGACGACGAGGATGACGACCTGGTGCTGTGGACCACCCGCATTGGCCGTCACCAGTCTCTATCGGGAACTCTCTCGATGACCAGGCGGTTGTCTCAAGGCGAGAAATCCGACTCCTCTGCGTCGTCGGGACGGAAGTCTCTCCAGTCACACAAGAAGAAGCGCTCCAAGACGCGGCCTGTTCCTTTCAGGTCAGAAACCCCAGAGCTGCCTGACAGCACTGACTTCGTCTGTGGCACTCTGGATGAGGACAAGCCGCTTGAAGAGGCGTACATTTCGTGTGTTGCGGCGCGGAGGCGAGATCGGCATCAGCCGATTCCTCAGGACATTGATCCAAGTTTCCCGACTTCAGAACCCGAGGACGAGGTGGAAGAATTGTACAAGAAAGGGTACGGCGAGAGCGATGATCATATTTGGCTGCATGGCGAGCTTGAAGACCTCGACCACGATCGGGACCGGAGGGGCCGCAAGAAGAAGGGAGGCGTCCCGTCCCCGAAGAGATGTCGATCGCCTCCGCCAAAGCGACGGCCGTCTCCGGCGCCCAAGGCACGCGGTCGGTCTCCCCGGAAGCTCACCGACCAGCGGTCTCCCCGGCTGCGGTCTCCGGCTCCGTCAGGTGGCGCGTTCAAGTCTCCCATCATGTCCCCGCTGCTCCACGAAGCCGAGGGCGTCGAGTTCAAATCCCCGGCTTTCCGGCCTGGTCTGACACACACAAAGTCGCTGCCAAGGGCTCCTGGCATGTTCCCGCACCTCAAGACACGCAAGTCAAGGACTGGCAACAGCACGCGGGAGACGCACGTTCGCGGCGCCATCGACATCGTCAAGGGCCTTGAGCAGAAGCGACAGCGGCGCAGGGAGAAGTACTACCAAAAGTACTGCAACCGTGCGAGGAAGGAAAAGACGCAGACGAAGCGACCGCCTCCGGGGGAGGGGGCTTCGCGCATGAGGGAGCTAGGTCTAATCATGGCTGGCAAGGCTGCGCACGGCAACTATGTTCTTTCCATATGAGACCGGGGGGGGCTACTCTGATTAGCATTTGACTGCGGGCAATACCCGGGACATGAGAAACTATGAGTTTTACTGTTTTTATTTTTTATTTTTATTTTTATTTTTTTTTTGGGGGGGGGGGGGGGGGGGCACGCTGCTAAAAGCACTTTTCGTTCACAGGCTTTCTCATTTACTTCGGTAGTGGTGGCGGCTCACATTGCATCTCTTGGATGTGCTTTTTCCATGAGATTTAGAATTTTATTGATCAAGACATAAGGCTGCGCCCGTTTTCGTTTTTAGAATGGTGCGATAGAGCTGAAAGTACTCCGTATTAATTCATGGTACACATTTTTCCGCAATTTGCGTTCGCAGAATACCCTGCCCTCCTCAATCTTTGAACTTGCGGTGGCGAAATAACGTTAGGTCGAAGAGCCGGGCACGAGACTGGCATCCGCCTCTTGGCCGGAAAGACCAGGAATGCCACCGACTTTGCAATCTGGCAAATGAGGTACCGAGTACGATTCGCGTTGGCGAACCCCCAGCTCCGGACCGGTGGTCAATGCGTCTTGCTGGCCAATTCCTGCCAGCTTTGGGCGATTCGACGTCTTTGATGAACTGACCTCAATAATAAGGTAGTTAGTTGCCTCTCTCATCCTCCCACACAACGCCCCATCAAGGCGAGGACTTGTATTTGCAGTCTTCTGATCGCTCGTATACGGAACCTTGTCATCTGTACTCCTCTCGTCCGTCATCCCGAAAACTAGAGAGTTGGGGTACCCCGAAAGACGTCGTCTGCTGACGCCGACCACCGAACAAGCAGCACCGCCATGTGGATCATTAACTGGTGTAAGTACCCGCTGCCTTTTGCAGTCAGCCCGTGAACTGTAGATGGAGGAGTTGTGGCGGCCGCCCCGGGGCGCGGTGATGGTGATGGTACGCTGACATGTCCAACCTTCTCTCCCTCTTAGTCTACGACATCCTGTCGTCGCTTGGCTTGGTCAACAAGCATGCCAAGCTGCTATTCCTGGGTCTCGATAATGCCGGAAAGACGACGCTGCTACACATGTTGAAGAACGACCGTGTTGCGATCCTGCAGCCGACGCTGCATCCCAGTGCGTTTTCCCCGCCGCTTGTATATTATATATCATGGCGCATGGCGCATGGCGCATGGCGCGTCCGGGAGAGGCGAGAAATGAAATCGGTCGGCTAACGAATGCTATGTCCGATAGCCTCCGAAGAGCTTTCGATTGGCAATGTGAGGTTTACGACCTTTGACCTGGGAGGCCATCAGCAAGGTACGTTCCCTGTCTATTCCTCTACATCCTCCCTTCCGATCCTAGGCTGCAAACGGGGCCACGTCTAACAGCGATTTCTCCTATATAGCCCGCCGCCTTTGGAAGGACTATTTCCCCGAAGTCAACGGCGTCGTGTTCCTCGTCGACGCCAAGGACCACGAGCGCTTCCCCGAAGCCAAGGCCGAGCTTGACGCGCTTTTGTCGATGGAAGAGTTGGCCAAGGTGCCGTTCGTCATCCTCGGCAACAAGATCGACCACCCGGACGCCGTCTCCGAGGACGACCTCCGCCATCATCTCGGCCTGTACCAGACGACGGGCAAGGGCAAGGTGCCGCTCGAGGGCATCCGGCCTATCGAAGTGTTCATGTGCTCGGTGGTGATGAGGCAGGGGTATGGCGACGGCATCCGGTGGCTCTCTCAGTATGTGTAGACGGCCGGTGCTCGGGGCTCGGGGGGCGTTAATCCAGAGTGATATCGGTGGTGGGAGAGTGTGGTGTGGCGCAGGAGCCGGGAGGTTTTCGAGAATTGGGGCCATAGCCGTGGAAGTGGCCAATGATAAATTCAGGCCTACTCGAGTACATCTCACTGTCGACGGGGCCGGCGTGGAAGCGGGTTCGTGCTGTTGCGCGGGCCGGTGTTGCTGTTGGGGATGGATACACTGTGTCCTTATTGCATCTATTCGTTCTACCAAACACTACATAACTAGCCAGCTATGTCTCTCGTGTGAGTATCCCTTGACCTGGAATGTAGCATTGAAAGTGAAAGGGCAAGGAGGCAAATGCAATCTCCAGATCTCCAGTCATTCCAGCCTGGCAAGCCTTTGGTGGCTCCTTCTTGATGCCAATGTAGGCTGTTACCACCACCGGTGTGTTCTTTTTTTTTTTTTTTTTTTTTTTTTTTTTTTTTTTTTTTTTTTTTTTTTTTGCTTTTTTCTTAAACAGGAGGAGCATGCTGACCCGCATGCTGAACGAAGTGGCCGGTATCTTCTCCCTGCTTGCCTTGCTGATACCGGCGATCCATACCTCTGCATGCACACACACGCACACACTCACCCCCACACAACACACACGCGCGCGCGCGCGTACTCACATCGTCCTTATTGTTTGTTTGGAGAAATGAAGCCGATAACAAGGTCCAAAAGAGAGCAAAGAGACAAAAACAAGGCCCGTCAGCATTCATGCCTGTCCGACCTGTGTTACAAACCTAGTCTCATACACAATGGGGCAAGCTACTCCAGTCATCGCCGGCCCGCCATGTTCTAAAGACCGGGCTAGGCTGGCTAGGCTGGTTGTATGTACGTCCGTACATACAGATTTATATGGGAACGGAATACGGCATATAGCGGCAGGTGTAATAGCATGGCCGTGTGTACGGATGTATGCCGCAAGGTTACCGGTCCCTGACCCTGGCTTGCGGCCGAGTTACAGTTGGGCGTTGCTTGCTCCCGCTGCGTCCCCGCGCGCCGCCCGGCAGGGCATGGCACGGCGCTGAGCCCGGGTTCTCCGTCGCCAGAAACCGAGCCGAGAACAGGCTTGGCTGCGAACCCTGTCTTGGTTGAGACCCGGGGTTCAACGGGTTAACTAAGACACTTCCCTTGTGGGTGTCAGTCGAGGAAACACGGGAGAACTTCCGCACACTGCGGGCTCCCCTTCTCACCTCGTGCACTTGTATGTCAGGGTGAGGTTCTGTTGCATGCAGTAGTGGCGCGGCTACATTTTGGGGGGGTTAGGGGGCTGGCTGCTGCGAGATCTGTGCTGCATGTAAAAAAAAGGGACAAGTGATTCGGCCAACGCCACCGTCGAACGGACGTCGCGGGCCCCGACTTGTCCGCATCGAGGAGGAGGAGGGAACAATCCACATTAGTCCGGAATACAACACGCCGTTGCTGGGGCCCGGCTAGCGAAGCACCCAAGACGACTCCCGTACGGATGGACTCGGACGTCGTAGGTGAACCCACTAGTTCTCGGCAGCCGTTGGAAGAAGAACAGCGGTGAGGGAACAAGACTGCCGCCGGCGGTTGAGTGCCGGTTGAGCGAGCACATGCTCTGTTATCCGTACAACTACGCACTACATCCGTACATACATACACACACACACACACGTACACACGATATAGGCATTGCGCAGGAAAGCAGGGGATCTCGGGCTCCTAACGCGCTCTTTGGGGAGGCAGAAGAAGAACTTGGTTATTAGAGCCGATCGTCGGTGGGATACGAAGTCTGCAGCAAGGGAGACTTACCTCATCCAAGTTAACTAATTACCGGCGGTGTCATGAATCGCGACCGATGGAGAAGGAACTCCTTCGCAATCTGGGATGGGCAGCGTTCACTTCCCCGGCCTTGCCAACAAGGAACTAACTGCTGTGTACGGGGGATGGAACGCTTGAAAACGCCCAGACTGGTACGTGTACGGATTAACTACTGTGCTGTATGTCCGAGGTTCCTCCGTGGTGTAGCAAATTATTAGTTATTTATTTATAGGCGCATCTTTTCAGGCAATCACGTCTATAATAACCGCGGGTGCAGAATTCTTTTTTTTAAAAAAAAAAAAAATTGCCAGCAAAGGCAAAGGAGTCCAGGAATTTTCCTCCTCATGGGAGGCAACCCAACATCCAGGTACCAAGTATGCGCGTTGTCCTGCGTATGGAAGGTACACTGCGACACTGCTACGTGGTGTAACAGGACCCTGATCGAGAGATCCCTGGCATGTGGGTAAAAAGTCCTGTTTTCAGATTTCATCGGTCCCCACCGCGCCAACCGTCAGCCGAAAAACTGGGGTTGAAACAAAGGCGATGGGACCTTGGTCCATCCAGGGAACCATGGCGACCAATCAAGCATCGCCGATCAGCGAACCGCAATTTCCGAGCAGGTCCATAGGTAAATTAACCGACAAACCCCCAGCCAACTGACTGCACCCACCCATCAGGATGCAGAAACTGGACCGTCTTTGGGCGCTGTTGCTTGGGATCGAAGTAGTGGGCTGTGACGGGGACATAGCATGCTTCTTCTCATGGCATTGAGGGCAAAAAAAAGGCAGAGGTCGTTAAACATTTGAAGGGTTAAAAAAAGACGTTCATCAGCCGAACCACAATGAACGCCAAAAAAAATACAATTAGAAGATTAAGGTACAAAGAGGTATCATGCCATTCAATCCGCTACCTGGTGGAGAGAAAAGAATTGAATTCATACAAAAAAGGTTGATATAAATCCAATTCCTTCCCCATCAAGGTAGCCCTCCAAAACATCCCCAAGCACAACCCCCCATTTCTCGCTCTCTCTACCCGAGAGCTCCCATTTTCGCCCCTCCTCTACTCCAGGCGGCACGCCACGAGACGGGCGCCGGCTCAGAGCGGGTGAACTTAAGCCAGAAGGGCAAAGATGCCAGCGGCAGCGGCGAGAGCAGCGGGAGCGCCGAAGGAAGCGGCGCCGGCAGTCGGGATGGGAGGAGTGCTGGTGGTCGCGGGCTGGCTGCTGCTGGGCGGGAGGCCAGCCGAGGGAGGGAGCGGGTTGCTGGGGGCGCTGGTGGCGCAGGGGACCTCGACCGTCTCGTAGATGATGGTGGGGATGACGGTCGTGATGGAGGTCTTGATGGTCTTGACCGAGGTGGTGGGGCAGGCCGGGGCCGGGGCGACAGTCACCAGGGTGGTGCTCTCGGCCGGGGGGGCCGGGACGAAGGAGCCAGACGACGAAGGCGCCTCCGAGGGGGCCGGGGCCTCGCTCTCCTCCGGCACCGAGACGCTCTCGCTGGCCGTGACGGGGCACACGGTGGTGTAGGCGGTGGTCTCAGTCACGACAACGTCCGAGATGGTGCGGACCGTGGTGCTGTAGATGGTCGAGGTGGTCAAGTCCGCAGCAGGGGTCGAGGTGGTCAAGTCGGCCGTGGCGGTCGAGCGGGCCGGGCAGTTGGTGACCTCGGGGCCGCACGAGGTGATGGTGACGTACTCGTACGAGGTGAACGTGCTCTGGGCCTCCTCAACCGCGTTGGCCAGGGCGGCACCGGCGAGGGCAACGGTAGCGAGAGCGAAACGCATCTTGACGGTGGTTTGCTTAAAAAGGTTTTCGTAAGAAACGAAAGGTTGTTGGGGTGAAAGATTGACTGAAGCTGAGAAGGCTTGAGAGTGTGTTGTTGAAAGAGTGGACGACCGAAGTCAAGGAGCTGGGCTTCAATTGGCTTGCGTGAGCTGAGGAAAGAAAGGAAAGAGGAGCAAGTCCGAGATGGGATACCAAGGGGTCGTTAAATACTACACCAACAAACCTCTTCCACCGCTTCCTGCAAAAAAGAGCGGGAAATTACCGTCACCGCCGGCTGCCCGATTCGGAGGGCGCTAATCCAGGGGCTCGGTGGAGGGCAACATTGAGGGGCGGGACATTTGGATTGGCAACTCCGCTCCCAAGTGCCAGCACATCCGTCGGATGCTGAACCTGGGAAACGGCCGCACTGCCGCTGAATGTGCGGGGCCGCCGTTCCTGCACTCCAGCAAAGTACCCAGTCGCAACGACTAGCGCCGAGCCGGGGTCTGATGTGCTTGTCTTGCTACTTCCAGCTGAGGTTAGCGCAGTGCACGCTTACGCTGTAGTCTAGTTGGTGATCAATGGAAGGTACTGTACGAAATAACCAAGGTACGGAGTACTTTCCATAGTTTACTGTGGGTACACCCCTGCGCTCCTTCCACAGTCGGTCACTTGCTATATTATTAGTGTTTCTGAGCTGATGGAGGCAGGCCTTACTTTGGTTGGCAGACATGCCCGCGCCCGCCCTGATTTGGCGGTAGTTATTACCCAGTCCGGTGCTCGCCAGAGGACGGGAACCGGCTAGTCAGACCGGGGCCGATCTTGTCTCCAGGCCGCATTTGCCACTGAATGTGCGTCTACACTACAACATGGCCGAGAGTGCGAGACAGTCTGTCTTGGCGTTGATTGTCCGCAACTCAGGGCACCTTGCCACGGCCAGATATTCGGTTTTTAAGCTCCCTTGCACCTTGTGCCGTTTTTTCGTCCCATGTGCCGGGGGGCAGCGACTCCTCGGATGATCCTTGCAATCAGGGTACGCCCTTCTTGGTAAGAGATGAAACGTCGAGACTGTTTTGACTATTTACTGGTATTCTTCCTGTTCCTTTGGGTAGTTCACTTATTTATCAGGGGTTTGAGATCTTGCTGTGCATTCCCGATTACATCATTCAACCTGTACGCAGTTTGTTCCCAGTCGGTCAGGCAGGCTGGCACTGTAAGAAGACAGGCTGGGGAAGATCCGAGTCTTTTTTTGCACTTTGCGGCGCGCTTGGTCGCTGTGCGGGGCGCTAATGCAGGTACGGATACGGTTGGCAAAAGCTTCTTACTCGACCGCGGCTACCCCTCCTCTCGGCGACCAGGCTTTGTCAGAAGACAAGCAAGCGAGATAAGCTTTTCCAGTGGCTGCTTGTTAGCGAAAATGCCAGCGTATTTTGACCGGTCAGATCTTATAACCATGAAGTGAAGATCTGGCGAGAACAGGAGTACCGAGATTCGGGTTGGCCGAGGTGTTGGAGGGATCAGCAACAGTTCGGGAATACCTTGATGAGTAAGTATTCTGGGGCACTAGCATGATGCAGCGTTGGACTGACGGCGCACGAGGAAAGGGGGAGGAGATCCATTGGCAACGATCACCGCTCCTTCCATGTCGTGGGTGTTCGAGAAAAGAACCCGCTGTTGCCTGCCAATAGATTTTGGCATTCTTCGAGAGTCGCACCAGGACAAGGCCGGCTCATCCAGTAAGAATCGCAAATCGACAGGCCCTCCACACACGACCGACGCAGTACTACCTTCACTAGCTCCTCTCCAGTTACGGGGGTTCCGAACACCCGAACTACACGACAGCTGCCTGGATACCCACCTTACTCCTCCCACCCTTACACGACACCACATCTTCCCTTCTTTCCCGATTCCTCCCAACTTCCAACTAGTGTACGCAGTAGGTAATGAGCGTGCTCACCTGTGTACGGAGTAACTACTGTACGGACTATCCGTAGTTACTCGGTGGCTCTCCCCCAAGCGGGGTCATCCCCACAAATAGGGGACCTTGAAGCTAAGACCAAGGCCCCACCATGCCACCGCGTAGTGTACTCAGAGTATATGATCGATCGACAAACTCCGATTGCAAACTTAACGTGACCATCTTGAACGCGCCATGAGGAGATGCGACGAGATGCGAGGATGTGCGAGTTCGTCGCACTGCACCAATCCTGGAAGCCCTTCCAACCGGCGCGTTCTCTCATACCACATCCCAGCACCACCACATGATCCGTACACTACCTATCCGCTCGAATCAACAGCTGGGAGCATCTGACATTCCAATATACCAACACTTGCGAAAATAAGGAAGAAGAACGAGCATAAAAAATGCGGGATGCGTGCGAAGTACCTTTAGAAGGGTCTCGTCATTTCAATGTGCCATTTGTTGACTGTTAGCAGGATGGATGCAATGTGCGAGCAAAACGAACAAACGAGGTGCGAGGCGTTTCGGCAGGCTGACTTGGTCGCAAGACTCGGCTTTCTGGACGGCCAGTTATCGGCGTGGCCTTGACCGCAAACGGGAAATTTTATGGGGCCCGTAGCCCAGCACAAGCCCGCGGCATCGCGACACCGTCGGCCGCTCGGGCTTGTGGCTCCCGGAACGGGATTCTTGCCGTCGCCGCCGGCTCATCGCCAAGCTCGAGCTGGCCAGCAACCTCCCCAACTCGGGAGAAACTGTTCGCTCACGCCAGTGAGGCCACAACTTGGCCCCGCCCCCACCAACAGGGAACCCGCGATCTGATCAGTGACTGCGCTGCTGACCTCGGTCAGATGCATCGCCTCATCTAGGACTCGGAGCGATCCGCCAACAATCCTGCCGTGGGGAGAATCAATCAAGGAAGGCACGCGAGGGGACCGACTGTTGGGTCTACGGTAGGCCATTTGCCTCAGGTGTCTGACGCCACGGCCAAGCATGAGACGGGCCAACGCCATTGGGCGGCAAGGCGAGGACGGCAGGTGACAAGGCCCGTGCATCCCCCCAGTCTAGGACTCTCACGCAGAAAGTGAGGACGAGGAAGGAGCGAAAGGGTTGGAGCGGTCCATGCCTTTGCAGTGAGCGCGTGGGGAGGGGAGGGGTCATCTCGCAAGCGGCCGCTGCTGAGCCTCTCTGCGCAATCCTTGCGCAGCCGTCCAATCCTCCCGCCCGCCGCCTTGCCCACGCCCATCCGTCGATTGACGAGCAAAGCAAAGCAATGGGAACAAGCCATGCTCAAATGGCGGCGGCGGCGGGTCTTTTTCCCGACAATTTTCCAAGGGCGGATCCCTCTGCGCATCCGCTCGCTCATTGTGCCCTTGGAGGGGGGGAACACACCATGCACACAAGTTTACCATCGACGCAGACAATCAAGAGCAGCTTCTCTGGTCAATGCCTTGACAATCCCCTCGTCCGTCCTACATTCGTCATCCGTCCGGAACCCAACCTTGCCCAAGGCTGTGGCCACTTATCGTTCGCTTCCCCACACAGGCAACACGGCTACCGTGTTCTGTTTATAAGAGAGTCTGCGCCGCTGCCTGGCCGGTTATCCTAGGCCTGCAGTATCTGGGCCTAGTTGCTCACCCTGTTCCTCGCTCACCCCCCCCCCCCCCCCCCCCCCCCCCCCCCCCCCCAACACCTGTCTTTTTCTTTTCCAACGGCGGCCCGAAGTCTTCGCCATGGTTTCCCGGTTATAGTTCGCACGCCCTGCTCCCCAGGTTCCCTTCGTTACGGCACCGACCGGCTGCCTGAACCCGGTTTCGAGTGATCTAATCGCGGACCAACACCGTCCTCCGTCCTCTCATCTCACTCGCTCACCCTCTCGCCTCGCCGCGCACTTCGTCTCTCCGCCCCAGAGCTTCATCGGATTAGCCCGCCTCGTCTCCTTAAGGAGCGGCCTCATCCTCCCTTCGTTGCCCTTGTCACCGACCTGCCATCTCGTCTCCGAGTTCAACAACGTTATACCCTCGGTTCATGATATCTGGTCTGCCCAGAGCCTCCCCTCCATCCCTCGCATCATCGTGTCGCGTGGCCAATCTATCGGCGCTCTATCAAGACCCTCATGGATCCCCGAGCCGACCGGAGTGTCGGTACACCAGCCGTCCATGTCTGTCCTCAGTGCTCGAAAAGGTTCTCTCGACTCTGCGACCTGAACAAGCATTCAAAGTCGCATACCCGCCCCCACAAATGCCGTGAACCCTCATGCAAATATAGCACCCTTGGTTGGCCTACAGCGAAAGAGTTGGAGCGACACCACAACGACAAGCACTCGGCTACCCCACGCACTTTTCGCTGCTGGTTCCAGCCGTGCTCCTACTCGTCCAAGAGAGAATCCAACTGCAAGCAGCACATGGAGAAGGTTCATAACTGGGAATACGTCAAGAGCAAGTCGAGAGGCAGACGCTCGGCCGCTCAGCGCAAGGCCGACGACGGTGCTCGAGCCTCGGAGAACTGCGCCGTGGCTGTCGACGCGGACCACAGCCGTCCGGCTCTTGCAACTTCGCACCGCCCTGCGACCGCGCCCACAACCGGTGGCGACTTTCTCCTCTTTGACGATCAGGAAGATGCCGTCGGCGAGGACGATGACCCGCATTGCCTGCAGTACGGCGCCACCGACAACGCCGAGTCATATCTGCCCTGGACGTCGCCAACGACTCGCTTGCGGGACAACGAATTGCTCATCGAGAGGTTCAGCCAGACTTACAACGGCGCGCAAGGGAACGCGAATGCCATCCCCAACACCCTCGGCGCTGGCATGGACCCTGTACTTCCCGGCATGGCCCTTCCTGCTGCTCGGTACTTCCCACAAGGAGATGGCGGAAATGCGAACGCCGTCGCGATCAAGGTCGAATCCCCGGTCACATCCCTGGACACCGCTTCGCCTACGAAGAGAAAGTATCAGCTCTTTGAAGACCGCTCACCACAACAGAACTCGGCTCCTGCATCGACACAAGCCAGGGAGCCGAACCGCGGCCGGGAAGCCGGAGCAGGTCAGGGACCGTCGATATCATTGGGATACCGCCCCTCTTTTAAGCGCGGAGACGGCAGCGACGGAAACGGGTCTCGTCCGAAGAGGGCAAAGCTCGATCCTGCCCGAGATTTCACCGATACGACCATGCCCGACATTTTCCGCCATGCCCACCCAGATATATAGTCAGTCGGCGCTGTTTTGCCTGCTTCGCTTTTGGTCAACCCCAAGTTTGGCTGACTCGCCATGCCCCAACAGTGACAGGAATCGATCCGACAAGTACTCACCATGCCACACTGTCCATCGAGAAATCTCGACGCTCATGTGAGTTTCCTCTCCGTTACGAATACACTCTCTCACCAAGGCTGATCTCGCCGCCTAGTCGGCATTTGAGTAGACCAGCTCATCGCCTCTCCGTGACCGGGCGGGCCATATCTTCCTTCGACATCGAGGACCCGGACTTCAGACACCCAAGGGTGGGAGTCTGCCGAAACTGCTGGCAGGCTTTTCATGAACGCTCCGATTTCGATAGCCACTTGTCCTCTCCCTGCCAGAGAGTATCCAAGGGAAAGAAAGAAAAGTGGCGGGTGCTGTACGAGAGCTTCACCCCCTTAGCCGCCGGTCCGAACACGCAGACTGGAGAACTGTGCGACCGGCCGGCCGAACATCTGAATGACGCTCTCAGTCCCGCAGGCATTGGCAACCAAGAGGCTGCCCGAACGCCTTCGACCTCAGTTCCGTCACCTGTCTCCCCCCAACTCGCGAACCCTACAGCCGTCGGCTCCGGAGTCGAACGGTTCGTTTCCGCGGACGAGCATGATAGGCTGCAAAGGGAGCATGAAGCGTTGCGCGAGAGGCACCAGCAGCTCGAGCGGATGGCGCAGGCCCTCCTGATCAAGCAGCTCTTCCAGGAAAGCATGAAGCTCACCACCGCAGCGGGACCCGCCGTCAAGCCGCCATTACCAATAGCCTCGTCCGAGAAGGGCTGCCCCGCCACCTCGGCGGCAGCTTCTGACCGAGATAATCTTGTCCAGCACATGAACTCGCACTCCACCGATGTCGACGTGCATGCCTTCATGGAGGAGATGGAGGACGCCCGCCAAAGCCTCTCGAGGATGAACTCGGGGCTGAGCACCGCCTCGCGCTCCACCATCCATCGTGTCCCGCCGAGTCCGCCATCCCGGCATGCCGACCTTCCTGGCTTTCCAAGCGGCGATGGCGAGACGGGTCGACATGCCCCGCTGCCGTCCATCCCCGACTCGGGTTACGGCACGGAAAACCGGCGCGGCAGCTTGGGCGATCTCGCCGCCGGCGCGGGGCAGCAGCCAGCGCCGCCGGGGTCCCTGATACCGCCGTGCACTGCCGAGTCGGCCGCCGGCGGGGACGGCAATAATAAGGACAAGGCGGGCGGCGAGGCCGTTTTGTGGGGCGAGAGCCCTTTCCAGCAGACCCCGAGAGCCCACAACGGCACGCTGTCCCCCCCTCACCATGGCCAGCCGAGCTTCATGACGGAGCACGACATGGCCGACATGGCCGACTACGCCGACGATTTCTACAACATTTTTTATCAAGACAACATGCTCCACTCGCGCTCGTCGCCGCCCGGTTTCACGTTTGAGAACCCCTCGCAGGTCGAGTAGCAGGCGGCGGCACCATGGATAGATGTAAGAGGAGGACTAGACAGATTTGCGATCCTCCAGCAGCAATGGGCCCTTATTTTCTTTCTTAAAACACTGGCACACGTCTGAAATACATGGGTTAATGGATGGAATGACGGAATCTATGATATCATGTCGAATCTTGCGATGTTACATATGGGCTCACTGGCTGTACAACGACCTTCTACCAAAGGGCAGAGAGACAACACGAATCCAGCTTCGCTCAGTTAATTCCTGCAACTTTTGCTCTCCATGCAAGGATGTCACCGTGCAGAGCCACCCGCATGCTGTTAAAGGCACATTTTTGTTTCTCTGAATGACAACTAACAGTGTCTCACTACATCCCATCCGATCCATCACAGCTTCCCCACTCGGGCTGGCAGCCCTTTTCGGAGGAGCAGTGGTCGTAGCTGTCACCGCACCATCCAAAGACGGAGCAGCAGGAGCCGAACTCTGTGCCGGCGCACGTCACGCCGTTGCCGCAAGTGCCGTCGATGCTCGGGCCGGTGTGCGTCGGGGCGACAGAGATGGTCGTCCTCGTCGGGCTCGTGGGCCCAATGCTGGTGGACTCGGGAGGGGCCACTGAGGTGGTCGGCACGGTGATGCTGCCGTTGGGTCCCTGGCGGTACCAGTTCTCGACAGGATCGCCGAGGCACTTGCCCACCGTGACCGCTCGGTAGCCGTTGGCGAACAGAGAGGTTAGGATGTAGTCGGTCAGGTTGTACACGGTCTGATAGTGGATGTCGTGCTCGATCTGCAGAAAATTGTCCGAGGACGGGTCAGAGCCATCGATGGCGTCGTCCCAAATATCTTTGCTGGTCTGGATCTCGGTCGCATCGTCGTGAAGATACCCCTCCGTGTCGAGGTCGAAATACACCACGTGGTAGCCGAGGGTTGAGAGGATGTCTTGGCAGTTCTTCTCGCAGATAGAATAAGGGGGCCTCATGTAGGTCGGGAAGAAGCCGAGGATTGAGTTGAGCGCAATTTCGTTCCAGATCATTTGGTTCGTGAATTGCGTGGTGGTCAACTGGCTGGCGTTCTGGTGAGACCAAGTGTGACTGGCAATCTGATGGCCCTCGGCATGCATTCTCTGCGAGGCTTCATGAGTCTCTCATTAGTCCGCCACCGGCCGTCACAGAGTCATACTCACTCTGATGATTTGCGGATATATTGTGGTTGGGTCATTGATCTGTCCCTTCCCAAGGTTTGTCCCAGTGATGAAGAAGGTGGCTTTTGCGTCGTAGCTCTAGTTGCTCGGTTAGCCAGCATGCTGCTATGCATGGATACGTTCGCGGCGTAGTCTCGGACCTTCAGGATATCGAGGAGGTCGTTGGTGTAGAGATACGGCCCATCGTCGAAAGTCAAAGCAATATCACCCGCATTCTCGCAGTCGTAGATGCCGGCTCCGCCATAAGGAACGTTCCCCAGCTTTAGCCGCGCGACGTTCGAGGTATCAACTCCTTTAGGTTTTTGATTCTGTCCACTTCGTCAGTCCGACGATAACTCGGGAGTGGATGGCGGTCCTGATTACAGCATCACAGGCGGTGGAATAGTTGATTTGGCAGTCGGGCGCGCTGCAATAGTCCGGGCCCGTTCCGCACCATCTATCTCGGTTTCATTAGTTGACCTTCCCGTCAACGCCGGTCAGAGAGGCAAGCATACCCTTCAAGGGAGCAACACTCTCTTTCAGCACAGCTTCCGTAACCAGGCCCGCAGCGTCCCTCGTCGTCATCATCTTGCCGCCCCTTCAAGAATCCCCGTCGACTACTGGTAGACTTTCTGGCGGTGGTAAGTCCGCCGGAATATGCTCCCTTCCATGTGCCCA
This sequence comes from Thermothelomyces heterothallicus, assembly GCF_042370625.1. Classification (NCBI taxonomy): domain Eukaryota; kingdom Fungi; phylum Ascomycota; class Sordariomycetes; order Sordariales; family Chaetomiaceae; genus Thermothelomyces; species Thermothelomyces heterothallicus. Next base: position 1,787,480 of record NW_027192562.1, on the reverse strand, counting down.
GTTCAGATAGAAGCCGTCTCGCTCCCATGAGCTTTGGCACGTGCTGACCATGGCTGTTATGGGCACACGCCAAGCCAAGCAAGGCAGCCAGGAGGGTGGACGACAGCCTCATCGTGAGTCGGGCGCGATATTACCTGCTGCGCCTAGCAAAAGACAATGATCCTTTGAGCACCCGACAGTCCACAGCATGTAGTGGACGGGAGGGGGTGAAGGAATATACCAGAGACACGATAGGTGTTGGCAACCTAGCCGCTGCCAATGGCATCAAGACAAAATAAAAGGTTCCCGCAGCGGCACAAGCTCCGGTGTGCATGCAGTAGGGTCACAGAGGAGAGCGACCGAGAGAGGACTCGGCGATGGGAGGGTATCCGGGGAAGTATAAATGAAGGTGGCAGATGCCACAACCCCGGGACCTGCGAACACCCACGTTGCAAAAGACCGGGTTCTATATTACCGTCCATCTTTCCGGCGCAGGTTGCCTTGTTACCTCGCGAGGGGTTTCCCAACCTTCTGTTTCCTGCAACCGTAGCTCTACGGTCGCTCGGGGAGCGGCACAAGATGGTATCGAAAATACGAGGTGCTCTGCAGGTGTGCAACCACCCTTCGAGAACTTAGGGAGACGAAACTTGATGAAGACCACGGGTCATCGGTTCCGGAACTCCGCCAACCGCGCCGACGAGTTGATGTTGTGAAGCACGCAAACGATACCCGCCTATGGCTGACGGTGCAAGACAGGGTCGAGAAACGCGAGCTCAATATAAATGGACCCGAAATGACCTGTAAGGTGACAGGTAGCCTCGCATCCAGCTGAACCTTCAGATATTAACGAAACAGCGAGTTGTCGCAAACGGTGCAGCCCTGCCGGGACGATACATGAAGATTCCCCTTCGGAAGTTGTTAACCCGCAGAGCTTCTCGAAGTCAAGAGCAGGCTAGTCGAGGCGATCGGAGAAGCGGAAAAGGCGGGCAAGTCGGGCTGATCAGCCACGAATGCGCTGCGAGCCGAGGGCAGGAGAACGAAGGCGAGTCATCTTCTCTCGGCAGCGGCCAGGGTCGAAGCAGACAATGAATGCATCTTGCTGTAACCATGGGTAGGATGTCGTCCCAGACTGCAACGATCAGCCGCACGTACTGGGAGCCGATTCCGGTAGATCTGGCGCCCGGGGGATTGCAGCCTCGAAGGCTTGGTATTCCCGTAAAAAGGATGACGCGGCAAAATATCCGACATTCGCAAAAGCGGCTCACCGATCACCACTTTGCATTCCGGCTGAAGTCGACCTCGAGGGAATCTGCGGAGCTGCGTAGCGGACAACGGGTGGCATGCCAGCAGGAGTGAAAGTTGCGAGAAACGGCACCGCAAGCTTTGTAGCGACGACTTGTGTAAGTGGTAATTATACAGGAAAATGAGAGACGAGTGAGAGCTTTCGTAACACAAATTTAAGTAATCATGAGCCTTCGGCGGTTAGAAAATCTTAAACAGAAAACTAACAGCAGTTTACAAGACGCGCAATCGTCACCTTTCGGTACCAGAGGAGGAGGTTGCCTAGCTTCAAAGCCTGAGCTGTTGAAATGTTCCTGCCCCAACCCGTCCACGGTCCAGCGGGGGAGGAGCCCTGGGAAAGCGCACCCCAGGTTCTCTCGGTCTTTGAGAGCATCTAGTTAGCAGCTGGTAAGCAATGGGTGACCGCGGGTTAAGTGAACCCGGTTTCCGGCTCGACCAAATGGCGCCTTCCTCCAGTCCAGAATTGAGCGAAGGGCAGCAGCCCCTTCATAAACCAGTCTACATACCGCGTTTGAGTTTGCGTTCTAGGGGTATCCGGTCCCCTCTTGCTCGAGTGGTCTGAACCTGCTGCGGTGCGAGGTGAAGCAGCACGTTTCTTCGCGTTGCTGCCGGGACAAGCATGCAACATTCAACAGCTCGCTTTCTCGCCCACAGTGCAGCAAGCCGGAGCAACCGTTAATATACGGTAACACTCCGACACGTCGTGGTAACGTGCCATGCATGTTCCAGCCAGCAATCGGCAAAGCGGTCTTCTTCCGCTTTCGCTTGCCGCTCGAGGGAGCAACCCGCTATCTTACTTGCCAGTTATGTCGGATCTTGGGACCAGTCCCTTGAGGAGGGTTGCAGCATTGTCCGGGGATCGATATTGTGTTGCACCGTGGCTGATCTCGGCGTCAATCAGAACATGTGCGTGACGCCCTGCGTGACGCCCTGCGACCCGCCCTAGGTTCACCTTTTTTTTCCTTTTTTCTTCTTTGTGTAAAAAGGGAGAGGAGGAGGGGGAGGAAGCGAGCAGTAACGGTTGTGACACCCACAACTGACTCGGGCTCGCCATTTCCGGGCTCTGTCAGGGTTATCAACAAGGCCGAAAAGCTGATAGAGCCCGGTGTGACCGAGCAGGTTTGTCTTTCGCAGGTGTACACTTGCCAGACCAATCCTCGACTTCATCAACTCACACACATACAGCGGAAGGACCCAATGTGAACGGGGTTGCAAAATCATTATGTTTATATAGCGAGGTCCTTCTTAGCCAAAAACTAAAGAATACGCACAACTAACTCGCGGTACAGCTGGCCGGCAACCGTCAAAACCACCGGCAACACCACCAATACCCTCATACAAACATACAGTACATACACAAAACCATACCTCGTCAGTCCCATCAACTCGTTAGGTCCAAAATGAAAAAGTGACAAGCCCGAGGAAAAAAAAAATCCTCCCCGTCTCACGCAACCATAGCGCCCACGGCCGCGGGAATCTCCCCGAACAAGATCCCCTCGAAGGCCGCCTCGCCCATCTCCTCCCCCCACTGCCCGGCTCGTTTCAGCGCCGCCTTCCACTTCTGCTTCTGCTCCTCCGCCAGCTCCTCCCAGCTCTTGGCCTCCCCGTGCCGCGCGGCGTCGTGGCCCTCCACCCGGATCGCCTCCTCCTCCGCGGCGTGATGCAGGACCACCACGGTCTCCTCCTCCTCCCCCCCCTCCTCCCCGTCCTCCTTCTTCTCGCCGGCACCCGCGCCGGTCTTCCCCTGCAACGCCTTCTTGGCCTCGTGGTACTCCGCCAACACCCCCCCCACCGGCAGGGGCGAGGGCGCCGCCCCGCCCCGCGCCTCGACGGCGACGCCGTAGAACCGCCCGGGGCTGTGCCAGCGCACGGGCGTGACGGAGCGGGCGCCGATGACGGGGCGCGAGAGGCCCTTGACCTCCAGGACGCCCTGCAGCAGGAGCGCCAGCAGGGCGAAGACGAGGGCGGAGGTGAGGAGGAGGCTGGCGGGCGAGGGGCGGCGGGGCTTGAGGGCTAGCGTGTATCCGGGGGCTCCTTGCTGTTTCTCTTGTTCTTGTTGTTGTTGTTGTTGTTGTTGTCGTCGTCGTCGTCGTTGTTGTTGCTGCTGCTGCTGCTCTTGTTCCCGCCGGGGTCGTAGCGGGAGAGAGTGGACCACGCAGGTGTTGGCCATGGAGCCTATCGAGGCGAGTTTGATGTGCGGGGGTTGCTGCGGTTGTTGTTTCTCGGCGGTCGCCGAAGGGGTTATGCTGGAGAAGGCGAGGCCGGAGATGGGGCCGGCGTGGACCTCTTTGAACGTGGTGACTGGGTAGAGGTTGGATATGAGGTTGATCTCGCCGATGGACTGGTGGTCGAGAGTGTACAGCGTGATGGAGCTGTCCTGGCCCGTCACGGCGATGACGAACTGGGTCTCGTCTTGCTTGGCGAACGGGCTGGCCGGGGGGGAGAGATTCCGAACGGCCATGCTCGTCGCGCGCGTGACGCTTTTGGGAAGTTTCGCCGAGATGGCCAGCCTGGCTTTCCCTTCCTTCTTCTCCTCCTCCTTACCCAGGTCGGATCGGTTGGGAAGGCGGAAGCCCTGGAGGACGGCGCCGCCCGACTTGATGTTTGCGATGGCCAACACGAAGGTTGGCGTCAGGAAGCGTATGCATCGCAGGGAAGGCCGATCCTTGGCCCCCGTCGCTGCGTCCAGCGGCATCGACCAGACGGAATGCGGGCCGCTGGTGGCCGTCTTGGTGACCACCAGGGTGTAGATGTCGTAGTTGTCGCAGTACACCAGTTGGTGCTCGTCGTCCGAGACCTGCATCATGTCCATATCCTGAGCCTCCTTTGGAAGCTCCACCTTCCCCCTGAGCTGGGGCGCCGGGCTGTTGCTGGTCGCGGCAGGCATGTCGAAGACGGCGATCTGCGGATCGTTGGAACGTCCGATGCTGCCTGTCGCGGCTGCGCCAACCGGGCCCGATATCCTCAACAATCTCTGATATGCGTCCGTGTCTGTGGTCGAGAAGAGGGCGGATCTCGAGATCTCGGCGATCTTGGGGCTGGGCTGTTCCTTGGCCCCGGAGGGCAGGTCGGCTGCAAACACCCTGAAGTGTTCGTTCTTGCCCTTCTTGAGATCATCCTCGGCCGAGTTGATACCCGCGTAGAGGAGAAGCGCGTTATTCCTGCGCGAGCCGACAACAAGAGTGTTGACGCTGTCTTCGTCGCGGCCGAGTTCGATCTCCGAGACGATCTGCGGCGCGGCGTCGTGGGATGCGTCCAGCACGCTGATCTTGTTCCCAACCCCGCTGCGTGCAGCTCCGCCGCCGCCGCCCACGACGAGGCGGTTTGCATCCTCGGGGTCGAAGTCGAGGGCGTATAGAGGGTACGACAGTCGTACCTCGGTCCGGGGTATGGGGGGGGCCATCGCGTGACAGCGCGGATTCGGTTTTGCGATACTTCTTCTCCAGCGGGCGGGGTATCAAGGGAGCGATGCGTCGCGGCCGTGGAATAACTATGTGGTAATGGTTATTTTCGTACCTTTTCCTGCGAGGTCAAGTGCTGCGCCAGCACTTTGTAATGTCGCCCGCAGGATAATCGATGCGCTCGCAACAGAATGACGACGATGTCTCGTGCAGCGAAGGAAGTCTGGGCTTGTTGCAGTTTTCCTCCTTCTCTGTCCTCTTGAAGAGCCCGCCCAATCAGCGTGCGGGCGCCCGTCCCCAGATTCTTAGCGCGAACCTCTCTGGCAGGGGTGAAGCTCCAGACCTTCGACCTAACGTTAGTGTAGTGTACGGATTACGGAGTACGATGTAATCCGAATGTGTAATCCGTAAGGCGGCAAGAAAAGCTAGCAAGGATGACGTCGTTTTCTGGGCACCTCCTGTTGTACTCCGTACAGTCAGTATGTAATCCGTACATAACGTTACATGTATACCAAGTATAAGAGTATTCCCTAAAAGTACACATCCTTTCCGTCGCGTGGTTAAAGGAGAGGCAGTCTCGGACATTATCTTCAGAGATAGGGCAGATTTTTTACAAAGTGAGGTGGGAATTTCTCGTAAACAATTCTCGCGTGGAGGCACAGCCGGGGCCGTCACGCCGCCATGTTCACATGAACCGCCTTGATATTGCAGTACGGTGCCAACCCGGCCTCGCCCAGCTCCCTGCCGATTCCCGACTGCTTGACGCCTCCGAACGGGATCCTGAAATCGGAATCGTTGCTGCTGTTGATCCAGACCATGCCCGCCTCAATCTCCCTGGCAACCCGGTGCGCCCGCACCAAGTCTTTGGTGAAGAGCGCTGCCCCGAGGCCGTACGTCGTGTCGTTGGACAGCTGAATGGCTTCTTCCTCCGTATCGAACTTGACGATAGCCACGCAAGGGCCAAAGATCTCCTCGCGGAAGATCTTCATTTCGGGCCTCACGTTGGTGAAGACGGTTGGCGCGATGAAGAAGCCCTTGCCTTTCTGTGGCAGCGGTTCGCCACCCAGGACAACCGTTGCGCCTTCTTCCTGGCCCGACTTGATGTACGAAAGCACTCTGTCATACTGAGCCCTCGTCACCTGCGGCCCCTGGAACGTGGTCTCCTCAAACGGGTCGCCCACCACCGAGATCTGCTCGACCTTGGCCTTGAACCGCCCGACGAACTCGTCGTACACCTTCTCGTGGACCAGGATGCGCGACGTGGCGGTGCAGATCTGGCCCTGATTGCTCATGATGCCGATGTGAGACCACTGCGCCGCTAGATCGAGGTCGGCGTCCTCAAACACAATGAGCGGCGACTTGCCCCCTGTCTCAAGGGTGATGTTCTTCATGGTTGCCGACGCCATCTTCATGATCTCCTTGCCGGTGGCAGTGCTGCCGGTGAAGGCGATCTTGTCCACGCCGGGGTGCTGCACCAGCGCCGCGCCCGCTTCCCGGCCGTGGCCATTGATAATGTTGACCACGCCCGGCGGAAAGCCGGCCTCCTTGATAAGCCGTGCCACGTACAGCATCGAGAGCGGGGTCTGCTCGGCAAGCTTGAGCACCACCGTATTGCCGCAGCAGAGGGCGGGTCCCAGTTTCCAGGCCGCCATGTCGAGGGGATAATTCCAGGGAATGATCTGGCCGCAGACGCCTAGGGGCTCCTTGAGGGTGTAGGCAAACTTGGCCGGGCCAACGTCGATGACCTGACCAAAGTTCTTGTCGGCGTACCCGGCATAATACTTGAGGACGTTGATCACCTCCGGCATGTTCTCGTTGAGCGCGACCGAGTAGGGTTTACCATTGTCGAGACACTCGATGCTGGCCAGCGTCTCGGCGTGCTGCGCCACCAGGTCGGCCAGCTTCACCATGAGGGCCCCGCGCTCAGTGCCGGAAAGGGACCTCCATGAGGGATCTTTGAAGGCCTTGCGGGCGGCTGCCACGGCCTTGTCAACATCGTCGGCCGTGGCGGCAAAGACAGAGCATATCTCCTCCTCCGTTCTGGGACAGAGTCAGTCTCGTATAACTTTCTCTGTTGGCCCTTGAGAGTTACCGACGTGGGGTTGATGGAGGCGATCTTCTGCTCATTGCTGCTCTTGACAAACTCGTTGTTGATGAAGAGGCCCAGTGGCTGGGTCCATTTCCTACCATTCGGCGCTGCAAGTTCGATCTCCATCTTTGAATCGCTAGATCTGCTTCGTGCGGCCTGCGCTGTCGCGGATGAGAAAGTGCGTAGAAAAACAGCAACGATGATCGATTTCCTCGGTTCACGCCAGAGTCCGTAGCTCGACAGCTTCCGGGCGCAGACAGTTCGGGGGAGGGCCGTCATCTTATCTTCATCTTCCGACTTCCTTTATTACCTATCTGGCCCCTCCTCCGCTCTAGCTGCTTGATGCAGTGGTTGCACAGAGGGTGGGGTTTCGCCTCCCTTCCTAGGTGCAGTGGCTTCCCTTCCTCTGTGCTTCTGGGCTGCCTTCCTTTCCCGGGCAGGGCTCCACGGAGGGGAACCACCAAAGCTCTGCGAGATAACTACCAAGTTATTAGCTTCGCCAAGAGTACAACGGCGCCCCGCGTCTTTGCTAAGCACGGTCGGCAGTAGACAAGTAGACGCACCTACTAGTTGATCAAAGCAAAATATTGGCTTAAATCTCCTGCTCGTATCTACTTCGTGCATGCCCCAACCTGGAATTGGAGTGCAAGGGGAGATTGTCCGCCAGATCCTTTTACCATAACGGGCAACCCCGACGACGAAACTAGTTTCAAGTTTCCAAAACTTCGATCTTGGACCGGGTTGCCTTCGGGTTGCCTTCGGTGATGACGGTGGGGGAGGGGCACCTTTGCCGAGACCCAACATCACTTAACGTTAGCATGAAGGTGCGGCCAATCAAAGCGCTCCGGAGCGTTATGTCATCCCTGTGCCATTTGACAATGCACCCCTGCGCTACCCGACTACAGGGGCCTGGGGCCCTGTGACATAACAACTGCCTGGGCAAGCAGGTAGATTCAACTTGTTGCGCTTGCCACTGCGACTTGAAGCTTTTTTTGGATCCTTTCATATCTTCAGCCAGACCCGAGACACCCCCGGCGGCCCGGCTTGGATATGCAACACACCGACCCCTCTCATCATGATTGAACCAACGGCATCGCCGTCGCAGGCGCCGTCCTTGGGCGTTGCGCTGGTCGCACTCTTCTGCATCTCGGTCGTCGTCCTCCTCATCCTCCGACACTACCTCCCGCTCCGCACCACTCCCGCCTTTCTCCTTGTGCCCGTCTTCTTCGCGCTATGGCTTCCCGCCAGCATGGTCCTGCTGGTCCCAATCGACCTGGCCTCCAGCGCCATGACCGACAACATTGACGCCCGCGGGATATGGCTCGACGAGAGAACCCTCAGGGTGTCGTGGAGGATCACGTATTGGCTCACCTTTGCCCTCACCTGGTATGCGCGCTCCCCTGGGGGTTCTTGCCTTTGGTCTTCGCCCCTAACCTCCCTGTGATCAGGTTTATCCTCCCCATACTCGGCGAGTACTCGGATTCGGGCTACCGCGAGCCGAAGGCAAAGCTCCTCGACTCTCTGCGTGCGAACGCTCAGTACTATGCCATCGTCTTCGGATCCGGCGCCCTCGGGCTGATCTACGTCCTCATATCCTACGGTCACTTCTCCGAGTCCCTCAAGAGCACCGTCATGGCACTCGCATATTGCTGGGGTTTGATCTTGGTCATCTACTTGATGGGCCACGGCCTCGTTTCGATACCTCGCCGCCTCTTCCGCAATGCCAACATCAGCGGCAGGCTGCGCCGGATCCAGGCACAGGCCCCAAAGATCTACGAGAAGATGGAAGATTCGATAATGGACGTGGAGGACCTCGAGCTGCAGGTCGCAGAACTCAGTCGACGCAAGGGCGGTAGCGCCAGTCTGTTCCAGGACTGGATCGAAGAGTTGGCCGACATGACCAACCTGCCAGAGTCGCCACCTGGCCGGGCAAGCATCCTCCGGGGATCTGGAAACCAGAGCCCGCTCCCGAACGTCATCACCGAAAAGTACCTTGCCGAACTCACCAGAAGGCTGGTCAGGGCGAAGCACGCTCGGTCGCGGTATGTGAGTGAGTGGAATCGGCTGCTGGAGGACGCGGTCAAGACCCAAGCGATATTGGACTCGGCAGCGTCCAAGAAGCTGGATTTCGGCCGGGCTTCTCCCCATGCCGGCTTCTGGGACCGACACACCATCTTCACACCCTATACGCGCTATCTGTTTCACTACCACTTCGTCCCGTACCTGCAGACCGCCCTCGCCGCCATCCTCTCCCTTGCCTCCGTCTGCATCGTCTGGTCCGAGCTCGTGAAGGGTCTCTTCCCCCAACTCTCCGTCATCCGCTACAGCGTCATCCACCATCAGGTCGCCGGCAAAGGCCAGGTGGGCTTCGCGGGCCAAGTCATCGCCGCCCTCTGGATGGTCTACATGTGCGCGGCTGCGCTCATCTCCATCACCGAGGTCAAAGTCTGGCGCGGCCGCGCTCTCGTGCGCCGCAACACCGCCCACGAGTCCGCCTTCTGGTACGCCAGCCAAGTTGCCCGCCTCAGCGTGCCCCTCACCTACAACTTCATGACATTCCTGGGGGTCATCTACCGCGACACCGTCTTCTACGACTTCCTCGGCCAGCTCATCAACCTCACCCCGCTCGGCAAGTGGTTCGACTACTTCTTCCCGGCATTCATCCTACTCCCCGTGTGCGCCACTCTGTTCGGCCTCTACGGCAGGGTCAAGCGCGTCGTCGGCTTCGGCGTCGTCGACGCCCTGGACAACGAGGAGGAGGAGGAGGAGGGCGACGCCGCCCGTCGGGGCGGTTCTGCCGCCTTTGGGGCGTGGCGCGAAGGCCGCGACCTCATCGAGCGCGAGCTGAACGGCACGCTGGCCGCCGTCCGGGCGCGCCGCGCCGACGTCGTCAGCAGCAGCGGCGGCGGCAACGGCTGCACCGGGCGCTCGGCCCCAGTCCTGTCTATCCCCCGCGCCGGACAGACCCCAACCCCGTTCGGCACGTCGCCCGCCGCGGGTAGTGCCGCAACCCCCTCGGGCAGCCGGCGAGCGCAGGCGAACATCACCTCGACCAGGACAGTCGGCCGCGCTGAGCCCCTCCCTGCCGACGAGGGAGACGACGAGAACTTTCTCGAGGCGCTGGGCCATCGCGTCAAGAATACGATCGACACGCTCGATACCCCCAGATGGTTGCAGGACCTCGGGCAGGGGATCAAGAAGCCCAAGTGGATGGGCGGTGACGAGGGGCAAAGCGGGAGTGGGAGTCGCAATATAGGAAGAGGAGGCGGCGCAGATATAAGGAGGTGGTTTCGCGGTGGGAATGACGAGGGGAGGATAAGATTGTAAGTTTCTTGTAAGATTTATTCGGCTCGGTTCACATCTTCGTTCGGTTTTTTTTTTCGGTTTTTTTTGTCTCGGGTACTGCTACTGCTGCTGCTGTTGATTTTTGTTTGGTTGTTTATGGGAGAAGCATTAGGCGGCGTTTTAGGTTTTTTTTTTTTTTTTTTTTTTTTTTTTTTTTTTTTTTTGGGGGGGGGGGGGGGGGGGGGAGGGGGCGCCTGTGGAATCATGAGCTTTCTCCCTGGCTACTGTCTTCTCGTAATATTACTATGGTATGTAATGCAAGCTTTGGGGTATGTGATTTTGCATTTCAGTCTTCCCAGCAACCACCACGTACAACCTGTGAGGTGAGTGTTCCGCCAGCAAGCAACAGCAGATAACCGCCCATATGTTTTTCGGTAGACATCACTGGATCGAGACGTTTCGTGAGTAGCACAACGATCATGATACAAGGGTACTAATGCTTTGTTTGAGAAAAATGGCAATCCTCATCATCATTCATGTGTCAGGTTCCTGTGAACATAAGCGACATTGTCGCGTTCCCCTCGGGTATCTCTACAATGAAAAGCAAATGCGGCCACCGACTCCTAGTCCAGTACCTTGGATGCCATCCCAACGCCCATGTCGTAATTCCCGAGTGTCATCCATCGTAAGTACCCTTCTGCCGAGAACAATTCCTTTCCGGCTAGTACCAATCCGCATAATGTACACTCGAAATCGTCTGCTCCCTACACCATCTTCACAGCCGTGTGTGGGAGCGGTGGAAGGGGGGTCAGACAAAGATTTCCACTTCCACGACGCCGCCGGCGCGCCTGGCGTTGTAGATGGCCAGGACTGCGGCATCCCAGTCGGCCTCGCTGTGGATCTTTCTCTTGCCGGACGGGGTCATGATCTCATAGACGGGATCCTGGCCGGCGGCCTCAAAGGCGGCCTTGATGCTGGAAAAGGCGCCGTGGGCGATCACGTAGTCGGTGTGGCGGTAGGTGGTGGGCGGCGCGATGTCGACGCCGTCGGCCTTGTCCTTGACGTAGACGTGGTACTTGAGCCGGGCATTGGCGGGCACCTCGGCCGCGTCGGCGTGATGATCGTCGAGACCGAGAATGGCTTCCCCGAGCTTGCGCTTCTTGCTGGCGACGGCGCCAGAGGCGAGCGCCGCGAAGAATGACTGGCCTTGAGCGGTAGGCTCGGCCCGGCCCTGGGCGGATTTGGGAGACCCCGCGGAGGGAGCCGGCGATGACGGCGACGGCGGAGTCTGGTCGCCGGAGTCGGCGTTCTTCATCGCAGCCTGGATGCGCTTCATAGCGAGGTACTTCTGCTTTGTATTGGTGTACGTCCGGTAGAGAACCATGACAAAGCCGGCGAGGAGGCTATATGAACGCTGTCAGTTGAGATGCCCTTTGTTTTCTTCACTTCATAACACAGATCAGAGGGAAGTGTGCTTACATTGACGAATCTCTGGGCCAGAGATATTTGCGAGTGGCTGCGTTATTCCGCTCGTCGCCGAACCAGGTGCGGCCCCAGTGTTTGAAGATGAGGAGGTACAGGGCGATCTTGATGAGCACCTTTTTGGTTGCGGTTGCGGTACCTGTGGGTTCCGTGACGAGCGGAAAGAGCTTGGAATCCTTCAAAATTTCTCTGATGTCCTGGCTGAGGCGCTTGCCCTCGTCCAGAGTCAGCTCAAGGTGGCCGTAGAGAACCTCAACCTTGGTTTTGCGATCTGGCTCGGGTCAGTAACCAAGTGTTAATTAAGAAAGCGAAGGTTCGGGGGCCTTACTAAGCGTGATATAGTAGCCAAGTTCGTGTGCCAACTTCAAGTCGTGGTCGATTCGCCGAGGCAAGCGAATGAACGAGTTGGTCTGGCTCTTTGCGTAGCGAAAGCCGGGCACGTCAGCCGGGGAGATTTCCATCTCATTCCGGATCGTGTCGCCGTCTCGGTCTTCTGCTTGAGCATTAACAGGCGGTTCGTTGCTTGTGGCGGCCTCCCAGAGGCCTGTGAGCTCGGCTTCCAGAGCCGCATCATCGGGGGTCTCCTCAGGCGATCTCGCTGCAGACCCAGAGGCAGAAGCAGAAGCAGAACAAACAGAATGCTGGGTACTAACCACAGAGTCACCTGAAGTGTGTCCATCTTGGAGCGATAAAAAGGCATCCAGAGGATCAGGGACCGCGGGCAGGGAGAGCTGGGGCAGTGACAGTTGAGGCTCCCGAGGTGAGCCCGGGAACGCCGACGGTTGCACCGCTGGCGCGTCATTCTGGTTCGACTGAGCAGGCGCCGAGACGTTGGGAAAGCGGAGCTGAGCGGCTAAGTTAGTCGCATCGTGAAGGTTTCCATGCGAATGCGACGAAGGTGACGCCGGCTCACAATCGGGCCCGCACGACCTCGGCGGCGGCTCGATGGCGCCGGCTTCGGTAAAGAGAGAAGCCAGATCGATCTCATCGCCGCCGCCGAAGAGCGAGTCCACATCATCTTCCGCTACTCTATAGCGGTAGACTAAGTCAAGATTGAAATTCTCGGCCATCGTGATGATCGAGTCGGCCGGATGTAGTGTTGTTTCACTTTGAAGTTCTGAAGCGTGAGGGCATAAGGTAGCAGCAGTGTGAAATCGAGGCCCGCCGTGTGTTTTAACGCGCTGCGCCGCCACGCCGCCGCGCCGCCGCGAGAGCCAAATGGCAGAGAAACCCTAACCCTAACACGGTTCACTGCCGACTCACCCTTAGCTCTTACACGGTTAATAATAGGAAAGAGAACGATTTTATTGAAGTTCTTTTCTTGAATCATAGAGCCTCTAAATACAACCTAAAGCGTGAAGTTCTAATAAAAGCACTCTTTTATATATCATTCTAATATATAGCTTACATATAAGATTCGGCTTTAACTATATTAAGGTAGCTTACAATGGCGATAATAACTAGGTAATTACCTAATTAAGGAATGGAATGTAGAGGCATTATATTTGACAGCTATAAAGCTTAATCTATATTTATTATTACTACAATGCTTTCTGCAATCTTAGAATTTTTGTTCCTTCCTTTACAAAGCATATAGGGTTCAGATTATACAACTATATATAGATTTTGTCATTTTCGGTCCGAGCCCGATTAGCCACGCTAAAGAGGTACCTGAAAGATGATAATTATTCTAGATTTCAGTTAAATCTACGATGATCTAGTTACCTAAGATCGAATCCTTGATTTAATATAGTTACTAACCGCCAATCTACTATAGCTCGATGGCTACAAATGACTATAGCTCGGACTAGCTGTAAGATACGACACCATAGCGGTATTCGCGCTATAGGCAGCACTCCTAGACCAACTGGTACGGTCTACAGAAGTGGTGATAAGATACGTTAATTCTTCTAAGTGCTAGAGGCACTTAGGGATACTATCTAAATATATATCTATAACCCCTAGCTCATTATCCCTATTAGTAGGTCTATTAGATCTAACCTACTAATAGCTATATATTATAATAGGTACTAGGGTTCGAAAAGAAAAATATAACGACCCGTTATAACTTAGTAGATATATTAGTTATTTATCTATAGTAATAATCTTAATAAGTGTCCCGTTTGTCCTCCCTATTATCAAATCTATCTATCCTTTAGTCCTTCTTCCTAGTAGTTCCTAAGTTTATAATAAATACTAATACTATAGATAGACGCTCCTAAGGGGGCTATATAAGTGTTCTAGCCCTCGCCTAGGCGTCTCTGACCGGGGTGTAGTTACCGTGGACCGTACTAGTAGCCCTCTTACGCGAGGGGCTCTCCTACGCTAGCATGTCTGAGCGTGGGCGTTTCTAGCTAGTGGCCGTAGGCGGTAGTAGGTACGTTACTAGCCTAGTAATCGAGCTTAGGGGAGCACTATATCTAGTGATAGCTAGTAGAGGTAGGTAAGCTATAGGCTCCTAGCTCTTAGAAGCCTTCTATAGTATAGTAATTGCTATAGTACGCTTAGTAAGCTAGGCAATCGTTTCTTCTAGCTACCATATCTTCTTATCTACTCCTTTCCTCTAGTTAAGGGTGGCTATATGGTTATTATTTATAACTATAGAAGCCTCCTTTAGTTACTTAAGTTCCTCCTTAACTTAGTCGAGGTCCTTTTTGACGCTACTAATGGCCTTATCCTACCTCTAGACTATAGCCTGACCTATACTAAGAAGGTTAGCCTCGGTGGCTAGGTACTAGTATTTGGTAAAGTCTTTATTAGTCTTGTTATCCTTAGTAGTATTGTAGGCTATAGTGATATATATAGGTATGGAATATAGGCCCTAGTGACCGGTCGGGCTATAGTAAAGGTAATTAAGTTTAAATAGGTAGCTATTGACTAAGGTATTACTATCTCCCTTTAGTATATAAATATAGGTTGCTAGTAGTTCCTTAGGCTCTAGTATACTAGTAGGTATTATACTAGTAATATAGTAGGCCTTATATATGTTCTTTAGCTTTTTCTTAAGGCTATATATAGCTATATTAGCCCTATATAAATTATTACTAGCCTTCTAGTAGAAACGGCAGATCTAGTAGTAGGTATAGATAAGTATTTCCTTATTACTATAGTATTCCTAGTAAGTGTAGGTAAGGTAGTCCTTAATAGGCTTAATCGTTATAGCTATAGATAGATATAGCAGGCTAGACTTAATAATATTAGTGCTAGTAATTGGGTTAAACTCTATGCCTATAAGGGTATTTTCTACCTCCTCAAGGCTATCGAAGGTAATATATATATTATTAAGCCTACCCTAGGACTCGGCTTCCTCCTCTTTGTCCTTAGTATCCCTCTTAGTCCTATAGGTAAATCTGCTAGTAGGTACCCTATATTATATGTACCTAATAGGCGTAATAGGCTAAGGTATAGGCTTAGGCGGTTAGAGTGTCGAATCTGGCCGTAACAAGGCCTAGGCCATTAGGCTAGTAGTAGTATTAGCTATAGTCTTATTAATGACTAATATACTTTCTTTATTATACTACTTAGTACCTTATAGTATAGCTATAGGTAAGCTAGTATATATATGTAGGTATATAGTCGTGTCTTAGATGGCGTCAGTAGGGCCGGACTTTTAGTAGTCCTACTCTAGTTAAGCTATATCCGATTTATAGGATAGGAAGTTAGTAGGCTCGAGCGTCGGAATTGCCTAGCATGTAGCTAGTAGCGTTAGAGGCCTCTTCTTATTTACTATATCCTATACCTTAGTAATAGCGACCTTGATTAGCGATAAAGGGGTTAGTATAGTATTCTCATCTATAGGAATGTTAGGGAAGGCGTTAGCTAGCTACTTATACTAGTATACCTTGATTATATCGATAGGGACCTACCTAGTTTTATTAATACGTTAGGCGTATGTGACTATATAGGTACCCCCTATCTTATATACTATATTACCGTTAGTAGTATAAGGCTAGAATCCTCCCTATAGGTTTAAGGTCTTATAATACTTGGCGAAAAACAGTGCTAATGTAATATAGTTATTATTACTATTAGTAGCTTTATATAGGTCGACTATAATAGAGGTACCTATAATAATATTAAATAGTATTACCTTTATTTTACCCTTGATCTTGATAAAGGCAAATTTGGCCTCTAAATAGGGAATCTTAGTAGTATTATCCTTATCTATACTATAGAAGGTCTTATAGTTAGCTATAGTCATTTACTCTCCCTATAACTAGTAGCTATTAACAAAGTAGTATATAGCTAGTAGGTAAACTACCTTATACTTGCTCTTACTAGTACAGACCGTATTGATCACGCTTCTAGGGACTTAGGCTATAGCGCCTATCTTACTATCGTAATACTATTCGATTATAGCATCCTCCGGAAACTATAGATATAGAGGGCCAAAAGTGTTATAGGTAATATCACGAGGGGCATTAGCGACTCGAAGGGGTATACACTATAGGTTATACTATAGTATATTAGGGTCTTTGCCCTCGAAGGCTATAGCCACCTCTTTACGGCGTACTCGGACCAGGCTACCCGTTACTAGGTCATTACGGAATTCCTCTTCGGCACCTAGGTTAGCTATAAAGCCTATATTGCTTTCTAGTATTATGTCTAGGTTCTTAAGGAGATCTTAGACATTACTATCCGCCAGGGTATTGTTTTCGCTTATAGGGCTAGAGTATATACCTAGTGTAGGTATAGGTATAGCCTATACCTAGTTAGACGCCTCTATAGCCGTCTACTTCTTCTGCCGATTAATAGGCGTAAACGTGGTAACTAGGGTGTCGGCTGCTTCGGTTACTATTGCTAACTATAATATAGGTATATCTTACTAGCTAACCGGAGGCTTATTTCTAGTGGCTAGGCTTATTACTATAGCTGCTACTGCCGCTATAGAGCCTTAGGCGCCTTTGGTAGCCTGTTTATCGCTTTTTCTAGCTTTGCTTCTAGACTTGGCCATTATAACTAATAGGACTAAGCTATTCTAGGTTGACAAATTTAGTAAAAGTCGCGAAAGTGAGTGGTTTTCTTATATATATAATAGAATGAGGTAAAAGGCGGTAGGAAAATACTCTCTAAGGCCTCCTTTTAATAGAAATGGTGGTATATAAGCTATAGGAGATAGCTATATAGTTATATTGATAGAAAAGGCTAGCGTTAAAGAGTTTGAAGGTTAGAAAAGAGGTAATTATTAAAGAAATTATAGAAGAATTGAAGAGGTTCGAAAAACTAGAAAATAGTAGGAAATCTAGGGGTTTTTATAGTTTTTAGGCAGGGCTTTTAAAGATAGGATAAAAGAAGGCTTAAGCTATTGGTATTTAGCCTTACTATATTAAATAGGTAGGTTATTTAGCCCTGTTTACTAAATAGTTAGGTTATTTAATAGCTAACTAAGCGAGATACGTAGTTTAAAGTAGCCTATATATAGTAAATAGTAGAGTTTAGAATAAAAGTAGTAATAAAGATAATAGTATAAGGAATAATAATAGGTTTTCTAGTGTTAAAATAGATTTAGGGTAGCCTATTAAAGGTATATATCTCTAGGTATTATTTAGCTTCTTCCTAGCTAGGTATAATACCCTAGGTCTAATTAGAAGTCTTCTACTTTAGGGGTCGGCCTTGTTTCTTTCTAGGTAGCGGTTAAATCTAACGGCAATTTATATATTCCTAGATCAATTCGCTAGAAGTGGCCTCTAATTTACTCTAGGGAAGCTACTAATCGTCCTTTATATTAAATCCGAGCTAGCGAACAAGGTATTTAACCCTTAGGCGCTTCTTTCTACATATATAGTAGTCGATAATCTTCTCGATCTGCTAGTATTCTTTACTATTAACTAGAATTAGCTATGGTAGTAGCGTGGTTCTTTTGAATGGATTAGGACCTTGTTTAACGTGGTAGAGTTAGGCGACAGATACAACCGGATAGACCTTCTAGGATTTAGGAAAATCTAGCTTGTAAGCTAGTTTTCCTACCTATCGCTTGATTTTAAACGGTCCTACCCTCTAGGCTAACCATTTTCTATTAGGTTTACTAGGTAAATGGTATCCCTTATATAGTTATAGCTAAATGGTATCCCTAACTTCGAATTTAGTAGGTATATACCTCTAGTT
Organism: Thermothelomyces heterothallicus; assembly: GCF_042370625.1. Classification (NCBI taxonomy): domain Eukaryota; kingdom Fungi; phylum Ascomycota; class Sordariomycetes; order Sordariales; family Chaetomiaceae; genus Thermothelomyces; species Thermothelomyces heterothallicus. The sequence goes on along the minus strand of NW_027192562.1, from coordinate 1,769,837 downwards.
ATACCGTAATTTGGCTAATGCTATAGCCTAATTAATCATTTTACTAGCTTTAGCCTAGTATTACTTATATAAGATTTCTAAGGCCTTATGCCTACTAGTTCTAGTAGTTTTCTTGCTTAGGATATCTAGTACTAAGTATAGTTTAAATCTATATACTAGCTTATTTAGGGACCTCCTAATACTAGTAACTAGCGTATTATTAAGGTAATGCTATAAGGCCGGTAGGATTTTAACCTATAAGCGGTTAGAATTTACCGTAAAGTTTATCCGTAAGGCGATTTCTACGGTTTGGTTCGTTCGTTCGGACTATCTATTAGTCTAAGGGTGGTAGGCCATAGAAAACAGTAGCTTGGTTCCTAGTAGTAAGAAGATTTCCTTCTATAGGTTAGATATAAATTTAGGGTTACGATTACTAATGATTTGGGCTAGTATTCCCTAGTTGGTAAATATCTAGGTCCTTAGAAGAACCGTTACCTATTCTTTAGCTATATATGTCTAGTAGCCGGCTATAAGAAGCTTCTTCTTACTAAACTTATAGGTTATAGTATAGAGGGTATCTGCTAAGGTATGGCCTTTAAGTGACCAGAGGGTACCGGTAGTTAGCGCTAGCGGCAAGTCGGTGATAAAGTCTATAGCTACCGTATAGAATAGTATTAGCTAGGTACGAATAGGCTAGAGTTCCCTTAGCGGTAGGTTATAGTTAGTTAAGTTTACCTAATATACCTTGTAGTATTATACGAACTTTGAAACCTTCTAGGCCTTCCTATGGAAATAAATAGCTATAAGCTTATTTATCATCTTATTTTTACCGAAATAATATATATTATCGTAAACCACCTGAAGGATTTAGTTAATATAGTTTTCTAGGAGGTAAAGTCTTCTAGTGCCGTTAAAATCTATATAGAAAAGCAGTCCGTTCGAAAGTTCGAACGGTCCTATAGGTAGTTTTGGCCATTTGTGTTTTCTAGCTCTGGTATAGTTATTTCTAACCAAGTCTTTCTTGTTTTCGTAAAGGGCTTAGTAGATAGGTCTATATTTCCGGTCCTTAGGGTAGCTAGTAATAATTCTAGCCCTAAATTCGTCACTAAGCACCGGTTCTATAATAATTATATCTACTATAAAGGTCTTAGTATCCTAGTAATCGCTTTAGATATTCCTAAGCTTATCGGTCAGGCTATCTTTAACCTTTAGGTCTTCTTATTCCTAGGTAGGTAACCTTAATAGCGTATTAGGTACTATATTTAGGGTCCTAGGGATGTAAAAGATATTAAGGTTAAATCTAGATAGATAGTTAGTAACATTAGCTAATTTGAGGTTAGCCTTAGCTAGATCTATTATAATTAGGGATATATACTTTATAATCCCTTTCGTCGGTATATAGTTAGTAAGAACGTTAACTAGGTACCTATTTAATTATACTATCTTCTAGAGTTTCCTAATTACCTAGACAAGTATAGTAATTTCTGCCTCTATAGATCTATAGCGCTTTTCTACATTAGTAGTCGCTCTTGACATAAATAGGATAGGCTATACTTCACTTAAAGGAATATCCCTACTAGGGATTTTCTCACTATCCTAGTCGCCCTTAAGCTAGAAAGCGATAATACTATAGCCGTTATAATAGGTATCTAACTTAAGGAATAGTGGTTTTTCTAGGCAGTGGTAATAGAGAAACTCCTAGTTATATAAGTGTTCCTAGAGCAACCTGAAGGATTCGAGTTCTTCCTTAGTTAGGGTAAACTTGATAGTAGAAGTAACCGCTTTCTAGGCTCTTTTAGCTTTCCTAGGCTTAAGTTTTCCTTCTTTCTATACTATAGCTATTAGCGCCGTCTTCTATACCTAAAGTAGTCTTACTTTTGTATTAAACCACGGAATGCCCTTCCTAAGCTATCTAGCTATTCTAAGGTAATGCTCTAGACTGTCAAGTGTATCTAGGAACTTTAGCTTCTTAAAGGTAGTAATACGGTTGTCGGTTTTAGTAATGCCTTCGCTATTTATAATGTACCTAAGGAGCCTTATAGCCGGGTAGCCTGTAAATGATTTAGGTATACCAATATATATATAGGCCTTATCAAGGATTTTATAAACGGTATATAGATATTTAAGGTATTCTTCCTTGGTTTTGCTAAAGATAATGATATCGTTAATATATACCCTAATAAAATGGCGGTGTTTTAGGAAAAGTCTATCTATATAGCATTATATAAAGGCTAGTATATTCTTGAAACCTATAAGTACTACGTTTGATTTTTCTAGGCTACGGTAGCTTATAACGACTATACGGTTACTATACTCCTTAGCTATAGGGAGCTAGTAGAAAAATCCTAATATATCTAAGGCTATAAAGAATTTATTACCGACTATAGTGGCTATAATGTTATCCTAGTTAGGTAGGGGATAAATATCTAGGACTATAATTACATTTAATGGTTATAGGTTAACTATACTTCGGCTTTTCTTAACCTCTACCCCAGGCTTTTTAGAAACTTTCCTCTATATAATAAAGGCTAGGTATATAATTAGGGTAGGTTTATCTATAAAAGTAAATCTTCTAGATGCCTAGAGTTAGTTATAATGCTTATTAAGGGCTTTATAGTCTTTAAGCCCTATTAGGTATAGTCTAGCTATATAGACTTGCTTTTACTATCTGTTAACTAGATTAATCTATATCTTCTAGTACTCTAGCATTAGTATGATTCCCCTGTCCTAATAGAGGTCATATTTATCTAGAAGTTCCTTTACCTTAAGTGTAAATTTAGGATTTACATTAGCTATACTAACGCTATCCTTGCTTTTGATAGCTAGAATGTCGTCAGGTTTCTCGATACTATATAATAAGGTATAAAAACTTATCCTATTTAGTGGTAGAAGTTCCTAGTCACCATCGGCTTTTTCCTAGTAGTATATATACTAGGCTTCTTCTAACCTCCTCTTTAGCTCTTGCTTAGTAATTCTATCCTAAACCTTAGCCTATATATCTTTTATATCTATTATACTAATCTATATAGTAGTGTCCTCTCCCGAGTATTCTAATAGATAGCTAACCTTGTCCCCTTTTCGGATAATCATAGGGGCATTAGTGTTATTTCAGACGATTACTACCCTTAGGGTATACTAGGTAATTATAGCGTCTTAGATTCCTTCTTGGCTGGCGGTAAAGTGGAAGCACTTGTTCTCTAGGAGGTTATTAGGCAATAGAATAAAGTATATCTTAAGTAGCTAGGTAGAGTATATAGGTATAATAGTATACTAGGCGGTGGTAACTTTCCAAGATATAGGCTTAGGGTTCTTTTTTATAATATCCCTATAGACCTTTATATTAGCTAATGATCTAAAGGTATAGATACCCTTAATAAAGTTAATCTTAATACTATAAGTAGTTATAAAGTCGGTACCTAGTAGTATCTTCGGAGTAAGTTCATCGATAATATTAGCTATAATATAAATATACCTATTAATAGGTATATTCCTAGCTTCCCCTAGGATATAGAAGTCAAATTTGACCTATTTACTAATCCTAGTCTTCGAATTAACTCCCTTAAGGGTATAGGGTTTGCCCTTAATCTATTAGGGATTCTTTACCTATTAGGTAATCTATATCTGGTTAACTAGGTTAGTTAAACTACCTATATTGAAATAGATGTCTGTAGTCTAGTCTCCTAGGTTAGCTCGAACCGGAATATATAGGTAAGACGTCTTCTTTAGCCGGTAGAAGGGTATTTCTATACTCGGGTTGGCTTCTACTACTTAGCTAGGTTCGAAGGAGAGGAGTACGGTTTCCTATTATTATAGTTCTTCGGTTAATTCTAATGGTATAGCCGCTCCTTCTACGAAGTCCTGCTCTACCTAGGGAAGGTCCTCCTTTGGTAGTTTAGGTAGGTATAGTTTCTTTCTATAATCCTAACATAGGTAGTGGTATAACGCTCCTTGGCTTGCAAATGACTATTTATAAAGCCTATAGACATTGCTGTCTTCCTAGATATAGTTTTCCTTAGTGGTGCTAAAGAAGTATACCTCTCTATTACTACTATCTCTATTAGTCTCGGATTTATAGTTACTAATTAGGAGATAGCTAGTAGCTTTAAGCTCCTTATATTTAGCTTTAGCTTTCTTATCCTTACTAGATATTATTATAGTATTATAGTAATAGTAGGTATTATCCTTGTTAATACGTTTTTGGCTATAGTAGTAGAACCGTCTAAAGTAAGGATTCTAGTCGCTATATCTACCCTTTTCCTAGGCTCTAGTGCCCTATAGGCGGCTATTTCTGACTTAGTTATTATGCTCCTTTAGTCGAGACTCCTAGTTATAGCTTTAGAATCGCTCCTCTTATAGGAGATACCTATATTTCTATTCCTCCCTTCTCCTATAACGGTTAGTCTAGTACTACTAACCTTAACTATCCTTTTAGGGGTTAGTATATAACCAATTAGCTTATTCCTTATTAGTATTATTATTATTATTACTATTAGCCTTATCTAAGGTTTTATTGACATTAAATATAGCTACTTTCCTTAACCTCTTTTCGGCTCTAAGTTCTTCTAAAAGAGCTTCCTGTTTTTTAGAGGTATAGAGGAGGTACTAGTTAATGGTATCTATCTTATATAGCTTAGGGTAGAGCTTATAGAGTAAGGGAGTTATCGCTAACTAGAGTCTGATTAGGAGCTAGTGGTTTGTCTTATCTCCCTAGACTTAGGTATAGTAGAAGAGATCTATAGCAAATTTATAGATAGATTTACCTACTACTAGGTTATCTTTAATATAGCTATTCTAAACTAGCTATTGACTTACTTGGTTAAACTAGATACTAAATCGTTCCTTAATCCTCTAAAGCTATATCTCTATACTTAAATATAAGGTCTCCTTCTCGGTTAGTAATAGTTATTACTTATACTATTATAAGGCTAACCTATAGAATAATACCTATAGGTCATTTTATAGGAGAAGCTCTTTAGATATATTTCCTCTAACTATATTATAGATATATTTAATCTAGAGATTAATATTAGTATAATAATAGATCTTTTTATAATAGAAGATTAGCTAACTATTTATAATCTTTTAATTAGTATCTAGCCAAAGTAGGCTAATATTAGTAATCTTCTAAGCTTAGTCTATCACTAGTTATAATATTATATATACTAGCTATAGCTAAAGGGAACCGATATCTACCTAGTTATAATATACTAGCCTTATAGCAACTACAGATAAGCATACAATGTTTTATTTAACTACCTTAAGGGAAGAAAGAAGAGAAAGTAAGTATAGGTACTAGAAGGGGTTCCATTTCCTAATATAGAGAATACGTATATACTCCGGTTAGGGTCCGGTTAGGCGTTAGGTTAGAGCCTAACCAGGTACTAAGCGCGTACCCTATAAACGCCCTACGAATGTATATAGGTCCGGTCCAAAACCGGGTATAGCCTGTTATCGATTAGCCTAGGTAGAGCCCGGGCCTATGACATACCCCCCCTCTTTTTCTAGTCGGATGCTCGGGTAGGTCTACCTAGTATTACCGTAGTGACAGGTCCTACATATGCCAGCGGTCTATATATACGGTCTAGCTTTATTTAGGTCCTATATAGGTCCTAGTCTTTGTTTTGATACTATATAGGTCCCGGCCTTTATTTAAGTTCGAAGTAGGGCCTAGTCTTTGTTCGGGTCCTATACGTACTCCCCTAGCCCTACTCCTCGAACGTGTATAAATTCCTCCTCTCCCTCCCTCTAACTCCTACTTCTTCTCTTTTTATAACCTATAAATCCCTCCTTACCTACGCTTAACCGTGTACTATCCCATTGCCTATACCTATATCGTACCCCTAAATTTTTTTTTTTTTTTATTTAGAATGTCTATCGCTATTGGCTTACTTAGTAGTAGTAGTAGTAGCTGCCGTCCTAGTAGTAATAAGAACGAAGATCGTAACGTAAGTTTTCCCTTTTATTTTCCTAATTATAGCTACTATATACGTATACTAGGTCCCTACTAACTACCTAAATTTTAGTATAAAAACTAGAACATTTCCCTTAATAGGTTTACCATTAAGGGTAACTCCTCTAATAAGGAGTTTAAACTCCTACGTAAGAAGATATAGTATTATTTTAATTATATTTACTATATTCTAAGTAATAATAATGTTATATACGTCCCTAGTTATAGTATATCCTATATAATATACTATTCTACCTATAATCCTTACGTTTAGGACCTATAATTATAGGCAAATAATCTACGTTTATATATAGGTATCTATAAGATTATATACTATTATAATAAGGGTATAGCCCTAGAGACCCCCCCCTAGCTAAAGATCGTAACCTATAGTACGTATAAGGTAGTCTTTATACCTACGTTTGCTACCTTAGTACGTTCCTTTACTATAATTATAGAGGCTATATAGGCTAACCATTCCCCTGCCCGGCTCGCTTTCTCCCCTGCCTAGGCCGCCTCCCCCTGCTGCTATAGTAACGACTAGGCCTTGGTCGCCTACCCCTATACTCCCTCCTACTATAGTAATGCCCTCCCTATTACCTCCGACCCTACCCCTACCCTATAAGCTACCGGGCAGCTTATATACTACGTTATAGTATAAAATGACACTATACTACGCTAGATATAGTATATAAATAAGAATATATTAACTTTAGTTAATACTAACGCCGCCCTTGTCGCTTATATTTTAGGCATGCCTTCGCCTACCTCTTAGGCCTACTATACTACCGCTACGTACCCTATACCTATTCCTATCGACTTCGGCCGGGCCTATACCTAACATTCTAGCTCCCTAGCCGAGTACGTACTATACCTGGTCTATGACTATAAGGAGCCTACCCCTATAGCTCCTAAAGATATAATAGAGGAGGAGGAGGAGGTAGGGTACTCGGAGGAGGAGGAGGAGTAAGTATATAATATATTATTATTATATATATTTGTTTTATAATTAGTTAGGTTAGTATATCTGTAATGTAGCTACTACCTATCTACCCTAGGTTTGCCTATATATATAGAAATTTTAGACCGTTTACTTATATATTCCCTTACGTTTCCTCTTTATAACTAGCCTATTATTTAGGTATATATCCCCCTATTCTTATTCGAAGGCATTAAGCGCTTTAATATTCTCTAAGTTTTCTAGTAGTTCCTAGGTTAGGGTGTTATATCCCTTCTATTTTACTAGTATATTATAGTAATTCTCTCTCCCCCTTATGTTCTTAGCTATAAGGATCGCTTCTACCTTATATTCTTCTTATAGTAGTCTATCCTATAAGAGTTCTAATACTAGGCTAGGGTAAGTCTCTAATATACATTATAAGGGGAGTAGGTTAGATATAGTATACTTAACTAGATTAATATAGAAGGTAGGGTATAGGCCCTAGGGAATATCTAAAGTGATAGTTAATAGTATTAATACCGTTACTACCCTATATTTAATGTTAACCTAGTTAAGTTTCTAGCTTAGGCGGTTAGTTTTAATATTATATAAGGATAGCTATACTTTATCCCCTACCTTAAACCTTTTAGCCGGACGTCGAGATCGATTAGCGTTCTCTTACTAGCGCTACTATATATATACGATAATAGCCTAGGTCTACTCTATACCTTCTTTTAGGTAGTATAGGAAGTTAATAGCCCTTCCTTATAGGGTCGAAGTGGGAGCGTCTAGGAGGTTAGCGAACTAGATAGGACTTATATTATAGCTATAGAGGAGGTAACTTACGCTTGTTCCGGTTATCGTTAAGTTACGGTTATTAATTATAAGCTAATATATCGGAAGATGTTTAGGCTAGTCATACTAGGCAAAGGAAACGATAGTCTATAGGATAGTCTATACCTCCTAGTTTATATATTCTATACCTTTGTCTATTTAGGGGTAATAGGCTATTAATAGTAACTATTCGATCCTAACGATCTTATAGAGAGAAGTCTAAAATTGGCTAAGCTAGTCTAAGCTATAGTTGGTAATAATCTATATTAGAAACTTATAAAACTACCACTATATATCCTAGAACCGGAGTATATATGCTTTAGCCCCTATCGAAGATATAGCCTCGAGTTAGATATATTTCGATAGCCGATTAGTAATTACTATAAGGTAATAGGGTAAGTTCTTCTCTCGTATTAGGAGGTCGACTATAAAGTTGATAGAAATCTATTTCTAGAAGCGGTTAGTAATAGGTAGGGGTTAGAGGAGTCCTTATTATAGTTGCTGTAATACCTTAGCCCTTTAGTATATATAATAGTTCCTTGTAAACCGCTTTATATCGGAGGATATAAGATCCTAATAATAGTCCCGTTAGAGTATCTTAAATAACCTATTCCTCCCTAGGTAACCTAATATAGGAGAGTTATAAACTCGTTAGAAGATAGTAATAATAAGGGGTTCCTATATAGGGAGCTAGAGTCTTCCCTAGAACTAAAGAGTACCTTATATACTTAGAGAATAGTCTATAATCTAGGTTTATATTATATTTACCTCTTTAGGGAACTTCTAGGCCCTATCTTAGATAGCCTAGAGTTAGTATATATAATGTTTATCCTTAAGAACTCCCTCGTTCTAGAGGGACGTAAGTAAGTTATCTGTAAAAATGTTACTCCCCTTAGGTAGGTAAGATATTTCTAGTAACTCTAAGGTAATAGAGGTATCTAATTAGATAGTAGGAAGAAGTTATATAGTATATTATATATCTTTAGGGAAGTCTTATTTATAATAGGATAGGGCGTTAGGATAAGATGCCTATAATCCGAGACGATATTGGAGCTTAAAGTTAAAGTAAGAGAGTATCTTAGCCTATTAAGCTTATCGTTCGCTAATTAGATAGGGCTAGGTAAAATATTTAAGGTTCTTATAGTTAGTTAGGATTTAGAAAGGGGCCGCGATATTATAAAGCTCTACCGACTAAGCCTTTAAGTAGGAGATAATTATAAGTAATTCCTTATTATAGATTATATAATTCCTTTTAGTTAGGGTTAACTTCGTAGAATGATAGGCTATAGGATATAGAACCCTGTCTTCTCTCCATTAAGAAAGGCATCTACTAAGGGCCGTCCCGGAATAATCTACCTTAAGAACTATCTCCTTCTTAGGGTCCTATTATACTAGGATTAGCTCCGAGATAAAGGCTATCTTAAAGGCTTTAAAGGCCTCTTATTCCTCCTTTCCCTACCGAAACGGGGTATTCTTACGGGTTAACTATATTAGGGGCGCGGTTATCTTAGAGAAGTTAGGGATAAAGTCGCGGTAGAAGTTAGCAAACCTTAAGAAACTCTATACTCCTCAAACTTTCTATAGTGCCTCCTAATCACGGATAGTAGCAAGCTTCTTAAGGTTAGGATAGACTTAGGCACCGGCTTTAATAATATAGCTAAGGTATTTAACTTCTTTTATAGCAAATATATACTTCTTAAGGTTAAGAGCTAACCTTACTACTTATAGTCTCTAGAGAACTTCCCTAACTCATTTTATATAATCCTTTCTATTACCTACTATATATATTAAGATATTATTAAGGTATACTATTATAAAGTCTCTAAGTATTAGACTAAGGGTATTATTAATATATTACTAGAAAGTTATAAGTGTACCTATTAATCTAAAGGGATAGACTAGCTACTTAAAGAGTCTAAACTAGGTTCGAAATACTATTAAATACTTATCTCCTTCTATAATCTAGATATAGTAGAAGGCTACCCTAATATTAAGCTTTGTAAACTACTAAGCCTTAGCTAAGGAGCAGTGTGACGAACCCGGCTCAGACTTCTTCTGAAAGGGTTCAGACGAAGGTGAACGGTGCGGGACAAGTGTACAGGTCGTCTGAGGGATTCGGTGAAGCCAAAGGGTTCACAACAACACTATAGTTGTCTCTCTCACAGTAGTACAAGGTTGTTATAAGTACTATGATTGTGAGGAAGAGTTGCTATCACTGGTAAACTCCAGAGTCCACCAGAACGAGTGACTATCTACATATATATAACCTTCCCGGATCACCTTGATCAGTCCTTGGTCAGTGATCCTGGTGAGCCGCTCATCGCGATCAGTGACTTTACGCTAATCTTGGTGATCGTGAGCCAGCGTACGGTGGGGCTCACAATGCTCCCTACGTTATAATTGGTTCTTCCCGTCCTTTCGGCTTGATTGGCCTATCCGTGCCGGTGGCCCAGGCGGCATCTGCATACATATTTCCGTGACACGATGCCCTCCCTCCGAGGCTTTCGACCCGAAAGCCCTCTTAGGCCGTTTCAAATAGCGCTAACTCCCTCTCATAACTTGATCCTGTGAGTTCCCCCCCCCTTGCTCCCTTCCGCCGTTCACCATGGCTGACCGTGTGAAGAAACGCCGTCGCGATACAACGCGTGAACGTCGTGTCTTAGTCGCTGCGATTGAGCGAGACGGTTCCGAAACCATGCCATGCTCCAACTATTGGCGCGCAATGCCTAAGAAGCGTTGTATTATGTCGGGAAATTCTAAGAGGTGCTTGAATTGTACGCGTGAGGGAAAATCTTGCGACAGGCCGAACGTAGCAGATTCCCGTAAGTGGCTTCTGTTTGTCCTCTTGTTTCCGTTCTAACCGGTCGTAGTATTACGTAACTGGCGTAAGCAAGACAGGCTGGAGAAGGAAATTTTGGCGACAGAAGATTTGCTTTAGCAAACTTTAAGCCGCCTTACGCGTTTACGTCGTCAAAAACGAATGTTGTGTGACCAGAGTGATGAATTCGTTCGTCGAGGTATACGGGGTTTGGATGAGGAGGACGGGGTGGTGGTTCCGATGTCGGACGAATAGGATTTGACAGGTTAGGCGTAGGCGTCGGGTGCCTTTAGTGTGATTGACTAGGAAGCAGTTGGCTTGTCCCTGGAGTCGGCTTCTACCGGTACTTCTTCCTTCTTGGATGCCGGTTGGGTTCCTGAGTCGGCCCCTGTGGTCGGTCAGGATTCCTCCGGTGGAACTGTTCCAGTTTCTTAGGGCAGTTTAGGTTCTTGACCGGTTCCCATGAGTTGTCTTCTATTCCGAAATCAAGCCATTTGACCAGATACTACAGTTCCCTGTTAATAATGCGTGAATCCAGGATTTCCTCGACGTCCTATTCTTCCTCTTCGTCTTCTGCTTCAATGTTTGTGGCGATCTTGGCGTTTTTCGGTGCTGGTTCGAGAAGTGAAATATGAAAAACATCCGTCTGTAGTCGCATGGATGACGGTAACGATAGTCGGTAGTTAGATGTCGAAATTCGTTCTTTGATAACGAAGGGTCCGACCTTCTTGAAGTCCAGCTTCGTGCTTGGTCGTTTGGTTCGCAGGTTTCGTGCGATCAGATAGACTTTGTCTCCCCTCTCTAGGCGAGGTCCCTCGAGCCTGTGTTTGTCGTAGTAGTTCTTCATTCTGGTTCTGACAAACTCGAGCTCCTTTTTAAGCTTCTCGTGCAGTGCGTGCATCTGCTCTGCTTTGACTGCCGCTCTTGGCACTGTGACCTCTGGTCCCTGCCTAAGGTCTGCTTCGTATCCGTAGTTCGTAAAGAACGGTATGACTTTGGTCGTTTCTGTCGGCGTCGTGTTATAAGCGAGTTATACTATCGGTAACAGCATGACCTAGTCATCCTACTGGTAGTTAACATAGGAGCGGAGGTATTGCTCGATAACTTGGTTTAGTCGTTCCGTTTGTCTATCAGTCTGCGGGTGATATACCGTTGACAGTTTGCTGTTAACGCCTAATTGTTACATTAGCGCTTGCTAAAACTTCGATGCAAACTTGGTGTCTCTATCGGTGATCCATTCTTGCGGCCAAGCGTGCACTAATGCAACTTGCCAATAGATCACGTCTGCTAGCTGTTTAGCTGTCTAGGACTCCTTGTAAGGAAAGAAGTATGCCCATTTAGTTAGGCGATCTACTATAGTAAGAATACTATCGTAGATTACTCCTGTGGCCGTGTCCTTGGATTCTGGTAGTTTCGTGATGAAGTCTATCGTAACTGAACTCTATGGTTTGTCAGCTGTTGGCAGTGGCTGAAGTAGCCCGTACGGCTTGTATCGTGCCGTCTTGCTTCGATTGTAGATGTCGCAGTTTCATACGACTTCCTTGACTTGTACCATTAATTATAGAAAGTCGTAGTGTTTCTTGACTTGTGCGACAGTCTTCGTAACTCCTTTGTGTCCTCCGAGTTTCGACTCGTAGAGTTCTCGAATCATTCGTAGCTGTTGGTCTTTATTATGGATATACGCTTTGCCTCGGTACCAGAGTTTCCCATCTTTTTCCTCTACTTCGCTAGGTACCACTAGTCCAGGTGCTGCTTGATACTGTGCCTTGTCGATCCTTTCTTCTCGAAAGATTGCGCAGCATTCCAGGAACGAGTCGAGTGGATCATCTTCCACGGGTATCTACGTTTCGTGATGTAGCGTTCCGTCTTTTCATTCCTTGAACAATGGTGGTGTTGTTTCCGTTCGTCCTTCCGTATGATCCGTTCGTCGGCTTAAAGCGTCCGCTCGTGCGTTTTCTTTGCCTTTCTTGTAGTGGATCTCAAAGTTAAATTCCGCGAGGAATTCTGCCCATCGTATTTGTCGTCCGTTGAGCTCCTTCGTCGTCGTGAAGTACCGCAGATTCTTATGATCCGTATACACTTATACTGGCTCGATCGTGCCGCTAAGATATGGTCGCCATTCCTTAAAAGCTTCGACGATCGCAAGTAGTTCCTTGTCGTGGATTGGATAGTTGAGACGTGGTCCGTCGAGTTTCTTTGAAAAGAAGGCTATAGGATGTAGCTTCCCTTGCTCGTCTCGTTGTCCCAACTGTCCTCCGATGGCGTAGTCTGAAGCGTCCGTTTCCACCTCAAATGGCTTCTTAGGGTCTGGCAATACCAGCACTAGATCCTTGGTAATAGCGTCACGAATCTACGTAAATGCTTGCTCGTGTCGCTCTTCCCATTGGAACTTAGTGTTCTTCTTGGTAAGCTCATACAATGGTCGTGCGATCGCTCCAAAATTCCTGATGAACATCCGGTAGAAGTTTGCAAACCCGATGAAACTTCGTACTTCCGTGACTAACGTCGGTCGTAGCCAATCTTTGATGGCTTTAACCTTTAAGGGTTCTATCCGAATTTGTCCTAGGGATATCTCGTATCCTAAAAACACCGTCTTCCTGACGTGGAATTCGCTCTTTTCCTTGTTAACTGATAGCTTATACGCGTACAATACGTCTAGCACTACTTTTACGTGCTTCCAGTGTTCGTCTATCGTCTTGGAGAAGATAAGTATATCGTCGAGATAACATACCACAAATTTGTCGAGAAAGGGTCGGATAGCTTGATCAATTAGGGCTTGGAACGTTGCCAGCGCATTCGTAAGTCCGAATGGCATGACGAGGTACTCGTAGTAGCCATAGGGTATCCTAAAGGCCATTTTCCACTCGTCGCCTTCTTTGATCCGTATATAGTTATAGGCCGATGGCAAGTCAAGACACGTAAAATATTAGGCTCCTACCAACTGATCTCGGAGCCGTAAGATTAGCAGTAACGGGTATCGATTCTTCACGGTCTGTTCGTTGAGTTGCCAATAGTCGACGTATAACCGTAGCTTTCCGTCTTTCTTGGGCATAAATAGGATTGGGTAGCCTGCTAGCGATATCGACAGGCAGATATATCCTCTTCGAAGGTTCTCCTCCAGATATCGCTTGAGTTCTTCGTTCTGCGTCTAGCTTGTATAATAGATCTTGAAGAACTTCAGTCGTGCTCCTTCCTTGAGCTTGATCTCGTGATCCCATAGGCCGTGTTCTGGTAATCTTTCCAGATGCTTTGGTTCGAATGCTGGGTGTCCTTCGTACTCCTTCGGTACTTTCCTAGTCTTGTCTCGTTTCTCGGTTTTCTGATAGTATGCGAACTTGGTTCCGTCTATAGCAATGCTGGCGATTTCTCCTGTCTCAACCTACTACTCCAATTGCAGTGCTCCGCATTCGTCAACGGAGAGAACAGCTATTGGCGGTTCAGCTCGTTCCTCCTGTCGTAACGTCGGTATCGTTATGCCGCTTCTTCCAGAGTCCGTAGTGGTCTGTCTGCCACTACCCGTCTCTTGCGGTAGATCCTTAGGACATGCCTTCCCTTGAGCATCGTCTATTCGCGATCCTTGCGCGCTCCCTATCTCGCTGGTCGAATACGACTCCGTTCGGGGTCGCAGGTAGCCACCATTCTTCTAGCTAATGTCCGGGTCATAGTCTTCGTGCTATGGTAGTCCTAATATCATGTCTTTGTCATCGCCTATGTCTACAATACTGAATACGATTACTATGGTCTTCCCTACCATAGTGATGTCGATCGGTTCGGTCTCCCTACGTACCCATTACGTCGGAAATGGCCCTTTGACTATGCCATGCTTCCGTTTTATCCTCTAGGGTATCCGTAGTTAATTCATAAGTGTCGGCGAAATCAGGTTCATCTCTGCTCTACTATCCACTAGTGCGAGCATTCCGTGCTGCTTCCATTGTGCCGTTATCTATAGTCGCTTGTCTTGCCGTCGTCGTCCAAAGATTGCGGCGATTTCCTATGTTTCTGTTAGGAGGTCTCGATATAGTGGTTTCTTGCGCTAGTTCCTCCTATACTACGCTACCACTCGCCGCTATGTGGGCGTTAATGGTCTTCGGGCCCCTCGAAGGGCCCTGACCCGTTTCCCAGGTCGGTGCTAACCTCTTCGATTGTTCGGCTGATAGCGGCTTCGTCGATCGTTCTCATTTCCGTGAGCCATTAAGTGCTTACAGCTTCCTACCATTAGGTCCGTTCTGCTTTCTGTCGTGCAGTCCATAGCTTCATCTGAAGCTCCCGAATTCGCGATTTTTTTTCGTCCGCGTGGTAGAGACAATCGTTACTCCAACATGAGTCCTATATGTCTCGTCCTGTTCTGTAGTGCCTAGGCCAGGCTCGTCTTGGAACTACCGTAATGCCCTCTAGACTCCGGGTTTCGATCTTCCAGAGTAATTCGGCCGCTCTATTTCCCGCGTCGTAGACCCATTCCACAGGGCGTAAACTTCCGTCCCCGTTTTCCTGTTAAGTTAGCCAGTGATTGTTTTCGAATTTGTCATGGAAGTAGTATCGGCATTCGTATGCCATACACTAGAACCAGGGCACTTATACGTATACCTTATATCGAGGGTACAGTCGCGTAGCGTCGCCTGGAAGATATTAGAATTCTTTTCCGAATCCTTCCCACTGTACGTAGACCGTAGGTGCCCTAATGCTAAGGTAGGAATGTTTCTTCCAGTAGCTTTCCCACGTACGTTCGTCTTTCCCGCGGTTCACGCGTATGAACTAGTACTCCGGGTTCCGTACGTCGTGGCTAAGTTGCTGATTATCAAAGTGCTCGGTGTAACTGTCGGGTCCATCGTACGTCACGGGCTGTTCCCCTTTAATGGTTTCCACGATATGTCGGAGTTCCCTCATTTCGTCCCTCATCTCGTCGCTCTACTAGGCAAGTCGAGTTAGGCGTCCATCTCGTTCGCGCAACTCCGTATTAAGCCAGAAAACTTCGTTACGGTACCATTCGATCCGTTCCTAAAGGAACAAGATATTCGGTCCGGGTCGGTCGACTCCTTAGGTGTCGGTTGTCTACGATCCATCCCGTCTCTGTATGACCGTAAAACCCCACTGCCTCAAGGCTAGGAGAATCGAAATCGGTGGCGCATACTCCCCTGCCGTATCCTATTCGGTAATGCCTGTCTCGGGGTCTATAGTGACTAGTTCGGAGTACGGTGTCTGTTTGTCTTCGCCGTTATTACCGTGTTCGAGACTGTCCGCGTCGCTATCCCTGCCTTCGTAGCTCGTAGCTGCTACTTCGACGACGTCCTTGGTTTCGTCGATGACCGTAGTTTCCTTTCCCGGGACTGGTTTCCAATCTTTCTTCGGGCTTCGATATTCCCGCTTGTAGTGTCCTTTCTTTCCGCAGTTATAGTAGGTAGCATTAGACTTGTCTTTGGCCGTCTTCTTCTTATCCTGCTTCTGTACTACGTCTACATCTATAGCTCTGGGATGCGTCCCGTACAAGGTACTAACGTACGCTCGCTTTTTCTTATCGTTAGCCTTAACCGTGGTTCCGTTCATTCGACCTCGTTTCTGCTATTCTCGTGTATAGAGCTGATCGTCGATTCTAATGGCTTGTACAATATATTTGTCTAGCGTTTTAGGCTAATCGTACTTGTATAGCTCGTCTTTAACCTTTTCCTTCAAACCATTGTAAAACAGTTACATCAACGCCTCGTCATTAAGCTAAGACTTGAGCATGTCCTATCTGAACTATACGGCGTAGGAGGCTACTAACTTAGTCTGTCGGAGATTGGCGAGCCTTTCTTACGCGTGAATCTTCTCGTCTTTATCGCCAAAGACCTTCCGAAGCTCTTCTTCGAAACGGTCGTAGGATCGGAAGACTGCCTATGTAAAGGCGTCTCGGTCGTCCTCGTCTTCCTTAGTAAGGTAGTCGTTCTACGTGGGTTCGAACCATCTGAGTGCCTTGCCCTCCAATCTCGTAGCTGCGTAGAGGACTTTGGCTTTGTCGTCCGGAAACTTGTCGTCATTGAGCCGGAAGTAGGATCGGAGGTTTGTCAAAAACCCTGCGAGATCCTCCTTGGTTCCTCCGTATTTGCCAGGTGGTTCGATCTTGATGCGGCTCGCTCTGGCAGTCTCGAGCGCCTTGATTTTGGCGTAGGCCTCGTTGACCAGTTTCTACGAGTGCTTTTCGCCGTTCTCGAGTTCCTTGATTCGAGCTTGAGCAGCCTTGTCTCTCTGGTCCAACTCCTAGATTCGCTACTGGAGTTGACCAAGCTAGGCGAGCAGCTGTTCGGCCGTAACGTTGGTAGCCATGTCGTCGTCGAGGTCGAAGTCACCTCCGTTCTGAACCATGACAGAACAAAGGGAGTGATAGCAACGTGTGACGAACCCGGCTCAGACTTCTTCTGAAAGGGTTCAGACGAAGGTGAACGGTGCGGGACAAGTGTGCAGGTCGTCTAAGGGATTCGGTGAAGCCAAAGGGTTCACAACAACACTAGAGTTGTCTCGCACAGTAGTCAGCGATGCTTGGTATGAGTACTGTGGTTATGATTGCTATCACTGGTGAACTCCAGAGTCCACCAGAACGAGTGACTATCTA
>NW_027192562.1:1656520-1752713 GCF_042370625.1 Thermothelomyces heterothallicus | reverse complement strand
ATCGCGATCAGTGACTTTACGCTGATCTTGGTGATCGTGAGCCAGCGTACGGTGGGGCTTACAGTGCTCCCTACGTTATGATTGGTTCTTCCCGTCCTTTCGGCTTGATTGGCCTATCCGTGCCGGTGGCCCAGGCGGCATCTGCATGCATATTTCCGTGACAAGTAGAGAGTCTCCTTAATTAGTAGAAGTAAGTACCAATCCTACTTTATAATCTTATTTAGGGCCTAGTAGTCTATATAGAATCTCTATCCCCTATCTACCTTCTTTACTAAAAGGATAGGAGTAGTAGCCGAAGAGGAACTCGCCTAAATCTATCCCTTATCTAACAGATTAATGACCTATTTCTAGACCTCTAACAGGTAATCTTATAGCATATTATAGAGGGGTCCCTAAGGGAGTTTAGGAATCTTCTTATTAGGACCCTCTTTAAACTTGATATAGTAGTTAGTAATGTTATAGTAAGGAGGTAAACCGCTAGCCTTCTCCTTATTAAAGAGGTTAGTAAAGTTACGAAGCTCCTTTAGTAGAGTTACCTCTAGTTCTAAGCGGCTACTCCCCTTTTCTCTTATACCCCTATTAAGTTTATACCTCGATTCTAAGATAGTTATTATTTCCTAGATACTTATAACTAGAAAGGTATCGGAAGTCTTCCTTTTCTATACTCTCCGAACCAAGCCCGCGAAAACCGTACCTATAATTTAGGAGATTCTTATCTTTTTAGTTTATAAGGAGACTTCCTAGACAAATAGTCCTAGCTATACCCTAATCTCTAGGATGCTAATACTTATATCTAGTTTAACTTTCTAATGTTCTATCTATAGAAGGCCTAATATAACGTCCTATATTAGTCTAGGGACTATATAGAATATAGCCTAACTTTCCTATCTATCGATATCTATTATAATATAAGCTATTTAAATAATCTTCTAGTTAGGATATATCCCTATTATAGTATTAAAGGTATAAGAGGTTAATAAATTGATTTATTTAAGTCTAAGCTTCTAATATATCCTTTTACTAATGATATTATAGCTAGAATATCTACTATCTATTTAAGTATTTATAAAGCTAGTAGAGTTAAGGAAGACTAGAATAAGAAAAGGGGGTCTATCTATTCTCCTACTAATCTCTATAAACTCGCTTTCCTAGTAGTCATAGTCTTCTAGCCCCCTTATAAGACTTTACTTAGGGGCTATTCTTTTCCCTATTCCTTATCTTCCTTATTAGACTAGTTACTATCCTCTCTCTCTTCCTTAGCCTCTAGGGTATAAATATCGGCCTTTAGCTAGTTCTATTATACTAGTCTTCTAATAGGAGTATATTTATACTTGGTAATAAAGTGACCCTTCTATCTATACTAGATATACACTCTAGCTACCTATCGTATCGCGTATACCTCCTAACTAACCTATTTTGCCCTTAGGGCGTCTCCTCTATATCCCCTTAGCTAGTCTTTGTTAGGACCCTTCTTCTATAGGTTAGTTTATACCGAGTTAATACCTATTATTAGTATATCCCTATTAATATCCTTCTCTCTCTATAGTTTAGAGGTTACCTATTATCTTTACATTCGTTAATACCTATTACCTAGGTAGAGAGCCTTAAGGTCTATCGTAATTTTATAGTATCTCTTTATTACTATTACGTAGTTATCTTAGGGAATTCCCTATCTAATAGCCGTATATTTAAGTCTTAAGGAGAGGTATTATTATAGTTTAATTAGGCGTATCTTATCATTCTAAAGGAGACCGCCTACCTTCGAGAGTTTTGCCTTAAACCAGATAATAAAGGTAGAGAATAGCTTTAATATCTCTCTATTATAAGAACTTAAGCTCTAATAGGGCTATTATCTTCTTATAGGGGTCGGAAAAGATGCTCTTAAGGTATTAGAGAAACTAAGCCGGGTTATATCTAATCTTTAGGCCTATAGATTTATAGTATATTATAACCTAGGTCTAAACCTATTACGTTAGGTTTCCCTAGATAAAAACCTACTAGTTATAGTTAGAGCTAATAAAGTCTCTATCTACTATAAGGATATATTCTATCATACTTTTCTATACTATAAAAAGTTCCTTCTTACCATCGAAAGGTTCCCCGGTTAGGAGGCGTTTCCTTTAAGGCTACTGTCTCTCTAGGGATATCCTAACTAAGTTAGGGGTTAGTATAGGTTAAGTCTAGGACGCCTAGAGGGAGTCGATTATAGCGTTCTACTATATTACTACCGCTTAGAAGGAGCGGACGAGTTCTTATAACTCCGCTAGGCTTAAGGGTATATATATCTTAGATTCTACTATAACTAAGTTACTAGTCGTTCGCTTAGGAGGGTTACTATCAAAAGGAAGGTAGTTAAAATGTAATATACTAGCCTTATAGTAACTATAGATAAGTATATAATGTTTTATTTAACTACCTTAAGGGAAGAAAGAGGAGAAAGTAAGTATAGGTACTAGAAGGGGTTCTATTTCCTAATATAAGAGGTACGTATATACTCCGGTTAGGGTCTGGTTAGGCATTAGGTTAGAGCCTAACCAGGTACTAAGCGTATACCCTACAAATGCCCTATAAACATATATAGGTCTAGTCTAAAACTAGGTATAGCCTGTTATTAATTAGCCTAGGTAGAGCCTAGGCCTATAATACTAGTTAATTATAATATTCTAAAGAAGTCTAATTATTACCCTCTAGAGTAATCTTATAATCGTTTCCTCTATTAGGTCTAGTAATAAGAGGGGTATATATCTCCTTATAAGGTTATCCCTTACTAATATTAGTATTATTATTAGTAATCCTCTTATTAGCTAGACTATTAGCTAAAGGTTTTATAAAGGTCCCTACTAAGGTTCTTCCCTTTCTAGAAGTTCCCTTAATATATTAATTATAATTATAGTTTAAGTAGCTCTAATAGGTCTACTTAGTATCTAGTTACCCTATTTACTTAGACCTACTAGGTTTAGCTTAGTCCTTAGGGTCTCTAGTAGATCTAATAGGCTTATAGGTAGAGTTATCCTTTATAAGGTAGTTTCTAGCGGTATAGCAAATTATTAAACTAGGTCTTTAGGACTTGGCGTTTTTAGGGTCTCTAAAGGTCCCTTATACTAGCTTTCCTCCTAAACTTATACTTCTAATATAGTTCTTACTACTAATAGTAATAGTAGAATAAGAGCTTCGTTTAAAAGCTAGGGAAGGAGTCTTATAAAGTATCTAATAAGTCCTTTTAAGGTATAGTTATTAAGAGTCTAGGATTCTAGGTAATCCTTATCTATCAGGTAGTTATAAAAGTCCTAAGTATAAGTAGAGTAATTATTAACCTTCTTGAGTAATACTACTAGCTTAAGGAATTAGAGGTCTATTAGAGAGAGCTTCTAACCCTAACGCTAGTAGGCATTTCTAATGACAAAGCGATAAGTCTAATATACTTACTATAGTTTAGATTCGTTTATCGGTTCTTGACAATATTATTATTACTGTCGTTTTTAACCATTTAGGTATCTACTCGGAGTAGAGGGGTATAGTCGCTTAACTTGGGTAAATAGTCTCCTATGGCATTTGAACACGAATAGTAACAAAGATTATAGATTCGAACCGGTAGTAGGTACCACTTGCTATAGCTTAATAGCTATAAATGACTATAGCTTGGACTAGCTATAAGATATAACACTATAGCGGTATTCGTGCTATAGGCGGTACTCCTAGACTAACTGGTACGGTCTATAGAAGTGGTGATAAGATGCGTTGATTCTTCTAAGTGCCAGAGGTACTTAGGGATGCTGTCTAAATATATGTCTATGACCCCTGGCTTATCATCCCTGTTGGTAGGTCCGTCGGATCTGACCCACTGATAGCCATATGCTGTAACACAATCTGTTTCGATATCTTCACCGTTCGCGGTCGGGCGTTTGGCATTGGATCTGTCATCAAAAAAAGTCCCGTCTGAAGTCACCTCAGCACTCCGGCTAGGGTGGTCTGAAATCTATTCATTAATTAGGGGCCAGGTCCTCACTTGGCCTTGCCGCGACTGAGCAAAATTACGGCATTGGCACACCGGGCGGTCTTGTTAACTAACTAACTACTGTAGGTTCAGCTCGAATCAAACGCCATCACTCCATACGATCCCTGGCTGCAGCTCAGTCCTGGGGTCGCTCTCCAGGGTTTCTGGCCAATGGTCCCGGGATGCTAACAAGAATTAGGATCAGCCCAATCCTTTGAGGTCATGTGGTTTCAATGACGAAGCTACTTTTCCTTCTAATTTTGGGAAGTGTAGCGCTGGCCATTTGCATGTTTTGGCACTCACCGGATCCGAGGCGGCATTCGCAAGTGTTCCAGGCTACAGGCGCGTCCCGACAAGACCAATTGAGCATGATATATTGACAAGAAACTGGGGCCATTCGGCTCATGAAAAACACAGCACAGAAGAAAAAAAATAAGAAGGATGAATCCTTTGAAAACTCTGGTGGCTGTTCGGAGACTTCCCAGTGTTGCTCTCTTGAGCTGCTCCCGTTTCCCGACCTTGCGTTGTCCACGTCATGCCGAGAGTACTGTATGTACGGACGTACATCACGGTTCTGACCGACCAGATGCCCTGCCACTTCTAGGACTTTTCATGTTCGGGCCAGTAGGAAGCTCAGCCGCCCGCCGGGACGCCGTCGGATGGCAGATCACTCCGTTGGGCCACTCGCCTAACAGCCCTCCTGGAGAGCGGCTCGACACGGCCCGGGTCGCGGAGCCCACCCCTTCGAGTACGTATGTACTGTATGTACGGAGTACATATGGATCACAATACGTGTAGTTATGTACATGCATACGTTGAGGGCTCTCCAGGGGTGTTAGTTACCGAGGTAAATTATCGATTCCTTGCGGAAGCGTAAAAGCTCGAGTGCCGGTCTTTGAATTGAAATCCGTACAGTTACCATGATGATCCAACACGTATCAGCGTGACTGATGGATCTGAGGCAAATCCTCGGCAGATCAGGCCAACAGTCTTTTCGAGAGCTGACTGGGCTGCCACAGATTACCACCCTGTGTTCCGAAATATTCATACGCCGGATATTTCCCCATTGATGCGAGACGCCTGTCTTTGAAGGTATATATTCCCGTGAAACGCAAAAGCGACGCCGCAATTGCTGCTTCTTCCAGCGATTGCACCTATATGTGTGTATTTTGACAATTCCTTATTAGTGGATCAGATATGTGAACACACAGTCGTCAGGCTGGTGTATCTTTGTTATCTGGCATGGATCAAACTAAGGTACTGGCTAGCTCCATTTGCCCGACTACTTAACAGGTGTACGTCCATTCTAATATAGATGACCATCCACAGGAGGGAATGGTGAACCATTTGATGCGAAGAATCAAGTCAACCGGCTGCCCACCCGGCGGCGCCCGCGCCGGGGGGGGGGGGGGGGGGGAGAAGAGGGGAGGAGAGGGGAGGATCCTCCCTAGTTACAACTTATATGCGAACCTCGGGGTCCCCTCGGCACCGACGTGCACCTTGAAGACGGCGCCGCCGAGGCGCCTGCTCTCGGCCTCGGTCTCGGCCTCGTCGTCGTCGGCGGCGGTGGTGATGACGAGGTCGCCGCCGCCGACGAGCTCGCAGCAGGTCGCGTTCCTCGTCGGGATCCGCACCTCGCCGACCAGCCGGCCGTCGGGCGAGATCTTGAGCACCCTCGCCTCGCCGTACACGGCGTGCCACAGGTTGCCATCCGCGTCGACGCGGAAGCCGTCGGGCTCGCCCGGCCCCTCGTGGCGGTAGAAGACGCGCTGGTTCGAGTGCGCCCCCGTCGACGGGTCGTAGTCCCACGCCAGCACCTCCCGCGCCGTCGAGTGCGTGAAGTACATGGTGCGGCCCGAGGGGGAGAAGCCGACCGAGTTGGGGATGGTGAGGTCCGAGAGGGTGCGGGCGGCCGGGGCGCCGGCGGTGAAGCGGTAGAGGGAGCCTGAGAGTCTGTGTTAGTCCGATTGGAGGGTAGAGAAAAATAAGAACAAAAATCAGAGAGAGAAGAGAAAGAACGATTAGAGACGCAAAAAGGCTTGGAGTAAGGACGTGCATGGGGACATCTGGTAGGAGGAGCTAGCTAATGGGTACATTGAGGGGGTAGGGACGAGACATGAAGGTTACGAAGTATGCGCGTCAGACCACATGGCACGGTTAAGAGCTGCGGTGTGGAATGGCCGACGGCAGGGAGGATTGCAGATGAGCTGGCGAGTGAGATCATGGTGCGCGGATGTGTGGGTATGACGGTAGCCTTTGCTTCTGGTGCTGCTTGGGAGTCTCTGAAAGCTTGCCACGTATATATATGGTTCATAGCTCCATGCGAGTCGAAGGGCCGCGCCCCCCCCCCCCCCCCCCTTTTTTTTTCCCGTCGGTCCGGTAAGGCAGGATGGGAAATGGGAACAGAAAGCATCGGAACCTACCCTCTGGCTGAAAAGGCCCCTGGCCAAAGTCTGTCATGGTCCCAAGCCAGAAGCGTCCGTTCGGGTCGACCACGCCATCGTTGCTCCGGATCCGTTCGGCCTTCTCGTCGCCAAACCTGGTGACGTATTCGTACTTGCCCGTCTTCCTATCCAGAACGGCCAGGCCCTGCTTGGCCCCAACCAGGAGAGCCTCCTGCGGATCCCGGCCTTCGATGTCGGCCGTGACGGTGACGGACTCATCGAACTGAAGCGTCCGGAGCGACGAAGGTCCCTCGGCGAGCGAAACGGTGTGGAGCTGCTTCTTGATGATGTCGACGAAGCGCAGCGTGTTGGTGGCCGACTCATAGTATGGCCCCTCGCCGAGCGAGCAGTGCGTCTCAAGGTAGGGCTCGCTGACCTGCCATTGCTGGAATTCCTGTCCCGCCGCCATTGCTATTACCGTTGGTGCTCGGTGACAGCTCAGCCGTGTTGGAAGCCGGGATCTGTGTGTGGGAGGCGATGATTGGATAATAACGACGCTCCCCACCGAAACCTTCCCCCCTTCTTAGTGGGCCCCTTGACCGTTGACAGACGGGGGACTTGACGAGCTTCCTGATATCCGAGGGGATTGTTCAAAGATGGGCTTGTGAGAGAAACCGCGCTTACTTGTAGTGAAGGACTTGCATAAAGTATCCCCGCGGGTAGAGTCGCGGACTTGCCATTTTATCATCTGGCTACGGCTCCCAAGGTGGGGAAAAAGGAGGGCCATAGCGAGCGGCCCGGCTCGCGGGTTCGGAATGTAGCACTCCCGTTAACGTTATCTCCAGAGTAGTTGTAGTCTGGTCGGATACCGGCCCTTGGATCCGCAGCTGCGGTCGATGTGGACAGCCGCCGGGAAAAGAGGGAAAAGAGGGGTGGAGCATGCTGAATGGTCTGAGATCCCGGCCCGGCTCAAGAGTGCGAAAATGGAATGTGTTGACCTTCTCGGGCGAACAAACAGAAACCTGTACCACTGTGGAATTGGAGCTGACGTGCTTTGTACTCCGCGCACATACAAAAAAAAACCCTTCAGGAGTCCAATTGTCATAGAAGATATGGCGCTGAGAAGATGCGAAGGGAATGCGGACGAAGCTGTGATGATAACTACTTAATGCAACATGGTTTTATATGACCTGGGAGCTCATTTGGGCCCGCGGGTGCGAGGTGCGACTTTGCCTTGCATCTTTCTCTGAATACCACATGTATAGAAGTACATTGGGTCTAAACAATATTAAGTCAGTTTGCTGCTTGATTAAATACCGTCGTGATTGATATGGTCGCTCCTAGCTTGTAAATATCAAGCTTATGAATATTAAATCCTCACCTCATACAGCAGGTAGATATACGTACATGAGGCGGTGAAATACGGGATACTGTAGGGGCATTGAGGTGACGACCAGGTTTGTGGGTCGCTTTGGTCGCTGCCGCCAGGGTCTTGGTTTGCGAGAACCACCTATAGACTCTAGGCGAAAGAGGCGTACAAATAAGACACGCGAGTTATAGGATAATAAGTCATTGCCGGAGTTTTCCCAGTTGTTGAGAGTTTCGTTTTGTCAATCGCTTGGTTATGTTGAATGTGATCCCGGCAAGTGCCGCCTTGGTACCTGAATCAGCACGTCCAAGGCTGGCTGCATAGGCACCAACCAGTAGTTAGTACGATTCGTTTTTCATTTGTTTCTATGGAAGATAAGTTACTTTATGGGCACGAACCTTGGGTACCTTAAGGTACTTGATACAAGGTCCTTCCGTGCTTCGAACCAACCTGGCCAAGTTAACGTTAGTTACTTCAGGGAGAGGAAGGCTAGGCACCTTTTTCTCTATACGTACCTCAGACACTAGCATCGAGCACAGTACATCCGTACTCCGTACCCTGTACCGCTTTCCGGTCTACATGTCCTGAGGTGTACGGATTAAGTCAAGGATGTATGTACAGTACCCGACGGTACTTGTTTCCGTAAATGATCTGTTAGTTATTGTGACATGTGGCGCTGAAAAAAAGAGGGGTCTTGCATACCCGGTCTGCTGTGCCACCACCATCTGGGTTGACTCGCAGGGACCCTCACTTGATGCGTTGTTGTTGTAGGTGGTCTAGGTGGAACCTCCCGGTTTCTCGGATATTTAGGGGCCTGAGGCTGATCGACTGGGTACATACACTAACTGCGGGTAAAGTTTGCACCCGCGGCTGTTCTCGCACTTGCAGTACATGCAGGGCCCACAGCCCACACCCGCCATCCTCGCTGCATGCGTGCCATCGTTGCATCCTGCTATTGTGTCTTTTTGGTCCTGGGGGCCACAGCTTCTGAGTTGGCATCGCAGGCCCCAGAACAGCAGCTGCTATATGCATGCCACTTGTTCCCCATGTCCTGGTTGGACGTTCTTGCTCGCAGAAGCCGTGGAAAGATGCCGGCCCCCGCTCGTCCCTGCAACCGAAAAAGGAGATGGAATCTCACCCTTTCGGGAACAAGAAGGATCCCGTGACCGGAGACAAGGGCGCTTGATCTGGAGGTCAGCGAACCACTACCTTGACCGTGGGGTTGGAAGCTGAGACATTGCACTCAGGAGGGCCCTACTTCGCTCGAACTGGCATCATTTCTTCCCGATGAATCGGGCTGGGGCCGGGTTAGGGGTTGGGGATAGATAGGTTTTCACGAGTTTACGTACCATACGGAGTAGTTATCTAGTTATCTTAAGTACTAAATAGGGTTAGGTGCCTTATATACCTAAGGTAGGTAATGGGAGGTACAGTACACTACTCCGTACACTTTCACACTATAGGGTATATATCAACTCGCCCCTACCAGTCGGGGAATGTCCTCAGTGAATAGAGAATTTTGGTTCGACGATGTCATCATTGCTGAGGCCCCTCAATTGCCTGCACAGGTTTCTCTGCTGGGGCTCGAAGCCGAATGCGGTGAAGGACCTTAGCGGGTCATTGAATGAAAACTCCCATGTACGGATCCAGTAGTTACCATACCAACGTTACTACGTAGCGCGCTATGCCACTGGCCCCTACCCTTGTTGCTCAACCGGCTTGGAACCGGTTCGAACCCATGCCAGCCCATCGGTGTGTGTCATCATGGGGGTATGAACGCCTGCACGCAACGGCGTACTGGTGGAAGTGTCAAGCGGTGTGAAGCGGAGGGAACACGAGTAGGCAATGTACACTACGGAATCCGAAAACGGAACAATTCGGTGCGCCTGTGTGATTCGAGAGGCATCTCGGTGCAAACCAATTAGTGCAGTGTAGGGAGTACCTACCTAGTTATACATATGTATTAGGTAGGTATGTTAGGCACCTGAACTAAGATCGTGAGGCACGGTGTGGTGGTTTTTAGTGTATTGTGATATATACTCCGTAGTCTGAATTGTATGTCTATATACATATAGAGTATAGTACATTGACGCACTAATTGATCGCGGCCGCATCACTGGCCGCAGAACCTCACGCCGCCTGCCACCCCACAGATCATGTCAGTAGTGGGGTGTCACCATACTAGAGAGTCTAGGACTTACTTTGGTTGTGGATGCCTGTAAAAACGGAAATGAAGAAATACAATAACTAGCGTACAGGCACTACCTGTACAGCATTGGAACCCAAAGCACATCAAGAGCTCCACGCATTAGGCGTCAATGCGAAGTGTCTCGAAGTGGCTTGCAGGCGACATGGACTTCACGGACTTTACGGCCCCCGACCACCGAATACCTTCGAGTACGAAATACGGATACTCTACATACATCCACTGCATCGACGCCCCTAGCCATTGAGGGATGCCAATGATAGCAACGAGGAGAATCAATTGGTTGATTGAACGTTGAGTAATAGCACTGCGCCGAAGGACCACCATTTGCGCTCGGCGATAGTTAGCTGCAGCCATTGAAAGGTGGGCGGTGGCTTGCTGGGCGCAGTCTGTGGGCGCAGTATGTACGGAGGAGCAGGTCGGGGGTGAGGGATTCCTTAAAGCCCCCTATAGTTCGAATCTCAGCGATGGCTTGAACTGGCATCAGCTCAACCACCAAGATTCGCTATTGCTTTCCCCAATGTTGGGATATACGATTGAGATGCTAGGCGAGATGATCATAAGCACGGCTGTGCGATCCGGAGATTGGCTTGTGCGGTGTGACTGAGCCCTTAGGCTTGTGACGGCCATTCAGGCGCAGAGGCGCTGCGATCTGCAGAACCTTGCGCTTCTCCGGAGGTAATGCCGGCTCCCGTTCTGTGACGGCGTCACACAGAGTTCCGGCGATTACTCGGTATTGTACACATCACAGGAGAGATGGAAGTCAGAGAGAAAGGCAGAGATGCACATCCAATTGCAAATTGAGCTATGCCTGGCAGGCAAGGTAACGTTGGGCTCAAATTGGTGGCGTTAGCTATCCGAGGCTAGCGCAAGGCTGTTCCGCCTTCCCCGAAAGCACAACAGCCATACCGATTGTACGGAATGCAGGGCAACCGTTCGCTCGGCGGGCAAAAAGGGTAAGAGTGAAATGGAAAAGGCGCTCGGGTGGGAGGCGCTAGTACGCTTTGGCAACCCTGTTCCTGCCCGTCCCCACAGCCACGCGCGCAGGGTGGACAAACAGGCAGGCCGGTTTCCAGATTGCAGCGAGTGCCTTCGTGAGAAGTGTGCTTGGCAGCAACAACACGGGAAAGAGGCACCAGCCAAGCAGGCATCAGCCATTTGAGGATTTACAAGCAGTTTTCGCTCGTCAGCTGACACCGGTAGCAAAAGCAGAATCGGGAATCTGCAAGGCACTGGCAGTACCAGGCGGAATTTACAGGAACTAGTATGCTCATCCCCTTCTAATGTAAAGATCTGCACACTTGTTTAACCGTTCAAAGCGCGGACGACGGGTGAACTACCAAACTCATTGACGGGACACGATGACATTGCAGGCCTTGGTCGACCTCGCCTCAAAAGCAGAGGTGGCCGAGATAGGATATCCCCTTTCCCAGATTTCCTTCCACAGGAGCCATCGTTTTTCGGGCACCGCGTTCTTAAAGGCGCTAGCAAAGACCGCCCGCCACGTTTTGCCTGCTCCACTCACAAACCCCGAAGACCGAACCCAGCTCAACACGAACCAGAAAGCCTTTGGATCCCCTCCCAACACCCTGGGCTCCAAGGCGGCGGATGCTCCGTGGTCAATAGTTAAGTTCATATCACTCGCATGATGCTCGTCAAATAACTACACCAATGGGCCGGGGCAAGGCTTCTTCCCTGACCAAAATGCAGGGGAACGGAGCGCCTGGAACGTCCGTCAAAAACTGCGCCCTCGCAAGCATGGTCCCCAAGCAAGGTGCAGTACCTGGCACATACGGATTACTGTGGTACATACCGACTCCGTACAGTACATTACTACGCTCACTCACTCCCTGTCGGGTGGGCGTGGGCAGACCAGGCCCCCACTGCAACCGCCATGGGTGATGACGGACATGTGGGCTCCATTTCCTATCGACGCTATTTGCCGAGCGAGCGGCGGCGGCGCCCTCTACACTAGTGTAGTCTTCGTCACCCAGCAACTCTTGATGGCGGTGCGACAAGCGCGGATCCGGCGAAGGCCACACATGACACGATGCTTGTCATGCCTGTTTAACCCCACACGAAGCACACACACGGGTCGCCCTGCAGGTCTCATCTCGCATCAGTGGCTTCTCTCAACCAGCCAGACTGTTCATCCGGCGCACCGATCACGCAGCCTCAACCATCGGGGCTCCGGTACAGTACTGTACATCACACCATAGTAGCGCATACTATGTTGGTTACACTATGCAGTACGTATCGGTACCTCTGGCATGCATCTCTGTACATACATTACATATGCCCTTACAGAGCAATGACCTCAAAGTACGGACGTACTACGCCCAGTAACCTGGCCGGCTTCGCGTGGCTCTCTTTGTCGAACTCGCCGACATGGCCGCAGAACATGAGCGGGATACTTTTAGTCGGAGCTTGAACCCGGTGCAGACGCAAGTCGCGAGGATCTTGAACGTTGCCGGAGAAGGTGCGTGATATCCTGTCTATAAGAACGCGCCGTCGACGTTCCTCTTCCGTCAAGGTCACTCAATGTTGGCCGGTGCGTCCTCTGGGCGTCTCTAAATCTTATTCTATTTTTATTCTCTGCTTCTTTTTTTTAAATTTCATTTTCATTCTATTTTTTTTTCACGTGTGTACACCTCCTCCAGGATTCTGAATCCTAGCGCGGTACTTGCCGCCAGTGGCTTTTTTAGCGCAGGACCCACGTACCACACTAGGATTCAGAATCCTGGAGGAGGTGTATGCGGAAATATACACCATGCATATATTCTGGATGAAGCAAAGATCGATAAGAACGCGCCGGTTGGTCGATCCCTCAAGTGATGCGGTTGTCTTCCCTTGACTTCGGGA
The DNA here is from genome assembly GCF_042370625.1 of Thermothelomyces heterothallicus. Classification (NCBI taxonomy): domain Eukaryota; kingdom Fungi; phylum Ascomycota; class Sordariomycetes; order Sordariales; family Chaetomiaceae; genus Thermothelomyces; species Thermothelomyces heterothallicus. Next base: position 1,739,898 of record NW_027192562.1, on the reverse strand, counting down.
TACACACGCCTCCTCTGACGAGTCAGTCGATTCGGATGCCCTCGCTGATGCCGCCTGCTGCGGCACAACTCGCCCTCCTGGGCTGCGGCGGTTTGTCATGAGAGCTACCGAGTACATATGACATGCAAAGAAACAACACTACGGAGTACACAGTACGTTAGTGTCTCGTTGAGGGTCGCCATCCGGAACCATGTCAAGCCTGCCAGACAAGCCTCAAACTTGACTGGATGCTAGTTACACCTTTCCGCGCTAGTTGGATGGATTCGCGGCGAGAAGCGGGCCACATGTCCGTTCAGTCGGAGCCGGGCGTGCATTGCAGTAGTGTGCTGTAGGGGTCTCGGGGCATCGCGGCGGTCAGACTCATGGCCTTCTTTTCCGGGGCGGGAGTCGCCAGCCGCTCCTCGTGCCCTGCCGGCGGGAACAGCTGGCCATCATCAAAACCGTTGCCACGCCCGTTATTCTTAACTGAAGAAAAGTTAAGAGGTGCCGATTCACCTGAACCAACCATTCTTCAGAAGAAAAGCATAAGAGCATCACCCGAAGCCCCGTTGACGTCTTGGCGGGACAGCACACAAGCACACACCCCCTGCTTGCTTGATCCCTGTATGTACCCCGGTCTCCAACTGATGGCTTAGCCATTCTCACCCCCCCCCCGGGCGGACGCCCCAACATGGCTATCATCTCTAGCTAGCTCCATGTACAGACAGACAAGAAGTCCACGGAAGCGGCGGCGCAAAGGACCAGGATCAGAGACATGATGAGATCCCCGGCTTTTTAAAAGGGTCTTGGATCTTTGCTATTATGTGCCACATTGCCCAACCCTGAGAAGTACCCCTTACAACGGGGCGGCGCCTCTTCATCCCACTTCCTTTCCTTTCCGAGGAAGAGGGACCACCAGCTTCGAGGAGCGGTACGGAGTACAGGCACCCGATACTGAGACACTATCACCGATCGCGGGCTATCTCGACACCTCATCCGAAGCAGACAGCTCTCTTGACTCCCCGGAAATTCTGACATTAACCACAACCAACATCCATATCAGTCATCTCCGCTGCCTACGAAGGTGTGCGACCCAAGTGGAATTACCCCAAGAGCGAGTGCCCCCGGCTGTTGATGCTCGGTGACCATTCAAACGTCGAGAAGCCCCTTAGCGTACTCCGACGCCGCGGACCAGTAACTGTGCAAGCCTTGACTCGAGGGCAACCACTGGCTGTCCTTGGCCGCAACTCCTTAGTTTTCGGCCCACTGCAACAACGACTCTGGTGTCGATCGCTCGCTGCCGCTCTGCTACTTCTATCTGTTATTCAGCTCCGAGTCACCTGTTGCTGCTTCGCGGCGTGGCTTCATTAGTGCCACTGTGGCACGCCCGACCCAACGTAAGCCAGCATATATCCCACCGTCCTTCCATGCACGTATCTTTTGCATGTCTCTGAGCGCCTCCTTACCACCCCACAGCAGTCTCACGCAGCTATCACTCCGCCTCCCCCGATCGTCGAAGTGGCTGTAGCCCGTGTTCCGAGCGCTTTGCGGGCCACGGTTCCCATACTTAGTAGAGGCGAGCGCCACTACCTGCATCCGGGCTTGGGACGCCCATCCGCCATTGCAAGCAATAACAATCACGTCGACGTTCCGGAGACAACCTGCTAACGTGGCGGTCCACTCAGTTTCTCGGTGGGCTCCGGAACCAGCGCAGAGCTGGATGAACGCCATTTCCCCACAGTTGTCGTCAACGGTTGATCGCAGTCAAGGCGAACGGATCCTTTCCAACCGGACACCAGGTGTTGGTTCCGAGAAAGAACCAACCGGTGAGTCAATGATCGAAAGGTCCTGTCTCGGTCAATGTCAGCGACACCAAGACCAGAAGAGAGAAGTGGAAAAGGCCGCGATGTCCCACGGGAGCTCTGCGCCTCACCCTGCCTCCCGCCATTCCCCGCGGTCCCCAACAACTAGGCCGGCGAATACCACATCCTCCCCATCTATCCAGCGAGGCCATCATACCCACCAAGATGACGCGCGAGCACAGCCGCCGCGGGATACCAGTGGCTTCCCACAAACCCAAGCCGAGGGCGAAAACAGGGCTCCGGGTACGCGCGGCATCCTTGAGCCGGCCGGTCCGCAGCGGGGCATGGGGGTGAGGCAATACGGGACTGAAGGATCTCCTGTACGCCCGTATGCTTACCAGGCTCCCGGTGTGGCTACTCCGCGCCCGATAAGCCAAACCGTCCCCCCAAGCACGTCGCCTGCGGGACCGCCTGTGCCGACAGACCAGGGGTCGCCCCCGCCAGCTCACCCATACCCCATGGCTGCGAGGAGGATCCTGACCCCAAAATCACCGAGAACAACTAGCTTGAGTCGGGCCGCAATGAGGACGGTGGAAGCTCAACATCTCTCAGGGAGCACGCCATCCCCTATCCCAAGAGGCGCGGTCTTGTGGCACGATCCACAAGCATATGGCAACGGGCTTCCCCCCATGGGGTCAGGACCGGTGGCTCCCGCACCGACCCGGCCAACCTCCGGCCTTTCTCGTTCGGTCTCGTACCCCAGCCTGAGTTATGGACTTCCTCCCGCGTCGTCCGCCGAACAGCCACAGCCAGGAAGCCTAAAGCGCGAGCATAGCGGGCGACCTGTCCTGACCGGGCTTCCGTTTCCGGCACCGGTTCAGACAACCCAACCGTTCTATGCGCCAGAAGTCGTGGGGAAGGGGAGATGGGGGCCTGGACTTTTTAGCTCGATCAGTGCGGCAAGGAACATATCCATAACCGATGGCCAACCGCACTTGACCATTATGCCGAGACAGGGCGAGGAGATTGTGGTTCCGGTTGATGTGCATCAGGGATCCAAGCAAGCAGACCAAAAGCGACAGCGCAACGCTGGGGCCTCGGCAAGATTCCGTCAGCGGAAGAAAGAGCGGGAGCGGGAACAGCAGGAAGAGTTACATAAGCTGGAAAACGAAAACCGGGAACTGCAGAGGAGGATCGAAGAGTTGGCCAGGCGCTGTCAGGATTTGGAAGCCGACCTGGACTTTTACCGGAACGGCCGGAACCGCTTGCGAGAGATATTGAGTCAAATGCCCGGCGGCAAGGAATGGCTAGGTCGAGAGCCGCCCAGCCCAGCTCCGAGGGCCACGGCTGGGGGAGCCGCTCCCCTATCCGGGGGCAGTACGGTACATTCTCAGCAGCAGCCTCCACCACGTCCTCAAGATCACTCCCAGGCCGGGTACCACCAAACTTCGTTCTACCAGCCTCTCGCTCATCCGCTTGCTCATACGCACCCTCGCTCCAGTTCGTACAGCGACGCGTCGGCGGCGCTCGAGCCGCCGGCGAGGCGGAGGAGGACGGATTCGGAACCGCAGCTACCGACGAGCTCCTACAGCCTCGTGGGGACGTCTACAACGCTCCCGCCCATTACCGCCCCCGCACCACTGGGCCATCCGTCGCCGTTTGGCATGCCCCCATCGCCGCACGTCACGCCGCCCCTGGGTGCGGCGAGATTGCCCCCGTTGCGATTCGACCATGCCCGGACACCGTCAACAACCCCGCCCCCCGTCCTAACCGCCGCTCCTCCCCCGCCGTCGGCGGTGCCGCCACAGCGATCCGGCAGCCCGTACGTTACGACAAGGAGACTCCCCTATGAGACCGGGTGGGCGGTAGAGCCACGTCCGGAAACAGAGGGCGGGCCCAGGTGACATGGCTTCCTGCGGAAAAGAAGCTACCCTCAACGAGAGTCGCGTTCGGAAATATCATCCCACCCACACGTCCACCTGCTGGCCGCACCGGATCCTGACAGTGGCAACTGGGATATGAGTCGGATGTACTCTATTTCGCACTCTCCAATCTATCGTCATTCCTCTTTTCCTTTTTGGCATTTTTCCACCTCCATTTGCTGTTCGGGTTTTAATAGAACATGTACAGATTTCCCCCGGGCAACCGGACCAAAGGTTCTTACGGACAGAAGAGCGGAAGAGTCCAATGGAGCCTCGAGTTTTGTTTTGTTTTTTGTTTTCCTTTTTTCCATCTCAATTTGCTTAGTTGGATTGCTAGCAGGTTTGAACTCCCTTGATTATCACCTACTAATATGCCCGGCTCTTCCGCTCAAACAGTATGGGAAGATTCTGTTCAACATTCCGTTGGTTCTTAACGGTCTTTGTTTCTCAGTTAAAGAACGAGCACGGAATGCATGGGGATATGGTGGGTTCGGTCACGCTGTTACGGAATTGTTTTTCATTTCGTCAGTCATAATCGGGCGGCATCAGTTAACTGGGTAATTGTTTCTTCTACCTCTTCTCCTTTGTGGCCTCAGTTTCATTTTCTTTTCAAATAGCGGGGTCGAGAACTTGATACCAGATCCGGTCAAAAAAGTTCGTTTTCGTTCTTTTCTATTTACCCTCGCGAAGTCGTCGGCCGTTGGCCCCGCGTCTCGATCGTCATCATCATTCTCATCATTCTCATTATTCTCATTATTATTATTGTCAGAGACCATCTTCACTTACCCACTGTCGCTCATCATCGCTCCCATTGGATATCTAAGACCGATTAAAGAGGGCATTTCAGCTGGGGACAAAAATTAGGAGGACGAAGGCGGAAAGCAATGGAAATAAACCTCAGGCGGGTTGTACAGCACGCCACACGCAACGTTGTGTGGCGCAGTATATATAGTGGCGCCCATGTTGTTGAAGCGTTTGGCACGTATATACATATCCGTATACACACACGCAATGGTCGTCAGGCGGAAGAGATTCCGATGCCGAGGACTGGTTGTCTCGGGAGATGTGCCACCGGACCCTAGTGCAGCCTTGAAGTGTAACATACATCGGGTGTTCCGTCGTGCTGCTTGGCAAAGAGGAGAGAGAGAGCGAGAGAGAGAGAAAGAGAGAGAGAGAGAAGGGGGAGGGGAGCTGCCTGACTGAGGCAGGGACGGTCCCGAATAGGAAGGACACGAAAACAGCGAACGTGACAATGATCCAGAAATGGGGCCGGTCAACTGCCATCACCCGGCCCCTGTGACCGTGAGCCCTTCGCCGTTCCCGAAACTGGTAGTGCTTGCCGATGCCGGCCTGTTCCACAAATGTACAGTACATGGGCCGCACTCAGCCACTCTCCTTGCCCTGGGCTCTTTTCTTTTCTCCCTTGTAGGGAGAGACGGGGGTCGCACGGAGTGTACGTTATGTCTGTGTGTGTGTGCGCGCGCGGGGATATGCTTTGCCGCTCCTTGTACAGTTTAGAGCACTTTTGTGATGTTTCTTTTCGCTGTTGTTGTTGACCGAAAGAAAATTTCCTCATCTGGCGAAGCCGCAAAATACCCTGTAGAGAACTTACGTTAATGTGATAACTAGTGAGTGCGCTTGTTAAATGCCTGATTGGGAAAAAAAACGAAAACAAAACAAAACAAAAGAGCATCAAGTCTCGGTCCTTATTCTTGATGAGACATGGCGTTCTGCCCGCCCCTCCCTCCCTCCCTCCCTCCTTCCCTCTCTCTCTCTTTCTCCATCGCAACGAGTGGCGTCAGCTAAGACATTCGGAAGCCAACAACAAAAGTGACTTGTATTCTCCTTCTCGTATACCGGCCATTCGTAGGAATGAAAGGGACTGTCGGTCAACCGACGAGCCAACATCCCCCGCGGGGGGGGGGGGGGGGGGGGGGGGGGGGGGGGTGGGGTGTGGGTGGTGGCATAGTGTGCACGCTCTGTGGGAAACGTGCTCTGCCTTCTGGCAAATCAGCTGTTCTAAGGAGGGAAACGTGGAGTGCTCCATACAGTACTTTCACTCCCTAGTGTATGTACATGTACACATCCGGCTGGTTCGCTGCCTTCCTTTCCATTTTGATTTCTATTATTTTAAGAATAACAGTTAGTTTTCCTTCTTTTTTCGTCTCTCGTCCTGGAGTGGACGATCGAGTGGAGGATGGGTTTGGTGCCGTGCCGAACTCGGCTAACTTCTGCGGGATTCTTTGCACCCTAGCGTACGGAGTACACGAGGCTCGAAGAAAAGACCCCAGCAAGTGCTTGTCATCTTCGGCGGTGCTCCGGTGCTCCGGTGCGCCCTGGTTAGAACAGAAAAAGGTAATCCGGAGCAGTGTACGGATTACGGAGTAGTATGTACCTTTCTGACCAGGCATCAACGTGTACGGATTACGGACGGATCACGCTAGCGTGAGGTAGTTAGTGGATGAGAAGAAGCGGTGAAGAAATCGTTAGTGTAGTTAAAACTGTTTGGGTAGTGCAGCGGTGTGTGTAGTGGACGGACGTAGATCGGTGCCGAGCTCACGACTCGGTGGCTTTCGCCAACGCTATTCCGTTCGCACTACTCCGTAGTCGGTAACTAACTACAGTACAGAGTCGTGCGGAGGGATCTGGGATGTACGTACTGTAATCCGTACAGCACCCGTGCAGCACTAAGAGATGGGTCTTGCGGGCCGTCTCTATCTGTGCGCCCGTCTCGGCATGGCGGCTGAGGCACGACGGCCGAGGCACGGCGGCCGTCCGCCCGTCAGCCCGTCCCGTACCTAGCGACGTTGCATCATCCGCTCGGTCGGGTCTGGTTGCAAAAGCCAAGCTTTCAGCTTCAGCGGAGTTCCGAGGTATGTGCAACCATGTCTGTGTATGTATGTACAGTACATACAAACAGTATCACACCTACTCAACTCATGGACTCTATGTATAGTTTGAGCGGAGTATCCATCTGAGAAGCGCTGAAGCTGAGAAGCATTCTCAGTGAAGCGGGTTCTGAGCGTAAAGAAGGAGGGGAAAAAAGGGCAAAAAAAAAAAAAAAAAAAAGAAAAAGAAAAAGAAAAAGAGGTTTGGGGGGGGGGGCAAGATTGGAGAAGTGGCGGCGATGGAATGTTGCCTACCAACCAACAAACTAATACACCAAAGATGAGGCGAGAGACAATTCCAGTTGATGAAGGGATAGACTATGAAACAAAGCAGTCGAATACGGAGATGTCGCTTCGAAAGGAAGAAGGAAAGAAAACATCAAAGGTCGACCGAAATTACCAAGTAGAGCAGCTGGCTAATTTACCCAAGTAGCGAGCGGAACGAACTTCGTGGTATACTCCGTATAATCGCAATGGCGCCCGCTTGTTGCAGACCTCTTAGAGAACTTTGGCCCCGCACTGATCGAAGCAATGAGGGCCAGCGGCGGGCAGGCTTTTTTGTGGGTCAGCCTTTAAGGTTGCCATTATTTGCATTAACGAGAGTGGGTGGGGGTGGATGGAGCCTGCGGCGAACTCTTATCGTTTGGTTCGCGGGAGGCAGAGCCACGACGTCATATCAACTATCAACTCGGGCCAGGAACCAGTCCTACACGACTCGGGTACACTACACTACGGAGGGTTCGATTCACTGCACTACTATGTAAAGTAGCACAACATTAGGAGCACTCGCCCGACGGCCTCCCTACCAGTGGGGCCGCGATGGAGTCGCCTCGCTCACCCAAGAGACGGCGCATCCTCGCCTCGATCAACCCGCCAGAGCCCAGGACCGAGGACGGCGCGCCAAAAGGTGCCAAGCGCGATTGCACCACGGCCCGCGCCGGTTCTACCCCTCTGCCGGACGAGTCCCGCGCAAAGGTGGACGAGACAGGCAACAACCCACCGGAGCTGCAGGACGACGGCGCGCACTTGCCCAGGCCGACAAAGCTCCGTTTCAAGTCCAAAGCGTCCAGATCGCGACGGCGCGAGGAGCAGCAGCAGCAGCAGCAGCAGGAGGAGGAGGATGACTACGACGATGAGGACGACGACGAAGACCACCACAACCACCACCACCACCAACACCGCAGCGATCATCATCACCATCATCATCGGCACCGGCCCCGGTCACGAACCCGGTCTCGAGCTCGCGATAGAGAAAGGAGAGACAGGCACAAGGACAGGGACGACCGCACCGGGGCACATGACGACGACTACGAGGACGACAGCCACACGAGGGAAGAGAGACGAGAACAACAACAACACCGCCACCACCGCCACCACCACGACGGGCGCCGGCGCCGGCGCCGGCGGCACCACCGCCACGAACACCGCTCCGCAGAGGGAGAACAGGAAGACGACCCGTTCCAAGACCCCCCGCTGTCGCCCAACACGGCCTTCCGCGAGTCCCTCTTCGACGCCATGGCCGACGACGAGGGCGCCGCATACTGGGAGGCGGTCTACGGCCAGCCGATCCACATCTACGGCCCGCCGCCCGGGTCCGGGTCCGGGTCCGGGTCCGGAGGCGGGTCCGGAGGCGGCATGCTGGAGCGGATGACGGACGACGAGTACGCGGCGTACGTGCGGCGGAAGATGTGGGAGAAGACGCACGAGGGCCTGCTCGAGGCGCGGGCGCGGCGCGAGCGCGAGCGCCGCCGCGCCAGGGAGGAGGCGGAGGCCGCGCGGGCGGTCGAGCGCGAGATGGAGCGGTGTCTCCGCCGCGGCGAGGAGCGCCGCCGCCGGAGGGAGTGGCGCCACCGGTGGGAGAGGTACCTGCGGCGGTGGAGGGAATGGGAGAAGGGGACGGAGGGGAAAGGGGAGGAAGGGGGCGGGAGGGGCGCAGGAGAAGGAGGAGAACAGTTCCCCGGGGCCAGGAGAGCCGCCATCCCCTGCTGGCCGGTCGCCGTCACCGCCGCCGCCGCCGCCGCCGCCGACGACGACGACGACGACGAGGAAGGGGGGGAGATACGCGGGGAGGCGGTCCGGGAGTTCTTTGTCAAGGGCATCGGGCTCGACGAGGTCGGGGAGAGGGAGTTCGCCGCCAGGCTCAAGGAGGAGCGGGTGCGCTGGCATCCCGACAAGGTCCAGCAGCGGCTCGGCGGCAAGGTGGACGACGGGATCATGCGTAACGTGACGGCGGTGTTTCAGGCGATCGACGCATTATGGAATGATACCCGGAAGCAGCACAGCGGATAGGGGCAAAAACAAGACGAGGGCGTTACACAGCTGTCTTTTGGAATAACTAAACGCTAGACGGACAATTTACCGCGTTCGAGCGTCAAATGGAACGGTACGGTACGGTACATTTTTCTCCCGAATCCGGCTACAAACTGTTGTCCTGGTGTGAGAATATAGTTATAGTTATATAGGGTAATAATGTAGTACTGCTCGACTCAGCCGCGATTGGTCGCCCGGCTTCTGCCTTGTGGACGCGAGCGTCTCGTTGTGTTTCGGAACCAGGGGACTGCAGATTCTTCCCACCGACATCAGCTATCGAAAGAAGCGTGTATTATTCGTAGTGTTTCCGAGAGCTCCGAGCCCGAGCAGTAATTTATTATTACTATTATTAATTTTTTTTTTTTTTTTTTTTTTTTTTTACAAATCTGAATGTACTCTCGAGGTTTCGTCAAGATGTAGAGAGGTATAGAAACCGGCCAGGGTAAACCATAACGTCCAAGGTAACGTTTCGCTGTTGTTGGCATATCCGGCCATCGTCGACGTCAGCAGTCGTCATCACGGCCGGGGAGCCGGTCCGTTGGCGGGCGGGGTCTGCGACGAGCACGGGCAGGGCTCCCTTTACACCCAGTACGTGGCAGGAAACGAGGTCATCCAGATGCTGCTTGTACCAGGTGTAGGCAGCAGCGATTACCACCGTGTTTGGGAAGAGGCGACGATCAGGTCAACGAGCCGTCTCGAGACGACGGGCTTTTTCTGCTCGCCCACGCAAGTGACATCGCGACTTACTACTACAAGACACTCATGAATGTGTTGGACAATCCATTTTGAAAGAGTGCATATATTAACCGAATTCCGAGCTCAACTTGGGTTATCCCGCGTGATGGTTTGGGGGGGGGGGGGAGGGGAAAGAAAAAAAGGAATACACCTGTTACAACACTTCCCCCTTCCGCCCTCCCTTCCCCTCAAGGGGGCAACACCACGATAGTAGTAGACATTATTACAACAAGAAGTAGCATGGCACAATTAGAGGTTGGCCAGGACGGCAGCGCCGCCAAACAGGGCGCCCATGCCCACGGCGGCGGTCTGCATCGGTCCGGCGTTGCTCGTCACCGAGCTGGTCTCGGAGCCGGCGCTCGAGGTGACCGAGCTGACGGCGGAGGCGACGGAGCTGGTGAGGCTCTCGATCCGGGAGCTGAGGGACGAGGCCGCCGACCCGGTGGCGGTAGCGAGCTCCGACGACAGGGACCCGATGACGCTGCCGGCGTCGCTCGTGATCGAGCTGACGCGGGACGACGCCTCCGAGTTGATGGAGCTCAGGGCGGAGCTGATGGAGCTCGAGAGGGACGAAGCCGCCCCGTCGGAGGTGCTGGTGGTAGTGGCGGTGGTCTCAGTGGCGGTGGTCGCAGTGACGGTGGTCTCAACACCAGTAACGGTAGTGGTATCCTGGGCCTATAAACGGGAAAAAGGGGGTTGCGGTTAGCATCAACCCAAGCTGGCGTGAACCGGGTTTGGATATCCGGGGGGTCCGAACGTACCAGAGCCAGGGAGGCGAGGGCGAGGAAGAAAGCAGCGGAACGCATGTTGACGATGGGATTAGGGTCGGTGTAGTGTACTACTACTTGGGCGGGTGGTGTAACGATAGACAGGCTGGATTCGGCGGACCAGAGACAGGTATTCGGTCAGATAGATGATACAGCAACTGGAGACAAGTCGGTCGTTGGGACCGGGCGACTGCGAAAGATGCTTATATAGCGCGCTCTCACCCTTCTGGAAGGACGCACAGCACACGGCTACGTAAGTCCAGAAATGGCAGAGCGCCCATCCTGCCCTGTTCCGCACCCAAGTGCTCAGCCAGAACGGCCACGATCGGATATGCGGCCGGCCGGTGTCAACGTCACCCGAGGGGGCTTGTCCAAGTGAGAGGCTGTCTAGTGTGCTGCCGCAGCCCGTCACAGTGCGCAGCAGCGTTGCGTCGGAGGCCTTGACTTCGTATCAGGATACCCCGCGAATAGCTTGCTTGCGGCTGATTATGCGGGCAGGCTAGCCTTGTTCCCAGCCCTTCGATGGCATCATTGCGTGGAGCCGTTGGCTCTAAACTTGGAAAACGGGACAGTCGCGCCGGCCCGGAGCGGAAAACTTCATTTATCCGGTCCTTCCGGGGAAAGCCCATGGTGACCTGGAAGATGGTAAGCCACGATCAACCGCAGCAGGATGCTGTATGTACCACTTGTAATGGCTTTCGTGGATGTAGTGAACTGCGAAATCGCACGCTTACGGACCCTCCCCCCCCCCCCCCCCCCCCCCCCCCCCCCCCCCCCCCCCCCCCCCCCCCCCCCCCCCCCCCCCCCCCCAACCCAAGCTACTCCTTTCCTAGACACACGGGCTTCTGGCGTGCCTAGGACCGATCGAATTACGAAGCCCGTTGCCTGGAATCGAGTCACAGAAAGAATAGATGCCCGTCACAGTGGGTTGCTGTTGTGGACAAATATGGAGTGGTGTTGCTGTCGTCTATGGAAATCCCACTTTTTACAGTGGAAGCAACAGTTCTGGAGCCCACACACAGCATTTTCGCCACCTTTGTCAATCGGATGTCACTCCACTGGAGAGAGCCGCAGGCCGTGGGACTGTGGATTCCGGCTGCTGTGGCATGATGTCATCACCAAGCCCGCTCGATGTATATGGCATAATTTCTGCTTGCGTCGTTTGCTCGCCACTCGTCTTCCGGTGCATCATTGGTGGCCGCGCTGTGAAGAGTGTTGGGGAAAGAAGAGTTCGACTAGCCAGTGTGGCAGGTGCAAATAAGTTGGTTTAATACAATGAATGGTCCGTAGAGGGGACGCATCTGATGCCATACGAAGCCTCAAACCTCTCGGTACGGTGAGATGCCCTTCTTGAGCTCGGCAACGATCTCTGCTGCGTACTCGGCACTGCTCGTTACGAAGTCATATCTCTTGCTCTCGGTCGATTTGTACACCACCAGCTGTTGTTCCCCCCCAGTGAGCCAACCAGCCGAGGGTGTCCTGAGGGAGCTGCTGTTTGCACATACCTTGAAGTTTGTCGGGTGCTTACGCGAAACCTTGCAGCCCACCACGTTGCTGAAGTGGACCGTGGTTGATTTGCCGTCCCCCTCGGCCAGCTTGCCGCCCGATGCAGGCATGATGTGCACATACTCGCCATCGATAGCGAATAACTTTTCCGACAGCAGCCGCATCGGCTGCTTCCGCCAGACGGTGTACTTTTTGTAGTTGGTCGCCACCCCGAGCTCTTCCTGCTTCGCTACCTCCTTCGCCAGCGGGTGCGTCCCCATGAGCTTCGACTTCTTGCCCTTGGTCCAGCTGGAGTTGTCGCTGAACAGGTGCGGCCTGGGCGAAGAGCTGCTCAGGGACCCGGTCATCAGGGGGCCGTCGGTGGCGAAGCGGCGCCTGTAGAGATCCAAGTCGGTGACGTTGCCCAGTGACGCGACCGTCCGGTCGAGTAGGACGACTGTCCCGGAGCTCGGAAGCTTCAAGACGTGGTTGGCCTTGTCCAGCTGCCGCTTCCGGCAGGCAATGTCGAGAACCTCGGCCAACCAAGTGTCGGTGCTCACATCGAGCGTGATCATCTGCCCCGGGGCAACGTCGGATGAATGGATGTGGATCCGCAACAGCCTCTTCTCCCCGCGCGAGGACACGTTCGTCGGCTGGGTCGACTGCGGAACATCGGCAAACATTGTCGTGTTCGCGCGGTAGGCCGTGTTGAGGAGCGGGTTCTCTCGGGGCCGGTCCGGAGGTGGATGCATTCCAGCGTCCGGTCTTGGGGTGTTCCGGGGCGTCAGATCCTTGTCCTCCTCCTCGCCGGCTTCCTCTTGCTCGAACTGGGGCGTGCTGCGCTTGTTTTCCTCGAACTCCTCGGGCGAGGCCGGCACCAGCCCGAAGATGTCGTAGACCCGCGAGTTTGAGCGGGCCCGGTTGGCCTTGTTGTTGACTGTGGTAAACGACGTGAGCGGCTTCTTGCGTTCGAGGGGCGGGAAGTCATCGTCGATCTCGCCGTCCTCCTCGACCATGCGTAGGGTCCACCAGTTGACGTTCAGCTTATCGCTGGGGAGCGGCGGTTCCCGCTTCTCCTCGTTATAACGCCAGAGGCTCAGGCCGATGAGGTCGGCAACCGTGACGGGCCTGTCGCCGCCCTCCCCTTGATGTACGGTTCGCCGGATCAGGACTTCAAAGGGGCGCGAAGGCGCACTGGAGAAAGGCGCGTAGATCCGGAGCATGATGGGATTCGGGTCGCCCTGGCCCGAGAGCGAGGCAAAGCTGTCGAAGGGGAGCGCTGGTTTCGTCTTCTTTGCCTTCAGCGCGGCCGAGAGCAAGCTCTTGGGTTGCACCATGCTCAACGGCCGGATGGTGCTCATGGGCCGCGGCGGCGGCAGCTCTCCGACGGGAATATGCAGAGGAGCAGGCATGGCCGACTTTCGTATCGTAGACCTTCGTGTGAACTCCCGGGGCGGTGTGCCGACCACTTGGTGTCTTGGGGACGTGTTTAATGGATTCTTGACGGCATCCAGGATCGATGCCGAGTCGATGCTTTCTATCAGCGCCGACGACATGTCTGACGCATCCGAATCGTCATCTTCCTCTTCGAGAAGGTCGCTCTTCCGGCGCTCCGCTACCTCGGCAGGCTCCGTGTTCGACTTGACGCTTAGCTTTGCAGCACGGGTGGCGGCGGCCCGCGCGGCCTCCCTGTGCTTGTGGTAGGCCGAGGCGTCAAACTCATTTTCCGACGACACCTCGCTGCTCGTAACGGTATCGCGCCGTGCTCTCTCCTTGACGGCCTCGAGGGCCGACTGCGACCCTCTCCTAGCGGCCGGACGGGGGGAAGACGCGTTGGTCGTTTGGCGTAGGTTGGATGACTGAATCGGCGAGGACCCGGCGCGATGCCTCACGGGCATCTTGGCAAACTTGATCTGGTGCGCGGCGCGCTGTTCAGGCTCCTCATCGCTCTCGTCGCTGAGCTCGCTGCTATCATCCTCCTCCATGTGTTCCCGGCGCCGGCGCCGCTTCGTTGCCATGCCGGGACCGACGGTCTCGGCCACGCTACCGGAGAACATGCCGCCCTCTTCCCCTTCATCTTCGAGAGTCAGCCCGGCGCGCCGAGGAGCCTGAAAGTACTCCGAGGCGACCGCCGTTGGGATAGGTGGGGAATGAGTCCGCTTGATGAGGCCCGGATTGGGTCGCCACCCGGCAGCCTTGAACGGGGCCGAGTTGAGAAAGCCCTCATTGAGGGTGAACAGACGTTCGCCGACGCCGTCGGCGACATCACTCAGATAGCTCGTCCGCAGTTGGTACAGGACCAGGCTAGAGATGGTCAGCACTTTGTAGTTTCGCATAGAGAGGGACACAGGGCCCTGTACATACTCCTCAAGTTGGATCACCGACATGCTGCCCCCTTACGCCTGTCAAGCGCGAGCGCAATATCGCGCAGAGAGAAATAGTAGCCGTTGCGAATGGTGATTGTTGTGGAATGGAAGTGTGAGTAAAGTGTCCTGTCTGCGGCTTGGAAATGACAGCAACCGCCCGAACTAGCGAAGTCGATCTGCGGCCGATATTGAGCTCAGGGATCATCCGATTGAAGGCGCAAAAGCAAGGGAACGAGGCTGAACGAAGCTGAACTCGCTGTCACGGTCGCGGACAAAGATGTGGAGAGCTCTGTTTCATGCGGTCAACTGATGTGGATGGGCTGATCAATCAGCAAGGCATCCCAAAGTTGAACTAAACATGACAAACCCCACGATTACCGTCTCGTGTTGAAAGTGCAGGTCAGCGAGAGGGAAGCGGCGCTGGTGTGGGGTCTCGGGATGAATTCCCGCCACTGCTGTTGTTTGAAATGAGAGAGCCGGGCAAGAGCAAGCGGGACCAGAATCGTACAACAGTATCAGCCGAGTACCGTGCTTGGGAAAAACTATAACGTCTTAACGAAACGAGATATAAAGCATTAGAAACCATGCGATACAAAACAATCATGTATACAACGTAGTATTCAAGAATTTGTTCCTACTTTATGTTCCCGTTCTAGGGATATCATTTTGCAGCATGAACATTATCGGTACGTGGGGAGTACTTTTCCCTACGAACGCGGCACTCCTATCCTATCTAAGCCCCATCAAGATCCCTGCTGCATCGCGCATCTCTATCATGTCTTTAGCACCTGGCCCTTTCCGCACGCATCTCATTTCGCTCCTTGCTACAGCCGGTTGAATTCATCACGACACCTTTCAATACTACCTGTGAACGATTACAATCATGGGCCTGGTCGACTACTCCGACTCGGAATCCGAGACCGAGACGGTGCAGCAGAAACCTACTCCGACCTTTGCTGCGCCCCCGACAAAGAAACCCTTTCAGAAACTCCTCGACCGTTCGTCTGGCACCGGCAAGATTGTCGTCAACTTGCCAGCTGCGGGCGCTGCCACCGACGCTGATGCCGACGATGATCAGCCTCCAGCGAAGCGCGCAAAGGTCAGCGGCGGCAGCAGATTCAGCAGCCTCGGCTCATTTCTCCCACCTCCCAAGAAGACCGGCGCAACTGCTGCGCCGAAGAAAACAGGTTCTGCGCCCGCCCCCGGTGTGCATCTGCGGACAGGTGCCGAGCCAGCATTTGTCAGGGGCGGCGGTGAAGAAGAAGGAACGGTCGAGCTCGATGGAGACGGGGCCGCGCCCTCTGGGGTAAACGTACCTGCAACGAATTCGAAAGCTCAGCCGGGCCCGTCAATACCCGAGGGTCAAAAACCAGAAGAGGAGGTGAAGCTCGTTGGCGAACCGCTCATGTTCAAGCCTCTCTCGGTCGCCAGGAAGAAGGTGCCGGCCAAGAACAAGAAGAGAGATGCGGCTGCTGCTGGAGCTAGCCCATCACCAGGCGGAGCGGCAGCCCCTTCCAACGGCCCTACGACGAGCACACCAGCTGCAACGTCAAACACAGCGCCCCCGCAGAAGAAGAAGATTTCTCTCTTCTCAATAGGCGACGACGATGACGAAGCCGCGTCTGCCGCGCCCACCACAACCGACTCCATGGGTACTTACGAACCTCTCTTCTTCACCTCAGCCGAAAACGGAGGTGAAGGTGAAGAAGAAGCCGAAAGCGACGTAACCGCCGCTTACCCAACCTACCAGCACCACCACTACCAACAACAACAACAACAACGACAACGACAACCGCCGCCCCAGCAACCAGCACAGGACGACGCCCTCTCGTCACTAGCCTCCACCCTATCCCCCGCGGCGCGGCGCGAGCTCTTTGGCCGCTCCTCCTCCTCCTCTTCCTCCTCCAACAACAACCACAACAACGCAAAGGTGATCAGCTTCGACATGGAGCGCGAGTACGCGCACAACGAGGAGCTGCGGCAGTCGGGCGCGGGCGCCCGGCTGGCGTACAATCCGGTCCGGTCCATCGCGCCCGGCAAGCACAACCTCCGGCAGGTGGTCAACATGGCGCAGAGCAACCGGGAGGCGCTCGAGGAGAGCTTCGCGCGGGCCAAGGCGAACCAGAGGGACGCGGCGGGGCGGTACGGGTGGTGAAGATTATTACTGTTCTCCCACCCTTCCAATTTCCACAGATCGAGCTCGAGCTCTTGTTGTGTTGAGGAGTTTGTGGGGGGCGTGGGAGGATCCCAAATCGGGCCGGTCCCAAATCGGGCCGGTCCCGAAAGAAGAAGGGGTTTTTTTTTTTTTTTTTTTGGGGTTGGGGGTGGCTGAGGGAGAGGGGTTCGAAATGGATACCTAATGTTGGATGCCAATCTTGGATGGATGGAGTTTGTATCTGTTGTTTTGATATCGTGCGCCGCCTTTGACGCAATCCTCCAATGACGCAAAGGTCTGGACATATATACGATAGCTATGTGCTCATTAAGATATATACACTCAAGAAGATGCCCTTCTCCCCCCCCCCCCCCCCCCCCCCCCCCCCCCCAACTTTCTCTTCTTGCCTCAGTCTGACACAAAGGTAACCCGGTCCAAAAAGGGAACAAAAGCTAGCACGTCTCCACCCGCGCCGTCTTGCCCTTCCCAAACATCAGGAACCCCCATTCGCCCCGCGTGATGGGCGAGATGTCGTCGTACCCGTTGGGCGTCATCGGCCCGATCCTCTCCACGGGCGATAACGACGACGAGGACGAGGACGGCGGGCGCTGCCCCGTCCCGCAGCCCCCCCCTACGGTGCCGTGCAGCATCTCGTCGATGGACATGCCGCCGTTGGCGCAGTTGTTGGCGTCCGTCGTCGTCGTCGTTGTCGTCCACCGCGCGCTGGCAAACGACTTGATGGCGCTGCGCGGGCGCGCCGTCAGTTCCTCCTCCTCCTCCTCCTCCTCCTCTTCTTCTTCTCTTCTTTGCTGTGGTCCTCCTTCTCCGGCTACTTGCCCTTGTTCCCCTTCCCCGCCGCCCTTCTCGGCATGGGGCTGCTGCTGCTGCCTCTTGCCCCCCGCCACGCCGCCGCCCCCCTTGGCCGGTTTGTCAAACGTCGTCTGCAACTTCAGCGCGAGGGAGCGGCCCGGCGGGGCCGGGCGGAGCTTGGGCGTGGTGCGGAGCATCTCCGAAAGGCTGGGTTCCTCTGGCTCGTGCCAGGGCCGGTCCCGGTAGGTTGCTGATGTTGGTGGCGGCGGGGGCGGCGTTGAGGGAGGGGGCGGGCGGACCTCGGCCACCGGCGGGGTCGTGGTCGTGGTCGTGGTCGTCGTGGGCGGGTTGGAGCGTAAGGGGTGGATCTCGACCGTGGGGGGCCTGTCGGCGTTCTGCTGTTGCAGTTGGATCTCGCGGTACCAGGCTTCGACCTCGTCCAGCTCGGACTGGTCATCCGGATGGAGGTCGGCGGTGGAGAGGAGGACTTCCTTGTCCAGGGCCTCGGCCAAATCAAGAGTCCGGGTTCTCGTCTCTGGCTCTGGCTCTGGCTCTGGCTCTGGCTCTGGCTCTCGCCGTCGTGGAGGACTCGTGACTCTGTCCGGTCCTCGCGCCGCCGTCCGCTGCTCGATAGCCCCGGGTCCCCTCGCGCTCTCGGGCAGCGGCCAACCCGGGGCCGGGTCGACGTCGTTCTCGACTCCGCTCTCCCTCTCGACGCCGCCGTATGCCCGCTCGTACATGCGGCAGACATCGGCCAGAGCGGCGTCGTCGAGGGGGTCGAGCCAGCGGTAGGCGGCCAGCAGGGCGCTCTTGCGGAGCGCGCGGCGGCCGTTGGCGAGGAACAGGCGGCGCAGTTCGTCGACGGCGTCTTCGAGGCGGCACGCGAGCCTGGCGCGGGCGTATGCTTGCAGGGCGGTCCGGAAGGTGTACAGGTGGTCGAGCGACAGGAGCGCGAGGTGGTCAGACTCGAAAAGGGGCTCGTTCTGAGCGGTCGAGTTCAGGACTAGGTCCGCTGGCAGGCCAAGCGTCGAAGGATGGACCGCTTGTGGGAGCCAATTAGGACTGTGTCCGGATTTGCGACTTAGTGTTGGTGCCGCCGTCTGGTCATCAATGGTTCGGTCTTGCACTCACGCTAGCTTGAACTTCCTGGCCGCCTTCTCGAGTGCCCCCGCGAGAGCTTTCTCTTCACGTGGGCTCGGAGGGTGGGCGTAGGCGAGTCGGAGGCCGAATTGGGTCGAGGTCTGTGTCCCCGCCCGCGAGAGGGGACTGGTCCCGTCCGTACCCGACAGCGACGACATGACGGTAAACGGAGTGGCCGGTGTCACGGGGACGCTTCCGTATGGCGTCGGGCTTCCTGGCTGTCGTATCCTGTGGCTGAATGTCGAGTCGGTGGAGGAGGAAACTGTGGAGGCCGAGAAGGCCGAGGCCTCGCTGAAGGCGGGCGAGGCGGTTCCGTTGCGAAACCTGTCCAGGCGAACGTGGACTGTCCTCTCTCGTATTTGCCCTTCCACCGAGCTGTGTGAGCGGACGAGCTGCTTGAGCGCCTCGATCCTCGAGGAGGCCGGGAAGGACGGCTTGGACGGGGTGCTGGCGGCGGTAGTCGACACGGGGAGCGAACCCGGCGGAGTGTATATTAGAGAAGGAGTAGGCGAGGTAGGGAGCTGGTAGTCCCGGCGGACGACAAGGAGGGTGATATGTGATGCTTTCCTTCCCAGCCGCTTCGAGGCATATTCAAGCGCCTCGTTGACTTGGCTGGGCAGATGGTGGTCGTCGACGATGGAGGGACCGGCTTCGAGGGGCGAGGAGATGCGGCCCCGGAGGTATGTAGGGAACGTCATGTTGGCGGTTCGGCGGTTGCCCGGCCCACGAACGGTTGCGAGATCGAAGGACGGATGTGCTGCGAGATACCCCGCAAGAAAACAGAGGGAGAGGGGAGAGAAAGAAGTTGGCGATGACGAGTGATGAATCCGAAGACGCCTCGATGGTCAGCAGCAGCAGCAGCAGCAGCAGCAGCAGCAACAGCAGCAGCCGACGTCTGGGTTAGCCCCGTTGCGATGTGCTGGGCGAACAAGTCGAGAAAGCACCTCAGCCGCGGTTTTGGCTGAAAAGATGGGGAACGAGGAGGAGACCGAGACAAACATGCAGGCTTTAAAAGAAGGTTCCTGCACACTCGAGGCCGCGTTTCAGAGACCCGATCCGGCAATGCGGTCGGGAGTGGGGAAGAACCTGCAAGCAATGGTTCCAAACAAAGAACGAAAACAACAAGCTCCCGTAGTGTAGAGTAAGTAAGGTACCTATGCGTGCATGTATGTACATATGTATCTATGTATGTACATACATACATACCTAGGTGCATACCACACACTACACTAATGTGGTAGTGACCGGGTCCGGGTATCAAATTAAAAAAAGATCGGGCGGTTAACGGCCGTGACGATGAAAGAGCACCACAAAAAAAAAAAAGAAGAAGAAAACAACATTTAAAGACGAAACAACAAGGCACCCTTCTTTCTCACCTCCCACGTTGCCTTGCGTTTCAGGGCTGAATCACGCAGCCATCCATCGCTTCCCGTCCAGCGGACTGGTCTCCAAGGTTGCCCAAAAATAAAATAGCATGTCGTCACGGGCATTAGTGTAACTCGGCTACCTCCTTCCATCCTCCTGTACTGCGGTAGCAAAGTAAGTGGTCGGTGGCCTCATCACACATCACACAACGTGCATGACGCCCTCCATTGCCCATTGCCCGAGAGCATGGGCACGCAGGGGCAATGGGCAAACGGCCAACTGCCAAGAGGCCAACCGCCAAAACGGCCTGCCATGGCTCACCGTGCCAACCACGCGAGTTGTGCACACACACACCACACACTCGGGAAACGAAAGTCACTGCAGTAGCTTCGCATCCGACAGGGGTCTCGTCGGCAAGGCGAGGCCTCTGGGTGGTCGACCTGCCCGCGCAGGTCCCCCGCGCGCATTGGCGGCATCCCATTGGCTGCTTTGACCGCGTCGACCTGGGCAGCTCGACTTGAAATCTGGTAGTTACTCTGTACACTGCATTGCACAACGCATTCCTTCCTGCAATTGATGTGGGTGTGGGAGCACCTCTCCGCGGTCAATTCTCCGTGTTGCGCTTTGCCATTGAGCCCGTGCACCATCCAGGATGCGACCATACACATATCAGACAGCCAAAAGAAAAAAAAAAAAGGACAACAGAAACATGTAAAAACCCGATAACGTTAGTTGGATGTGACAAGCTCTCCATCCATCCAAAAAAAGAACTGGAAGAACCCCTGGATCGGCAAAGGTTAGTGTGCGGATTAGTTAACTACGTGTTGCTCTGCTACCCCGCATGCGATGACAGGTCGGCTCGAGTGGGTCTTTGAGAGAGACCCGGGACCAGGGTTCCGGGGTTTATTTTACACTAACCGCCCAACCCCTTGACTCTTGACCCAAGGTCGCGCGTCCCCCTCGCATATCGACAAGCCAGCCAATCAGAAGGTCGGCGCCTAAACTGGCATTTCAAGTCGACGAGCTCCCTGGAGCCAACAACACCACGACAGTTCCAAGAGTCTTGCTATTTTTGAGTTCCAACGCCGTCCTCTCCAATGATTGGCCGCCCCGTGTGTGAACTTTGTTCGAAATCCGATCGGCGGCCTGCCTCCTGGTCCCTGAGAGCAAACCGCCTGAACAGATACAGAGTAGATGGATGGATACATGCATGCTTTCTTGTCTGAGGTGCTCGATCCGTAGCCCGGCTTGCCATCCTATTTTCGGGAGATCAGCTCTGCTGTCATGGGCGACTTATGTAAGCCCTGTCAGGTAGCATGCTGCCCGGTGATGGCCCTCTACTACTGAGCACCTCGTCTCGCATCTCACCCCGGGATTCGATGAGAAAGAGACGCAGAAATCGATGCCAGAACCCCGCGACAAAGAAAGACAAATCCTAGCCCTAGTCACGCCTCTCTTGCCCGGCAGCTGATCCTCTATCAGACTTCATCTAAATAAACAATACAATGGCACTGGCGCCGCTCCGACCCAGGTCGGTCCTTGAACCTTTCCTTCCTCTCTCCCTCACAAACTCTCTCTTTCTCTATCTGCCCAAGATTTCCCTGGCCCCCAGATGCGAAGGCCTCCCTGTCCCACCCATCCTGGTAGTTCCGGAAAGAAAAAAAAAAGGTCGTGAATGCTCGGTGTCTCATGTCCATCCCTGAAGTCAACCTCCTTGACGCCGCTGCTCCTTCAAAGTGAGCATATGACACTCTTCCCGTTTCGTGCCGTTATATTGCTGCATCCAACGCATACCCGTAAGAATCGTTCCCCTTTTCTGACACAGCTTGTCGGCTGCTCAGCCACTGTGCAGTCATTGTCATGGTCTCGTTGCATCATGATCCATTACCCCTGATTGTTTCCCAATGACTTCCTCCTTCGCCTGCTTCGCACCTCGCACGTGGTGTTCTCGCCAAATCCGCCAGCATGACCCTAGCATCAGCCAGCCGTGTTGCTCGACGCGACGCTCGAGTCGTCGCTATAATACATTCCTGAACCTTCTTCCTCTAGCTCGTCGACGACCAAAAGCCCGGCTAGCGAATCGAAGATACCTACTCCATCGTCAACATCATCATGAGCGACATGGCGTTTGCTTCCGCGTCAGTACTTACTCTGGTTGAGCTGCACAAACTCTGCTGCCTCGTCATCCTCCGCTGGCTCCTTCAGGTTGAAGTACCTGCTGCAGTTCTTGATAACCCTCTGCAGGCCAGCGACGGCGCGCTCCGTCACCTCGGCGTTGCGGAGGACGTAGTTTTCGTGCAGATAGTGCAGGCACCTAAACCCCAGTGCCCTTGCTGTCACCCTCATCTTCTCGGCCAGTTCCCCTGCCTGGCCCGTCTCTTCTCCGGTAGGAGGGCGGATAGTGCGGTATTGAAATAGCTTGTCCTGCAAGAAGACCTCCGTCCCGTCAATGACCGAAGTGTCAAAGTAGCCCAGCAGGCCGGGCGCCCAGTCTGGAAGCCTATCGAGGCTCGTCATGATGATTTGATGTCGCGTTTCCCCGGATCTCGGCCGCGGGCCGTCAAAAGTCTCTCTCATAAAATCCAAGAAAGCTTTGCCCTCAGCATTTTGCAGCGACATGCACTGTTGGGAGACGTGCTTGATCAGGTTGTTGATCAGGGCTGCGTCGCTCGCGTTGCGACAAAAAACCATCCCGGCCACACGCAAGTATGGCGAGACCGGGTGGCCTAGCTGTCCCGAAATCCGGAAGAGTAGGGTGCGATAGATTGCATTCTCCATCTGGCGATTCTGCTTCATCAGGTTTGCGACGATCGAATTGGTCGACGCAGGGTTCTGCGCAATCGTAATCAGCCTGTCCACAAATATGTTGACCGGGACTGTACGGGGCCCCATTCGATAGATGATGCTGGCCTCGTCGAACCCAATCTCAAACAGCTGGTCTGAATCAGTCTTGGC
The DNA here is from genome assembly GCF_042370625.1 of Thermothelomyces heterothallicus. Lineage (NCBI taxonomy): Eukaryota > Fungi > Ascomycota > Sordariomycetes > Sordariales > Chaetomiaceae > Thermothelomyces > Thermothelomyces heterothallicus. The sequence continues at coordinate 1,717,219 of NW_027192562.1, read as the reverse complement.
CTCGCCAGGCTCCACGGCACCCGCGGTCGGGAGATTCCCTTCGACGTTGGTCGGCAGCCGCGTGTTTGCAAGTATGTAATCCAGCAGCGCGATGATAGTTTCGTACGATGGAGGCCGGTTGGGCATTCGCCTAGAGACCACGGCAACCATCTTGACAAACTGCGGAGAGAGGAACGGCTCTGCCTGGGTATCTGCCCACACAATCCATATCAGCCACTTGAGGAAATGTGGGTGCTGCAAGAAAGCCGCCAGCTCGTGGCGACCCAGCTTGACGAAGGACAGCATAAAGTCGAATACTTCGTGCCATGAACGCAAGTTCATGTGGAAACCCTGCCACAGGTGCTCGATGATGCGCAACACCCCCGCGATGACGGATTGCCGCCCGTCGACTTCTTCTGCATCCGATTCGCCATCTTCTTCCGGAGACGGAATACCATATTGCGCCGGGACTCGTTCCTTGATCAACCGAAGCACCTGAATCATAAAGTTGGCTGTGGCCTGTCGCACCTCCTCGTCGACGTTTCTCTGCACCAGCATGCGAAAAGCGAAGGTGTATCTGCTGAAATAGTCGTGGACGGCGACGCTGCAGTGAGCGCAACTGTCACACATGACCTGGATGCGGGTGAGAAGGTTGTAGAAGTCCGGAACATCCTTTGTTCGTGACGCCACTTGATCCAGGTGACTCAGAGCCATCGCGATCGCTTGTGTTTCCAGAGCATGGTCTGGTGAGCATCCATTTGGATATAGGCTCTTCAGCTGGAAGAGAGCCAAGCACACAAACTGGATCTGGGAAGGATCGAACAGACAATGTCTCCTGAGCAGCCAGGCGTTCTCATCGTGGATGAATTCCTCTATGTCCTCGGGCATCTTCACGCGGAAAGGGGCCGGGCGCCCCAGACGCGGCAGGCTCTCCTGCCTCTTGGCGAGAGACGACGACCTCTGGTAAAACAGCATGTAGGCACTGTACTGCTTCTCAAAGACTGTGTTGCCTGACTGGAACTGAGACTGGTAATCCGGGCCCCCGAAGCAAGAGTTCGCCATTGACGCCGGGTCCCATGGGGTGACCGTCTCGTCGTTGAATTCGACCCACGTCTGCGTGTCGCCGAGGGTTGGGCGCTCCCGGATGTAGGAATAATAGTGGCCCGATTCGGCAGTTCCGGTATGGACGAGGACGCCGACTAGTTCAAAAATGTCCTCCAGCTGTTCTTGGTTAGGGTTGCTCAGATGTTCGATAGTGTACGGCCGCATGTCGATCTTGTCCGGGAAAGAGAAGTAGTCGTTGATCTTGCTCCGCTGCATGGTTCTGAGGTTGAAGTCAAAGCGCTTCAGGTGAAAGATAAGATTGTCTGGGACATCCTTGAGACATGCCCTGTTTTACTCGGTGGTGAGCACCTGGAAGATGGTATGCGAGACAATCTGATTACGAACCTCTTGAAGGCGTCAACGTGACGATCGCAGGTAGAACATTTGTACTTGTTATCTGCACCTTGTCAGTTATCCGGAAAGGACATTGTTTTGCAGAAGTTCAAAGACGTACCGCCTTCCATGATTTCACCATCGACATAGGCCTGCAGGCTCTCTTGCAACGAGCTCTTCCCCTTGATATCGCACTGAATAGCCGAAAAGGGCTCGAGCCTCTCAGAAACATGCTCGCACTCTTGAGAGCGAACTTGCTGAACCAGTTGGCCACCGTAAAAGGAACGGAACCGGCTCTTCTCATCACTGGTCAGGAACTGTCCCTCCCAGCGGTCAAACAGCAGATTGTAGAACTCGTCAACGTCCATTTGAATGACGACGTCTATTTGTGTGTCCTCGTATGTCTTGATGCTCCCAACGCACTCCTCAGGGTTAATGAAGGGCCGGACGCTGTCTTGCAAAAAGGCGAATAACTTCTGAGTCTGGAAAAGCAGATTTTGGCTGTATTGCCGGTCTTGGACGGTCGCCCCAAGCATGAACTCGCGAAAATCGACGTTCATGAATAGCTGCGTCAACAGCGAGTTGAAGTAGCAGGTGTTGGACAAGTTTCGAACGCCAGGGTAGCCGCACGGCGCTCTAATGGCTTTTGACCTCTCGAATTGTTGAGGCAACTCGTACGCATAGACATCCCCTGGGAGGCCAATTAGTTTCCCAATCGTCGCATTACCAGTGGCGTTACACACCTTCTTGGTTGGGAAAGACCGGGACCAAGTCATCCATGTCCTCGAGAAGCCACATGAATTCGGTGGGGTCGTCTTTGACCATTGTGAAGATGATTTCCATAAGCCAACCCCGAGTCTGGGGACAAGCAATTGGCCGACCCGGCCCGAATGCCTTCTCGTACTCCTCACGAGGCGGGAAGAGGTGTTTCCAAAAGATCCTTCGCGCAAGCCCCCTGAGAACGGTTAGTCCATTTGCACCAGTTCGGTAATAGATGACCGTCACAGATGCTCACCGTCTTGGAAGCACACCCCGGCCGACTTGTTCGCCTCTCCTACATATGATGGTGTGCAGGAGCCGAACAAGGCCGGCCGCAACCACATCAGGCTCGGCGGGCCTGGTGAGATCCTGATCGAACATGGTTAGATATCATGCATGGCGAGGTATAGAACGCCTGTCACGCACCTCGGATGTGGTGTAGTTGAGAAGCAGGTTTAACCAGTGATGGGAGAGCTGCTCGAGGTCGGAGGACCCTGGATGCGTCTCTTCCAGGGTCTGGAGCATGTCAAAACATAGTTCAAGGATCTCCGTCGAGTTATCCGTCTTGGAAATCGCTGGCCCGACAAGCTGGGAGACTAAGGGCCAAAAGAAGTCTCGAAATTTCGCAATCGTTGCGGATTCTTTGTTGGAATATCTGGCCAAGGCACGTCAGATGCTATAAGAATCAGGGCGATAGCATAAGTGTGCCATACCTTTCACCCTCTGCAGCTGTGCCTGACTTTTCCCGGAGGAGCATTGCAGTCGTTTGCCTGACTGTCTCCCGTGGGTCGTTGAGAAGAAGATCGCCGATGATCCGTGGAACATCTGAATGGGTGGAGAACGCCGTCATGAAGTCGCTGCTTGTGCAGCAAGACTCCAAGATGCTCTGCAGACAGAGGGCAATATGTTTGGTGGCACTCTTCGGGGAGTCCGCTGGGGTAGCCATCGATAGGATGGCTAGGAGGCGATCCAAAAGCGGCGCGTCCAGGAATCGAGCGGCGGAGGCCGGAAGCTCCGGATCTGAATGTCGTGTGTCAGCAGTACACAGCAAACCAAGATCAGAAGAGAGAATACCTCTGAGAAGAGAAGCGAGCAACGAGACAAGAGCAGAGCTCAGCTCAATCTGGAGCTCCCGATTCGAACAATGAGAGACGATCTCGGGATCTGAGATTGCTCGGACAACAAGGGAAAGGGACCGAAGCAAGGGAGCTGAACGTGAACCAGAAGCCTCGTCTCGTTCGTGACTCCTCCTTTCATCTGAAGCAGGAGAGCCCGGTCGACAACTGTCGAGATATTCCTGGAGAGCGTTAACGGCGTAGAGTGATTTGAATGGTTGTCCCAGGGGAAATGTGTCCTTGTAGGAGACAGAAGGGTCACCGATGGTTTCCAAAAGTTTGTCATCGGCCGGGAGCTTGACCAAAAAACCATATATCTACAGAGTCACGGGTCAGCAAAGTGGACGTGGGCATGGACAAAGGACCCTACCTCGCGAGCGAGCTTTTCCTCCATTGAAAGATACTCCCAGAGTTCGTCAAAATGGCTCAGGATCTCAATCTCCACGGGAGATGCGCCCTGGGGAACTCTTGGGGGGACGGGAGCCTCAGGCTCCTTCTTGACGAGGATGATGCCGTTGTGAATCTGAAGGTCCTCAAGGGATTTGCAGATGTCGCTCTCTTGGGGAACAAATGGCCTCCCACGGTAGTAAATACGGTAGCTGTTGAAACCCGTCGCTTCCCGCAGACTCGCAAGCAGCGACGCAGCCGTGTTCCGCTTGCCGATCTTCAGGGGCATGACGGTGGTTTGCTTGTCCCCATCAAATGACTGGTACTTCAGTTCTGCTGGTTCCCCTTCAATATCCTTCGGGGACTCGAGAAGGAGCGATCTCATGTCCGGTGCGGAGAACTCCGGCCTGGACTGATGGAGTTGGTGGAACTCTCTCAGGACCGCCAGCGAGCGGACGAACAATAGCTCCTGCTCTTGAACTTGCTCATCCGTGGCAACTATTTCCATGGAGTCATCCCTTCCGCCAGCAACGCCATTAGCAAAGGCTCTCAACTTTGCGGCTGCCGAAGACAGCTGGCGAAGGCAACGGTCAACGAGGGCGAGATGCACTTTCCGAGCCCGGTAGTGCGAGAATGACTGGATGGAACGGCTCTCAATGTACACGTCGTTGACTAACGTGTGAATGGCCCTTTGCTCAACTGTTCCTGTCGGTGCAGTAAGAGCAAGCCGCCACAGCATCTCAATCCCAGAGTGGTTGGGATTCTCATCGTCGTCCAGGACGATACTGGTAGGGTCGTTCACCAGTGGCATCACGCCCTCGCGGACAAAATCGAGAGTCCCATGACAGAAATATTTGGGGTGCAGGGTCGGGAGGTACTCTGAAAAGCAAGTTGATGTGAAGGGGTTCTCGCCCGCGCTCCGTTTCATGGCCAGCGTCAGAATCTGCCACGCGGCATCTCGATCCTCCTGACATGCCGCTTCTGGGCCGACAAGCAGACTCCAGAGCTTCGGCCCAAGGTCTTTCGTGAGAGAAGCGGGCTCTTGGTAAATGATTGACATGAGCAGCTCCTTCCGAGGTGCATTCTGAGGCCCGCTGATAGTGGTCGAGAAACCTGCAGACTTCGTTGCGGGAACCGCTGCGGCAAGCTCATCGATTAGGAGCCTGGTCAGGTCATGCTCGGACGTCAGCTCGTGCAGATCCCTGCCATACTGAAAACGGCTCGTCATCTTGAGTACCCAGAGGCTCCCTATCGTAGACGGGGATGGATTAGCGATGTCGCTTAAGCAGTCGCGGAAGATGTTCCAGCGTCCATCTTGGCCGGGCCCATGACCCAGTATACTGTCGAGTTTTTGGATCGCAAATTGCTGGATGTCGGGATACGCAACCGGGGACTGCGGCCCGAACACGGAGGACTGGCGGATGAGGCGGATGAAGAGGTCAAAGGGTATAGACTCGGTAACAAGGCTGTCCATGAAGCGGGTGAGAATCTGCTTGAGAACCTGGTCGCAGAATTCCCGCATGGTTGAGCCAAAGTTCTCCACGGGCACCGTGTTAAGCTTTTCAAGAAAACAGATCAACGCGTCCAGCGGGAAGAGGTTGGCAATGCGGCCGATCATGCGTATGAGGGCGTCAGATACCCGGGGATCCTGCGTCGACGTGACCGTCTGCCAGAAGGTGTCGGTGTGGGCCCGGGAATATGTGTGCGAGACAACGAGAAAGCCGATAATGTTGCTGCTTTCGAGGGTAATTTCCGGATGACAGGTCGGACCCAAGACGTAGTTGACCAAGCCGGTGCTGAGGAGGAAGTCGGCAATGTACTGCAGGAGACCGAAGGGAGCTTCGTCACCTGGTGGCTCCGCCGTCTTACGATACAGAGCCACCAGATCGCTGCACATGGTACTCACGGCCATGACGCGCAGTTGCATCTGACTGGATTTGATGAGCTTGACGAAGTGCGAAAACTTCCAATGGTAGGCCATTGCCTCTGGTGCGAGATGTGCTGCAACGGGCGGCCGATCCTGGAGGTGGTTATTGACGACTTCCGACGGGACGACCCCAGGTGTAGCGAGACATGTTTGATATATCTCTGTGGCTCCCTCGATGAGGTTTCCTGCGCCCTCGGGCGATAGTTGATTCAAGTTTTTCTCGACGATGTCCGACAGCATAGAGGCCATGGCCGTGAAGACCGAGTACATGCGGCTAACGAGGCGCTTCGCGGACTCGCTAATCTGCTGACCATGATATTGTGGCCTATGGTAGACGCACTTCATGATGTTTCCCGCGACGAGGCATAGGTTTCCGAGGTGGTCAGTTACCACCCGGGGAAACTGGGAGACGTGACGCAGTTCAAACGAGGCCAGCTGTCGGATGTTTGCAAGGGAGCCTCCTTGACTGGCCGGGAAGTTCTGAAATGTGTCAATAACGGCAGACATCTCGGCGAGATAGCTCCAGTCCTCCTCTCCACTGCGCAGGTGCGGCGAGGAGCTGTGCATTGTCACCTCTTCTCGGCGCGTCAGTGACCCCAGGGCGTGAAGATATGGCGGTGAGGCGAGCGCCTGAATGCGCGCCTGGTCCGACAAGGACGGGTTCCTGATGATTCGGAGGTCGAGCTCGACGAAGAAGGCCGTCAATTGTGAAAAGGACCTGTAAAACGCAAAGATCTCCTGCCGCAGATCCTTGGACCGAGGATAGGGCGACCTATATTCCGAGTCAATCCCGTCACTTGCGGCCATGTCCTCGGCTCGTATACTTACTTCCGGTTGACCATGTGGAGGACCAAATGGGGCACAGCTTGCCACATATCCCGGTACAAAAAGTATGAATCCTCAACTGCAGCGGGGGAGGCGGCCTTGACAAAACTGAGATACTTGTCAATCCATTCGACGAAAGCGCGGGACACTTGTTCGTCTGGGGGTCGTTGCATGTCAGCGCACTTGCTGGGCACCCACACGACGCAAGGAGGGGCCATGACTTTGGGCTTACGGGTCGGCAAGTATTGCAATAGCCGGATTACGGTCTCTAGATATGATTCTGTGGCGTCGTGGAACGGAAAGGTGGCGGTAGGATCGTATTCCAGTGACCGACCCGAGTCGTCCAGCATAGTGATGGACTCGTCGTCATCGAAATCGGCGTCATCCTCGCCCGTCATGGAGATGACCTCGATGGGAGGGCTACCGCTGCCCGAACTTGACGACAAGGGAGTCTCGGATAGCATACCGTTAGCCGGCAAGTCGGTCCCGAGGTCCTCCACGCTTTTTCTCGCGGCATCGGGTCGGGATGTAGCAGAGGGCGGGGTGACACTCCGAGCTCTATGGGAGGGCGATGGCGGGGATGGGGGTAATGCCTCGAGGGGCTGCTGTGATGGCGTCCGCACATTGATCGTGACGCGGCTGGACCGCGGTTCCGTACCGGGCTCAGCGGTGAGTTGCTGCCGTTCCGGTGTTGTGGGTATGGTAGGGTCCGGATCAATCTTCATGGCAGAATCGCTCCTCTGCTCGGGGGCGGACATGCCCGCTGCGGGGGAGCTCGGAGTTGATTCGAAGGTCTCGGCCGACCGGCTCCGAGAATCGCTGGTCAAGGACGTGCGACGTCGCTTCCGGGCAGACAGGTTGTCGTCGTCGTCTTCGTCGAACGGATTTGGGCGGGTCGAGCAAGGCTCGGAGGAGACAGCACGTTCTCGCGACGGATCGGCTGTCGAAGCTTGAGCCATCGGGCTTGCGCAGAGGAGGGCTAATCTGGGGAAAGCAACTTTAGCTCCGCAGACGGATGAGCTCCGCTCAGGGAAGCTCGGTGGCAGCTTCTGGATCGCGCAGTGGTTAGCATGTGGTGGTGTTTTGCGATAGGTGCATGCCCGATAAGGTGGGGGTGACTGCTTGGTTCAAGCAAGCGGTTGGGGCGCTGGGGAAGAGGCAGAACGCGACAAAGGGTCAGAGCCTAGCAACTAAGCCAGAGCTACAGTTTAGAATCCCGGTTTGGAGAGCTTCGGCTCTATGCGGTGCTCAAGAAAAGTGGCGGGAAATGGGCAGCGACAGCGGAGAGAGTCCGCAAGCACGAACAAAGAGAAGCAAGCGGCCACTTGCCAATGAATCGAATCAGTGCACACCAGCATTTCTTGTTCTCCTTTAACGCTTGTTGATGTTTCTTCCTCCCGAACCCCTGTCCTCGATGAGTTGCCGGGGTATGGAGGTTACGCGTAGGTGTGGGGAGTGCGCAGGTTGAGCTCGGTCGTCGGAATGAAAGGTATGTAATCCGTTCTGATGTAAGTGCGAGACAACTCTCGGTGCTCTGCAGCTAGACTGCCCAAGGGCGCAAAAGAGGGGAGGGGAACAGGCTGTCGCGTTGCGGGCGAACAAAAAAAAAGTTCCAAGCTCAACACATACCTAGGTAATAGCAGCCAACAATGCACAAATAGATAGGGTAAGGAGCTACCTGCAAGAAGAGAGTGCCTTGATGTCGGTATAGGAGAAATGTGATAATCCTCCTAAAGTATTCCCCAGCTCCGCCCTTGGTCGAGTACAAGTTACCGTTTAAGGCTTGGAGGTCGCTTTGGTGTCAGCCCAGGCTCGCGGTCCCGCAATGAGTTGAAGGGCAATGACGGAAAGAAACGAGGGGGCTGCGTGGCCGCGGGGCGTGCGAAAACGATAATGCGGGGCAGGGTGTGGTTGCATCAGCTTGGCAGCCAGCTGTGGTCGACGATTGTTCGGCACCTTACACTAAGAACGGAGCGGCGTCGGGACGGAAAATCGGAAAGACGCCGCCGTCGTGAAAGGTATGGTATGTGCTGGTCAACTTTGGGATTTTTTACTTTTCAAATGGGCTTTTTGCCTTGGGAGTTCAACCCTCATTGCCTCAATTGAGCTCCTGCTGTATCATGCAGCAGGATCGTATCAGCCCTAACAAATGGGCAGGCCAAATATGCGGGCGCCTCCCTACACTGCAGATACTAAAGGTAAAGAGATTATAGACAGCATACTAATACGAGAAACAACTCGTTTATATAGGGTCATCTCTTTTTCGTGTCGCTTTTATAGCATAACATAAGTAGGAGCATAAGGTAAATTCAAGGTCAGACTGCAATCAGCCCAAGGCCCCGCTCAAATCCAGTTCAAAAGGTCCCGCGAAGGAATGTAGAGAGTACTGTACAGAGGACGTTAGCTACCTTATGATTTGTACGTGTATGTATGTACATACCGAGGAAAAATGGTCACTGCTACTACGATCAGTCCCAACCCCATATCAGAAGGTGCTTTGCAACCTCAATGGAAGCTCAATCGATAACGTTACACCTTGCATAACAGAATACGAGGCCTTACCTCCTATCGCTCCTATATTTCAGTCAACCTCCCCGAGTTGTTGTGAGATCAGCCGTATTTCTCAACTCACACAGTCCATACCTTGTAAAGTTCCTACTATGCTTGGTATATTGAAGGAACAGGAAACAGAACAATTCGCAACGGAGCAGTAATGGACATAGAACCAAAATTATTTTTTGTGTCTTTCTTTGTCTGCCTTGTCTTTTCAAGGAAACAACAGCAGTTTAAAAAAAAAATTTAGTCGGCGGTCGCGAGGTAATGCCGAATGGTCAGCAAGTAGAGAACAGTGCTCTTTACGGAGTACCCCGGTGTGTTGTTATCGCTCGCGCTGCGCGCCAGATCTTCACTCCCAGCTGACATTGTGGATCCTGGTCCGGGGCCCGCTGGGAGCAGCCGAAGCGGCGCACAAACGGCTGACCCTTGTTACTCTGAATTGTTCTTTCATCAAAAGATTTTCCAACGTTCAGCTTCAGTGTTCCATGCCTTAAACTCGCATCAGCATCAGCTCGACTAGTGAGCGTAGATACAAACAAGAAAACAGCAAAAGGGACGTTTCGGGGCACGTTCCTTGAATTCGCATGTGCCACGAGCTGCGCTCATCGGCCGGCAAACAGACAGCAATGTGGACACCAAAGTCAGCAACTCTATTGTGATATTTCATTTATTGTTCTACTCTTTAAACGCCTCACAGCAACCGGCCGCTGTTTTCGGAAAACAACAACTAGCTTAGCACGCCCTTCTAGGGACCGCTCCTGGAAAGACGTTCAGGTTTCGCCTTGCGTTGACGGGTGAATTGCAATGGATCGGAAAAGAGTTGTGCATACGCTAGACACGCCTTACTCAGCAGTTGAATGGTCGGTTGAACTTAAAACATCCACCTGCGTCTCGCGGCTACATGCTGACTGGTGTGGAAAGGCCACATATAAGCCAGGAAGATCAAGATGCTATCCTAGAACTTCTTTGCCAGTGAGTCTGGTTCCTGTCCCCCTTGGTCTGTCACCGCCTCCCCTAACATGCTTTGCCGAGTAGATTGCTATCTCCTCTTGGGGCCTATCGAAGATCATTCATAACACCGTCGAAAGGGAAACGGAAGCGCTCCAAGAAAGCCAGAGGCTCGGAGACGCCCTCAAACGCAGCACCAGCGTCGACTGTCCCTCCTCCGCCAGAATTGGCTGCCCATGTCGATGTAGGGCTTTCCGCCATCTCTCGCACCCTGCAGGCCATGTCTGGCAGGGAGACTCCGAATCGCGAAGAAGCAGAACCCAAGGGTTGCAGCAGACCTTATAGTGTCGTTTTCGTAGCGCGAGCCGGCCAGTCTTCCGCGTTTCATTGCCACTTTCCCCAAATGGTAGCACTTGCCGCGCAGTCACAGCCCCCGGATAAGGCCGTGAGGCTAGTTGGTCTCTCCAAGGCTTGCGAGGACCGGCTGAGCACAGCACTAGGGATTCCCCGTGTCTCCAGCATCGGTTTGCGAGAAGATGCCCCGCAAGCCAAAGGGCTCGTCGAGTATGTGCGAGAGCACGTAGCGCCTGTCGAAATCGCCTGGCTTCGGGAGGCCCAGGGCGGCAGGTTTCTCGAGACAAAGATCGATGCTGTTCCGACCAAAATTGGGGTCAAGAAACAGAGGGTCTCTTGACCGAACTGCAGTGATGCGTGGAGGAGATATGTGGTTGTGTTTGGAAACAGGTACAGGCCTCCTTATTGTGTTTTGGTGCGACCGGCGGCAGTCGTATCCGAGCAGCCGCAGATTTGCACAATATAAGGTGTTGCCGCACGCACGAACCCGCTGCTGCGCTGCAGCATAGCCTCTGGGTACCCTTCGCCCTTCTTTGGGGGGGGAGAGGATCACTGCTCAGCACCGTGCTGTGAGTGTTGGCAATAGGAGGGCCACCTCGCCGATCGTTTGGTACAACAATATTTTTTTTTTTTTTTTTTTTTTAGTAGGAGTGAGGGGAGAAAAAAGATGCCAACCTCCAACCACTCCCTTCTAAAGGCTTTTGTCTCTCATGCAAAGGGCAGGAATCCATCTTCCTGCTGCCTGCTGACTGCCCCAAAAACACAAAAACCACACAGCACATTACTACCCCGCGAGACATCTGGCAGTGTACCATCACCATTACCATCCAGCTTGGAGGCTCGACTCAGAAGCGACTAATCCCCCTCCCAAAAATCCACGACACGACCCAATAGATGGGCACCAACAGTTTATTCCGCCACGACATGCTCTTGGTCAGGTACGCGCCCCGCCAGACTACCCAAGCGACCCACCCCTTCAACTCGTCCGCCTGGCTCTGGTGGATGGCCTTCCAGCTGCCCAGGTACGTCAGCGTGCCCCAGTTGCGGAAGCGGAACGGCTTGTCCTCCGCCCCGCCGCCGGCCGCGGCAGCGCGGTTCAGGGCCTTGGCCAGGTAGGTCGCCTGCTGCGAGGCCACCTGCGCCGTCTTGGGCAGCGTCCGCTCGTTCTCCATGACGGCGCAGTCGCCGATGACGTAGACGTCCTCGAGGACGCTGTCCGGCTCCGGGGTGGAGCCCGGCTCGCTTGTGCTGACGGTCGTGCGCGCCCGCAGGTAGGCGTCGGTCAGGATGCCGCCGGTGCGGGCGTCACGGAGGAGGTGCCGGGTTGTGGGCGGCGAGGTGCTGAAGGGGTTGGCACCCGGGAGGGGAAGCCGCTTGGCGGCGAGCTTGGCGATCAAGGGGTTTGCCATGAGGCCTGTGCTCCAGACGACCAGGCCCGCGCCGACTTCCTCGTCGCCGTACTCCTTGATCTTGATCTTGAGGGCTCCGCGGCGGCGGCCGAGCTCGCCGTCGGCCAGGCGGAGGCGCTCGAGATGGTGCTCGGTCTTGACCTTGATGTTTTGTCGTGAGAAGGTGTCCATGGCATACTTTGCGAGCGCCCGGTCGAACATTGGAAGAACCTTGGGGGCTACGTCGTAGACCGTGATGCTGACCAGCGGGGCGAGCTCGGGGTAGATGGGGGCGAGGTCATCGCGGATAAGGTCGTGGAGCTCGGCGGCGAATTCGATGCCGGTCGGTCCGCCGCCCACGATGGCGAAGTGGAGGAGCTGGCGCTTGTCGTCGTCGCTGAGGTGGTCGGACCCGCGGGGGTAGGCGCACTGCTCAAAGAGGGAGAGGACGCGAAGGCGGATGCGCCGGGCGTCGCCAATGTCGCGGAGGAAGTGTGCATGTTCGCGGACTCCCTCGATGCCAAAGGTTTGGCTGTACGCACCGCAAGCGATCACAAGCTTGTCGTAATGGATCTCGATGAGGTCGCCCTTGGGTGCCTTGCCCGGCCCGCCGGTTTCTGATGATGATGAGGGAGAAGGAGCGGGGATGACCGTCTTGCTCGCGGCCTCCTCGGCCGCGTTCGTCTCAACACTAATGATCTTCCGTTCAAAGTCGATGTCGTCGGCCCAGCCCTGATAGAAGCCAATCTTCCCCGGGATACGGCGGACTGGCTCCAGAATGGTGCGAAACTCGAGGGTGCCGACAGAGGTGGAGGCTAGCAACGGGGTAAAGACAAAGTAGGAGCGTGGCGAGATGATAATGCGCTCGTACTTGGCTGGGTCAAGAGTGCGAGCGAAGCCATACCCTGCCCAACCTGAGCCAAGGATCACTACCCGCTCCTTGTGTGTGCCATTGTCTGGTGGGATCGGTTAACGAGACGGACGCACTTGGTTCGAAGCCGAAAAAGTACTTACTTTTAGCGATACTAAAGCATCGTGTTGGAGCGTTTGTCCGGCCTACAAGTTGGCGGCACCAGGTCATGTTAGGACCATAAAGGGGCATCTTCGAGGCAGATAAAGGTGATATCGGCGGCTTAATATCCCGGTTCAGTCAACGCTGCTCTCCGCTACCAACTCCTGGATATGACGAGGCTAATTCACATATTCAACCCGAGGCTGTGTGTAAACTACCCGTGTCCCCAAAGATGCATCTTGAGGGAAAAAAAGAATAATAATAAACGAAAGAACCAAAAGACAGAAGAGGGTTGACAAAAGTCTGAACGTGGTGGGGGTTTATGAAGATGTTCACTGATGTCATGGGGCGTCCACGAACAGAAGCGAGCGCCAAAATCCACAGTCGGGAGTTTACAGAGGTAGCAAGTTCCGGTTGAGCCCGTGAGCGGACTGGCTTGCACTAGATGACTCCTCCGTATACTGACTCAGAGGGCCTTGAAGACAGAGCAGGGAACGGCTCAAATCGGGTTGAGGCGATTCCACCGCTTGTCAAGCCTTTCCAGAAGTTCTCCAACGGCCAGACCCGAAGGGCAATATACGTGGGTGGTACTTCATTGAAGGTACCTTGATGAGTACCTATTCTATACCTCAGTCCACACGCATATGAGGGCACATAAGGTGGGTGCGGTAGGTACCACAAGAGTACTGAAGCCGTTGGCTTGGCTTGGCGTAAATGCCGCTAACGCTCTCCACTTCATCCCACTTAAGTTACAAAGCTTACTCAAATTTCAGCCAGCGGCTGGGTCGGGGTGGCTTGTGCTGCGGTTCGGGAGGCCCCGGAATCCGGATCTGTTACAACACACTCAGCCCTGAAAAAGAAGGCTCTGGTTCCCGGGCATTTTTAACTTGCGCTCCAACAAAGAGTATCAGGAATGACTCCCTCATCCAACTTCCTGAGTAATCTGTACAGATCACAAGGCACCGCTGGATCGGAGTCATCGGGAATCCTCGGCTTCCGCACCCCTCAATCACAAACCATCTTCTTGTATGGTTTGGATCGATTTGCGATTTATGGTCTCCAAAACAACAGAGCACATCCACAACATACCGGGCAGGTGTTTATTTACCTATCCTTGACGATAATTGCAACTTCGTGGTCGATCAAGGCTCAAGGGCTCGCACCGCATCAATTCCATGGTCCAACTTGTTCGTTCAGTTGCCTTCAGAGCTTTCACCACCCGTAGTTAATGTAAACAAGGCCATCCCTGCGACTGAACATGCCAAGACTGGTATCCTTCTGAGACAGACGATGCCGTTGAAACCTGTCCTGCGTGCGGTGGATTCTGCAGAGCAAAAGGAGATTTCTACTGTAGTACAAGTATACATAGGTATATACTCTGCATGTGCACACCGATGCTACAAGTAGTCAGTGCCTGTGCGTTGCCTCGAGCTAATGCTCGTCCGTAGCAGTGTATTTGTTTGACACTTTGCGATGTGCGAATCCGAAACCCAAGGTACCGTGCTGCCGGCATTTGGTCCGTCAGTCTGCCTTGAGGTAATCGAGCGCATGCACGGATATTTATAGTTATGCAGATTAGTGTAGAGAAGAAAATAACGTTATAAACCTAGTTAATTCTTACTGTCCTTGTCTGAGAGCTAACTACCTTTGGTTACGAGTGTATACACTATACTTAAGTTATCAGTTGCCCGGTCAAAGAAGTTGCATTCGATTAGGTTCGCACCTGCTGCATGTCGGTCATCGCTGCTGCCGTCCTTGCATTTCATGCCCAAGATGCAGGCAACACAATCTCGTGTCCTTGATTGGTTGTCTTCTCTGCCCGCCGAGGGCTGTGAGCCGCGCGAAGCTGGGCACAGCAGGGACGGGAAGGAGCTGAGTGGGGTTTCGCAGCGCCCTGGGCCAGGGACGGACGGGTGCCGAGAGGGCGGCTTCCTGCTGAAGGGTTGCCTAGCAACGGGACCAAGGTGCGCACGAGGGGCTGTTAGACTTGTTTACTTAGCTGGGCCAATCAGGGGAGCGGCTGGCCGGTTGCACCGCACCTCGAGACACTACAGAGCACCCTTAAACACCAACACGGCACGGATCTGGCCAGAGGTGCAGTCGTGGTTGACTTCACCTACGTTCTCTCGCTCACCACTGTCGGTGTCCGGTTGTAGCTGTTGCGCGGTTGCTTGCGGTCAGCATTTCTTTGTTGTCGCAAGCCACTTGATACCCCTCCAAACACCAGCATCAGTCATCCGAACCGGTTGTGGCTGCGCCGTTGAGCTCTCTTCCCGGCTTTTTGATTTTTTTTTTCCTAATTGGTGTTTTTTCCCCCGAAAGTTTGTTTGCCTGTTTGCTTATCACCTGTTGTGCGCTACGCTCGATTCAAAGAAACGATTTGAGGCGCTTGCAGGAGCAAATCAAAGCAACTGCAAGACCAAAAGCAACGCAGGCACGGCCAACCAAGGCTTTTCTATTTTGAGCATGACAATCGAGGAACCAGTATGTACCGACTTTGCAACATCCACTCAAACAAGACCGCCAGGCTTGCATGGGCCGAGTTCTCGAACTAACACTGTGGTTTCCAGGTGCAACCTCTGCGTCTCTCCAGGAATAGCGCAATGCCTTCCCCAGCAAAGGTCAGCAGCGCAATTCCGCGCCCGCTCTCGGAGGTATCGCCGACCGAAAAGCGGCGGAATTCGCCAAGCTGGAACCAGACCACCAAGGTAAGCTCAACACATCGCACCAATGGCTAGTCAGGAGACGTAGGCTCACCTGTTCCTTCGCAACGCGCCAGAAAATGACATTTACCGACTCGTCTCCATTCCAGTCGTCCCCCTTGGACGGCACCACCACGTCCCCGCGCATGTTTTGGCAGAACCGCAGCTTCAACTCGGAGAACAGCTACAACAGTAGCACCGGCTCGCCATCGCCCTGCCGACGGTCTTCCATCGAGCGTCTGCAGAAGGCTTCCCGCGTCAAGAACAGCAACATTCTCGCCCTCGAGCACAAGAACGAATACGACCCGACCCGGGTGCCCCATCTCGAGCGCCCACTGGCTAAGGTCCAGAGAAATGCATTTGGCCGCCCTGGCACCACCGGTCCCCGCCCGGAGAACCGTCCCTTTGGCCACCAGAGAAGCGAGAGCAAGACCGGCGTCGCTGCGTCGAGCCCTTCTAAGGCTTCGCCCGGCCCCATGAGCCAGCCGGTGCGCCCGACGACACCCAGCAAAGATCAGCCCTCCCCGATGAAGTCGTCGCTGTCGAGCCGCTTCAAGAGCAGCTTCGACCCGGAAACAGGCACCTGGACAGACACATCGGGCGACGAGCGGACCCTCCCCGAGGGCAAGTCGCTTCACCGTCACCAGAAGAGTGTCACGTTTGACGCCGCTCCTCCCCAGGTCAACGAGTACGAGATGGCCACTCCGGATATCTCCTCGATTGGGAGCAACTCGAGAGAAGGCAGCTACGACTCGGAGGAGGAAGAGGATGACGACGAGCACTACATGTACCATGGCGGCGTCGACCCGGATGACAGCTTCGACGCCTCGCTTGAGGATACCGACAAAACCCCCGTCATGGGCCCGGACGAGTGGAGGCAGGACAGCCATGATGATTCCTTTGAGCGGAGTAGTCCCATGCCTGAGGAGCACTCTCCCATGCGGAACCCGCTTCATCATCGCCGCACCAACTCATCCAACTCGAACAGCGAGAGCCGCCCGTTGCCGCCTCTCCCGGGCATGGGTTCGGCCGCTAGGAGCTTGCCTTCGCCTCCGCCCGCTTCTAGCACTTCGCCCGAGTCCCATAGCATCGGAAACGGCAGGATGCCGCTCGAAGAGCGCCTGAGGCTCATGATGCTGTCCGACGACGGAAAGACGGCGGCCGAGCAACAGCGGGAACGCCGCATGAGGCGCGCCGGCGCTCGCGAGCGCGCAGAGAGCCAGACCCCGGAGCGCGAGAGCAGAAGCCCCAGCGCACAACCCCATTCGGACTACGAAGAGGAAAACACGGTTGGCGAGCTGTCGGGTCTTGAGGAGTACCAGCTCCCTCCCCGCATCTCCCGCGAGTCGATCCTCCGCCGTGTGAACGGGAACAAGGCACTCGACCGCGAGCCCGATTATCAGTCTTCCTCTCCAGCGGGCGCTTCGGGCGCCGAGCAAGTCCTTCAGTACGATCCCGACGTGCCCATTCCAAGCACCGAGGACGCTATGATGGATGAGCTCTCAGACGGGGGCAGCGTCATCATCAAGCGCGATCTCGAGGGTATGGACTCCGAACTTGACTCGATCGCGGATATGTACCAGCGCTCCGAGTCCCTGGATGATCATGATGAAAATGATCACGAACAGAGGCCGTATGACGACGACAGCGAGAGCCAGTACTCGAATGATGAAAAGCTGCAGAGCGGCGAGAAACAAGAGTCAGATGGTAGTGACCACGTTCCTACCCCGCGGGGCACCACTCCCACGGAGGAACCTCCCACGGTCGCTCAAGACCAGGAGGTCCGCGCTTCGCTTGAGCTTTCCCACCGCAATGAGCAAAGTGACTTCTCCAAGGGCGTCGACTCCTGCGTGCTTGCCAAGCCCGAGGAACAACAACTCGCTGCAGAGCCCGAGAAAGCGAGCATGGCCGATGCTCAGGCTGAGGAGGAACGTCCTATCACACCCGAGCAGCAACTGACCAGGTCGCTCACCAAGCCCGAGTATGATGGATCGGGCTGGGGCGAGCCTGAGGAAGGGTCTGATGAACCGGGCACTCCCGAATCCGTCATTCACCATCCGGTTCCGAACAGCGAGGATGAGGCCGCCCGACAGTCTCCTGCTATTCCCGAACAGCTGGCCACCATCAAGTCGGCATCTGGCTCTAAGCTCAAGACCCGGCCGTCTGCCACCCCTTCGGACATCGCAGCCATGCGGGAGGCTCGCCGCCAGGTCAGCCGCGAGGTTCCGCCCATTCCTGACCGACATCGGAACCGCATCTCGCGTGACATGGAGCCCGAAGCTGGCGAGGCCACCGGCGAAGACTTCCTGGAGCGCCATCCCAGTTTCAAAAATCGCAGCTTGACGCTGGATCTCGACCTCGGTCTCAGCCTTGACCAAGATTTCGACCGGGTCATAGAGGCTCAAAAGGTTGCGTTCTTCCACCAAGTTCCTTTAATCCCACCCTCGACGACTGCAGCCGGTCACTTCCAAGCGGAAGAGGAATCGGCGGGATATGAGTTGCCTCGCACAGCCACTGCAAACGACTTTGCTAACCTTTCTCAACGCAAACAGCGCGGATACCTGATGCGACAGAACACCAAGATGGTCACGGCCAGTGACAAGGACACTGACGATCGCGGTTTCCGGTCGGCGGGTAACTCGCCCGTCAAAGCGGCTCGACCGCAATCCTGGACCGTCGAGCCATGGGGCAGCGGGCAACGGAAGCGCAGCTACCGGAAGCGGCACCCTGTGACCGGAGGACCTGTTCCGCCGCTGCCCGGGCAGGAGAGCAACGCCGCTGCTCCTGGACATGCTCACGAGGACGACATGGCCAGTATCGAGTTGGCCACCGAGGAGAGCGGCGAGAGAGGCCGGCTCTTTGTTAAAGTGATGGGAGTCAAAGACCTTGATCTGCCGCTACCCAAGAGTAAGCTAGAGAAACCTCCCCGGCGCTCACACACACGAAGCAATCCCACTAACAACAAGTGCCAGACGAGCGCACCTGGTTCAGCTTGACCCTCGACAACGGCGTCCACTGCGTGACAACAGCCTGGCTCGAGCTGGCGCGCAACGCGCCCATCGGACAGGAGTTCGAGCTGGTCGTGCCCAACGACCTCGAGTTCCAGCTCACGCTCAACGTCAAGCTCGAAAAGCCCAAGCCCGCCCCGGTCAGCAAAAAGGCCCTGCCCTCCCCAACAAAGACATCCAAGCCCAAGACGTCGGCCTTTAGCCGCGTCTTCGCTTCTCCCAAGAAGCGCCGCGAAATGGAGCAACGCCAAAAGCAGCAGGAAGAGGAGGAGCGGCTCGCCGCCCAACGCGAGGCCCAGGCGCGGCAGATGATGCTCAAGGCCTCCCAGCAGCCCACCGCATGGGATCTTCTCAGCCCACTGGCGGCCGAGGACGGCAGCTTTGCGCGCGCCTATGTTTGTCTCAAGGAGCACGAGTCGCGCTGCTTCGGCCGGCCGTACCAGGTCGAAGTCGCGGCTTTCAACGAGTGGGCGACCGAAGATGCCACGTTTGCGTCGAGCGTCAAGAGCAAGCGGTCCAACACCAACTCCAACAACCCGTCGGGCAACGGGCCGGTCCGACGCGCCCCCTACAAGATCGGCAAGCTCGAGCTCCAGCTGCTCTTCGTGCCCCGGCCCAAGGGGGCTACGGACGACGACATGCCCAAGAGCATGAACGCGTGCATCCGCGAGATGAAGGCGGCAGAGGAACGCCTCTCTCGTGGCTGGGAGGGCCACCTCAGTCAGCAGGGCGGTGACTGCCCGTACTGGCGCCGTCGCTACTTCAAGCTGGTCGGCACTAAGCTCACGGCGTACCACGAGGCCACACGCCAGCCCCGTGCCACCATCAACCTGGCCAACGCGAAGCGGCTGATCGACGACCGGCGCACGCTCATGGAGAAGGAGACGACGGGCAAGGGCGGGCGCCGGCGCCGCTCGGCGTTCGCCGAGGAGGAGGAGGGCTACATGTTCGTCGAGGAGGGGTTCCGCATCCGGTTCAACAATGGCGAGGTGATCGACTTCTATGCCGACTCGACCGCCGACAAGGAAGGGTGGATGAAGGTGCTGGGCGAGGTCATCGGGCGAGACAGCTCGGCGGACGGCGAGGACGAGAACGGCGGGGGTGGCAGGGGCATGAAGGGCAAGTGGTGCGAGCTCGTTCTGAAGAGGGAGGAAGCCCTGAAGAAGAGGGCCGAAGGAAGGAGGGTGCATTCGCGGACCAAGAGCATGTACGTGTGAAAGAGCGAGGGGAGAGAAGGCGGACCGGGAGGGGTTACGGTCTTTTTTTGTTTTTCTTTTCTTTTCTCTTTCCTCTGTCACGACGTTTGATGAGGAGCGTGGGAGTTGGGGTTGGCATGATGTTGGATGGATAATGATGCGTTGATGCTGATGTTGTTGGTGCTGGAGGAACGGCCGGACATGGTTAGTCATGTGGAGTTTGTGAGTGTCTGGACGTATGGGATATGGGGCTATGAAGGAGGATGACGATGCTTTCGAGGGCGAAGACGGGACGGGCTGGGGGAGAACGACGAGGTGCAGGCGGAAACGCGCGATGGTCATACCACCAGGCTCGGCCAGTCTCTGCTCTGCCGGCGTCCTCCTCCTCTCGTGCTTTTCTGTTTCCTTTTCCTTTTTCCTCCCCTCTTTCTTCTTTCCTTCTCTTTTACCTTTCCCATCGAAGGGGTGGCGTCATCTTGGGGGCTTGCAACGGCCCTTTCCGAGCATCTGTGTCGAGCAAGCGCACTCTGTTTTGTCTCCGCCGCCCGCTCTCTTCTTCTCTGGGTGTGCTGCGCGGTCTGAGTCGGGTTGTCATTCGCTTTTTCGATTCGTTCTCCGGGCTCTGGACTGTTCGACTCGGTTGGACAGAGGAGCACACGATGATGGTTCGAGCTGGCCTGATAATACATACCCAAGGACAGACAAGTTGGGGACTCTTTCGTTACACTTCTCTTTTGTGTACGGAGTTTTTGCTGTAGCAGTCAGTGTATGGAATCTATTTTGCACTTAGAACGGTCGAATATGCTGTGAACTATTATTTAGAACGGTTGACTATCTGCGGGCAAACTACCCAAATCTGCAGGTCACTTCTGTGAACGGCTTTGTCCAAAGCCCGTCCAGGCGAGTGTCTAACTTTGTAGGTGGTCCATGGCGCAAGTGATTCAATTTACACATTCCAAGATTGTCTCGTGAAGGGACTCGACGTTTTTTTTTTTGTTTCTTGTTGCATTCCCAGTCTTTCGGTCTAACTGCGCTCTGGCGACTCCTGCTGCCGATTCCACTCTATACACTCGGCCAGGGTCACGCCTTTGCCCCCGAAGCAGTCCAGAGCGCTCCCGATGGTCAGGTCCACCTTGCCGCCACTCAGCTGCTTCACTCTCTCCAGATCCTCCAGGTTCCGGCCCCCGCCGGCGTAGGTCACTGGGATGCTGCACCACTGTGCCAGCTTCTCGACCAGCTTCTCGTCGATGCCCCGCTGCAGACCTTCGTTGTCGGCCGCGTGGATCAGAAACTCGGAGCAGTACGGCTCTAACCGCCTGATGGAGTCTGAGGTGAAGGCGAAAGGAGCGGGGCGGAGTGGTTAGGTTGTGAGCGGACACGATGATTTAATGAATGGTTTGGTAGAGGCGATAATGGGACCCGGGGGGGGGGGGGGGAAGAGCGAGCTTGCCTACCCTGGTTGACCTCCACGTCGGTGATGGTCTGCCACTTATCCATGGCGACGAACCACCTGTCCTCGCCGCCGTGCCGCCGGCAGCTGAGGTCGATCACCAGCTTGTTCTTGTCACCGCCGAGGGCTTCAAGAACGGAATCCAGGCGGCCCTGGGAGAAGGTCCCGCCGGGGAAGAGGAAGGAGGTTATGATGACCTAAATTTAGACGACGGAGGGGCATGATTCGGTCAGTCGGGTCAGGAACACAATGAGAATGGATAACGTAAAACATGAACAGAAACGCAAGCCCGTCCGCTCACCTTCTCAGCACCGGCATCAATCCATTCCTTGGCATTGGAGTCGTTGATGCCGCCGCCGACCTGCAACCCTCCGGGCCAGGCGGCGAGCGCCTCCCGCGCGGCATCCTGGTTGCCCGGGCCGAGCATGATGACGTGGGCGCCGGTGAGGGCATTGTCGCGGTACAGCCTGGCAAAGTGCGCGGGCGGGTGCGGCGAGACAAAGTTTGTCTGGAGCGAGCTCGTCTTGCTGTCCAGGGTGCCGCCGACAATCTGCTTGACCTGCCCCGCGTGGAGGTCGATGCAGGGACGGAACCGTGTCATCTTGGCCGACGGGGGGGTTGTGTGGTATTTTCTCTTTGATCGGAAGCGAAGCCCCTCCTCACCAGAATCCAAGGGGGGTCTTGTTTTAGGCACTGAGAGCCCCCCCCCCCAGGTGCCTGGATTATGGCGGGGCAAGAGCCCCGCGGTCGCCGGCCCCTGGAGGGGCTGCGCTTGGCACTGCACTGTTACGGAAAGTCCCTCGAGTTGGTTACTCGCTGCGCCTGGCGATAAGATAACCGACGCCAGCCAGCCATTGAGGTCCCATGGAATTTTTTAAGCCAACCCGAAGCTCTGCGAATCGAGCAAGTCTGTTGTTGACCTGATCCGTCTCTCCTATACCGCATTTGTTGACAAGCATAACTGTTGAGTGCACAAAATACCTCTCTCACAATGCCAGGGCTGCTTGGCAAACGCAAATCACGATCCACAGAGGAGGAGCCAGACGCGGCCGTCAACGCACAGGAGCTCCTCAGGCGGCACTTTGAGGCGCGCTTCAAGCCGCTCGACATCGCCGCCCGCGCCGCGCCCGCCAAGCCCACCGCCCACAACGATTCCCGCGGCGACGACAGCGATGTTGGTCGTGATGCCCGCGATGGCGAGGCCGATCTGGACGAGTCCGACTCGGAATGGGACGGCATCTCGGACGACGACAGTTCGGGAGGGGAAGGTTGGTGCAATCTGGCTACCTGGACTTTTCCCCTTCTCTTCCTTCTTTTTTTCATTCTGCTTTCCCTCCAGCTTCCTTACCCTTTTCAACATACAATATGTCCTTCCTTGAACCACAGAAATAGGAAGGGAATAAGAGGCAGGATTTGGCTGACAAAGGAGGATAGAGACGGAAGCACCAGCCGTTGAAGTGGTCGACCACACATCCACTGTTTCAACTACGAGCGCGAAAATGAGCAAACAGGAACTCAAAACTTACCTCGTAAGGCTGACCTCTCGCCCACGCATCCTCCGGATGGATTCTTTTTCATTTTTATTGAAGCGAGAGATTCACGAAGAGAAAATGAACCAACGGTGTTGCTGCACGGGATTGCTGCTGACGCTTGGCCCAGTCTTCTCGCCCGCCCGATCCAAGCCGTACGGCGGCACAGCCGACGGTCAAGAAGACAAAAACACAGACCGACGAAGACCAACCCGAGGACAGCGCCGCTTTGCTGGCCAACGACCTTGCCCTGCAGCGGCTCATTGCCGAGTCCCACATCCTCTCGGCTGCCGGAGCGAACCCTTCCCACTGGCAGTCCCAGCACGCCGCCGGCACCGCCACCAACTTGCGCCCCTTCGCCGCTGGTCGTACGGCCCGCAAGACCACCGACATGCGCATTCAGGCACTGGGCGCAAAAGAGAGCATTCTCACCCAAGCCAAGATGCCCATGTCGATGAGGAAAGGCATCGTCAGCGCCGCTGCGGCGAAGGAGGAGAAGAGGAGGCGAGAGGCACGCGAGAACGGCATCATTCTCGAGCGCGAGGTCAAGAAGACCAAAACGACGAAAAAGAAGGGCAGAGGTGAGAGGCCCGTTGATCTGCCCGCTGTGGGTAGAATGAGAGGCGCCGAGCTACGCGTTAGCGCCAGGGAGGCGCGGGCCATTGCTGAGTCGGTGAGAGGGCCCGCAGGCAAGGGGAAGGGCAAGAGGAGGAGGTGATCATGCCTGCGACTTTGCTGCTCACCCACCCGTCATCAAGGCACAAGGAACTCTCCCCTGCACACCCAAGACTTACAGCATGCTCGACACGGCATGCGTTGGCCAAACCACCTGAGGGAAATCATTCGGGGACTCGTTACCACCAAGGTCCATGCCCAGTCGGAACTCGGTCGGGAGGCACCCGCGGACAAAGGTACGCAGCAAGGCCGAATGACCCTCGGGGTTGGCCGCGCCGCCGTATCCTGCGCCTCAACCTCGGATTCCTGACTGAGCCTTTTCCTGGGCACTTGGCAAGGCCAAGGCCAAGATTATGAATTTGAACGTGTACGAACGACCTGAGAGATAAGCTCCGATGCCAAGGCTACCGAATCAACACCACGACCTTCCGTCGACCACGCAACTAGCCAACCGGTCATCACACCGGGCCGGCTTCGCCTCATTGAACCCGGGAGGCTCAACCACTGACCGCCCGGCCAAGGCATGTGTCTTCGCCAAATCGGTAATGTGGCTGCTCATTGGCGTTACCTTCACCATCCGGGTGCCTCTCCCAATGTGACGACTACCGCGCCAGCGTGTTCCGCTCTCTTGACATCGGCACCCAGGTTACTAGAAGTCTCTGGCTTCAATTGTAAGCCGGGCTGCCCTGGCCATTGCGACACGAGAACGGAGCCTGCATAGTGCGCCGTAAACCTTTATGGGTATTTGAGTCAACCACAATTGTGACACGAGGTTACCGTTACATTACCTGTACCGTGCTTGACAGAGTGCAAGAATCAGAGCTGTCATCGTGCCTTGCGTCCACACCTGTGCCTTTGCGGGCCAACCAACTGTCCACAACTGCAAGCCACCAAGGGTATACGAACAAATTCGCTCCGTGCCGCTGCGCTGCGCGTGTATGTATGTAATGTACATGCATACCTCTGTAATGCGGACCTTCTCCCGGGGGGTTGGTTGCCTGGTTGTTCTTGCTGGGCCGTACAGCCCGGTCGCCGGACCGAGACCACATTCTCGGCCGCGCCCGGGCCAGGAGACCAACAAAGACCAGTGAACAGGGAGACGAGCCACTGGAGCTAGACGAATCAGGAGCCCTCACCTCCCACAACGTATGTACATTGTACTGTACATACATACATAGAAGTATCCGTACACCCCTCTCCCCCTTCTCCCTCCCTCCCTCCAGCAGCCTTGGGACTCAGCTACCTGCGCCGGCCAGCGGCCATCTCCCCCCCCCCCCCCCCCCCTCCTTCTTTTCTCGCCCGCCGGGCCACCAAGACACCTCTCTTTATTCTCTCCCTTGGCCGCCATGGCCATGGCCTGCCCCAATCTCGATCTGGCATCGTCCGGCAGCTTAGCAGATCGGGAGACCGGCTGTTGCGGACGAGGGTGCGGATACTTCCTGCTCTGTCCACGTTGCTATTTGTCCAAGTAAGTATATAACGTTACATGTATCTATGTATGTACGTACATAGGTGCATCCATATATAAGGTACATTTTGATCGATACACACGCAGACCCACATCGCAGACAGATTGGATTAGAACCACTTGTAGTGGCGCTCGAGGTTCGATTTTCGTCTTTGCGAATACTCGCGACCTTCATATCACATTATACAAGAGAGATCAGAGAAGGTGATCGGGAAACTGCCGGTGACACTGTTCGAGAATCATTAACATGGCACATTCGGACCGCGTAGAATCGAATCACTAGCAGATTGAGAGAGGGTTGGTTTCTTTTCTTTTTTTTTTTCCGTTTCTCCAAAAGCATCAATTGCCTCGCCAGCCGAGGTTGGTATCTCTCAGGCACCGGCCACCCGAAACAACTCGCGGTCCATCTAACGCGTCCGCATATTAAAACGAACCAGAGAGAAAAAAAGGACAGAAAGACAAAAAAAGCCAGAAAGAGAAGACAGGAAAGAGAAGACACAAAAGACCAAGGCTATATATACAAAGCCATATTTGTCTTTCATCCTCCCTGGTCCTCACCGCAAACACCCTAGGATTCGTGAAGCGGGGCAAGACAGGACCGCCTATCTCAAACCCCTTTCCCTTCCCCTTTTCCCCATGTCTTAGCGCCTCCCATCTCTAGCATGAAGTCCACCCATCCGCCTTTTCCCAGGCCACGCTGCAATGCCTCCCTACATACAGAAAGAGCAACGGAGGTTGACACAAGAAAAAAATGACGACGTGTAACATCGCTGATGCCGTGTTCTTCCAAGTTCATCGTCTTCTCCGAGTCCGGAAAAAAAATCCCAGCGATATGATAGAATACCGAGGCTCTTAAGGAACCGAAAGCAATAGAGAACGCAAGTAAAGAAGATAAGGAAATGTCAGTCTCTCCCTCCTGACAGTAGATGTCTCGGGCCATAGCCAGTCCAGCCCCAAATTAAGCCAAGCCACCTGCGTTGATGGCCTGTGGTTGGCTGAGGGTCATTGGCATGCTCAGCGTCTGGAGGCTGTTGAACGTTTGGGTTTGGCCTAGACTTTGGCTATTTGTGGGGGCAGCATTGCTTGAAGTGGCATTGTTGTTGCTGTTGTTGCTGTTGTTGTTGCTATTGCTGCTGTTGGTGTTGCTGTTGGTGCTGTTGTTGTTGTTGTTGCTGCTGCCGCCGTTGTTGCCGCTGACAGCCGCGTCAAGCGACGTGGCAACATAGCCATTCTCGGACGTCGGCGAGGCATCATCAACCGAAGACAACTGGTCTTCACCGGAGTACTGCTCCTCCTCGCCGGAATGGAGGCTGCCCTCGGCACCGTCATTCCGATCATGGGTACGCTTGTGCCTATAAGGAGATCGCACGTTAGTCGCTGCTTCAACCGAACCAAGGATAATACGGTCGGCTTGGGAGTGTGTTGTGCAGTGTTGATGTGTTGTGACTTGGCCATCTCTCTAGGGTTGGATCCTTGGTCCGCTCTTGGCGTGCCACTTGCGCAACACTGCTGCTCAACTTCCCAATTGTCGACTGACAAAGGAAATGATACACCAAGGAAATGTGGGGGGCATACTGTGCTAGGTTGTCTGATCGGGAGAATGCCTTGCTACAATAAGGGCAGATGTAGGGTCTTTCCTGGGTGTGTGTTCTCACGTGTCTGGAGAGTTTGGTCAGATATGCAGTGCAGGCGGTTCGGACGTTTGACAAACGAAAGGTAGTCCGGGGTCCTTACCGCTTCAGATGTTCCAACCTCTTGAAGAGACGACCACATGAGGGAATGGGGCAGGTGTGGGACTTCTGAGGATAGGGGCCAAGTTCCATGACCGTTGCGGACCGGGCTCTGCGTACCACATTGGGGCCACCGTGCATCATGGGCCGTGGCTCGTTCAGCGGAGTTAGTTCGTCAACCGGCAAGGGAGAGTAGTCGTGTTGGTGAAGGGCCATTGGGTTAAGAGCAGGGCTGCCCTCCACTGTTGAGAGCGGCGTCCCGTGGCGCGACAGCTCGACCACTTCCTTGTGTTGGGCCATCGAGTTGTTGTTATAGGTCACGCCCTGGGGCGAGGTGTCTCCACCGGACTCCTCGCCCTCGGCAACGGGGCCAACCGAGACGGAAACCGATCTCCTGAGGTCAGAGGGACGGTGGGTCGCAGCAGAAGCTGCCGTCATGGACCCACTAGTAGCCGACAGGGAGGGTGGAATGGACGAACGGCGTCTTCTCTGCTTGTACGTCGGCGAACCCTCGATAACGGAGGAGTAGACATTGTTCGACCCGTAGCTCCGGGGGAACGAAGGGCCGGCTAGATTCGACGGAGGGAGGTGGATCATGCCGTTGAGGGCGCCGACTGGGTTGAGGTCTGGGATGGCGCTGTACAGGCCAGTCTCCTCGTTGGCAATGTAGGCGGGCTCGCCGCTGATGGCAAGCGCCTGCTGCGGGGGCGTCAGAGGCTCGAAGGAGAGGCCTCTTTGGCTGTAATCCTCATAATGCGAAGACACAAAGGACGGGGCAGGCGAGTACTCCAAACCAAAGGCGGGCATGGATGTGTGTCGCTGGTGCGTATGCGCCATTGGCACGCCATTTTGATTGTATTGGACGCGCGAATACTCCGGTTCCCGCTTGATCACCGCCTGAGATTGTGACACATTCGGGGTCATTGCCATCGACCCGTAGGGCGTCATGGAGTCCAACGCATCCGACATCGGAGTCATCGCTTGTGAGATTGGGGGCATTGACTGAGGCAATGACTGAGGAATCTGCTGAGGCATCATCTGGGGAGGCGGCATCGAGTCGACCGGCGCCACGACTGACGAGGTGTCTTGCTGCTGGGAAAAGGAGAGCGGCTGCGGGTTGAAGGACGACGAATTCGCCTGCTGAGCTTTTGTGAGCTGCTCGTACAGCGACTGCGACGAATCGAACTGGAACGAGAGAGCCGGCTCGCTGACGGCGACCGTCGTCGCCTCTTGGCCCATCTTCTCCCTTTTCAGGTCACGCTCGAGAGCGTCCAAGAAGAGGCGGTCATGAGGGACGCTGTACCAGTAGAAGACCTTCTGCTTCTTCTGCGTCCGGATGCAGTTGTTCTTGTAGAGAAAGTCGAGGAAAGGGCTCTTGGGCTCTTCGAGCGTCGCGTCGGTTCCGGACTTGAGGTTGCGGAGATCTGAGAAGATACCCTCCTCGAACTTTTTCGAGTTCTTGACCGGCCTGCCGAACGCCTGGAATCGGAACGACAGGCATCGAACAATATCTGTACCGGAAATGTGGAACAGGTTGTTCCAAAGCACGCAGGAAACGTACTCGCCAGTCGGCAGGAGGAACCGCCGGATGTATTGGTCGGGGGACCAGTCAACTGGCGCCGAGAGGAGAAAATACTTGACTGCAGGCCCGGGTTAACACGTGCTCTCACCTCTCTTTCCCCCCATCGCCACTCTAGACGCCCGCCACCAGCACTTACGATTGTCGACCTGTTGCAGAGCTACCTGAGCATCGTGTGGAAGCGATTGCTGAGCCTCAGCGCTCAGCATGAACGTCTCTGGAATCTGTTGTCCGGCCATTGTTGCATTCTGGGTGTACATAACGCGACAGCGACAGGTTGTGGTTCGATCGCTCGGACGCGGCACCCTCTTGTCGCTGTATGCGAGTGGTGACGACCAGCGGCTGGCGACAAAGGCGAGGAGTCAACACAGTTGAAATGCGACCTTGAACCCAGCAAGGCACGGGTGTTCTCAGGCTCTGCCTGCGAACGTATAAAGCGATTCTTTTGTGTTTATAGATCGAGATCTCCGAGGCCAGCCCGTGACATAGGAGAAACTGCCCAGCTCTTCAATCCTTCCCCAAGATTGCCTCGAAGCGAAAGCGAAAGTCCGGGGTAATCGACAACCCGTGCGAGCTAGTTGTGCCGCGGTGTGGCGCGGTCGAGGACGAATGTTGGTTCGGTGCGCTCGCGGGCAATCGGCCAAGAAACAATGGATGAATGAGAACCCCACAAGGTTCTTGGTTTTTGAAACGAAACCGATTGAGGAAATGATGCCCAGATATCGATGTCTATCAAACAGGCTCGGCGAGCTGCTCAACAGGGTGCGTGGCGGCACGAACGGTGGCTGCGACGCGAAATGTCGGACGCTTGGAAAGAGAGCGCGGCGCTCGGGCTGCTGCACGAGGGACGAGGTGATTGCCTCTGGGATCCTGATCGGTAAGAAAAAAATAAGAGGAACTGGCTGTGCAGTGCGCGAAAGGACACAATACACAATGAGGCAGGAGAGAGAATAAGGTAAATCCTCCTGCGACACGTCCAGCAAAAAAGGGGGAAAGAAGAGAGGGGGGCCACGAAGAGGAGGTCTTTGGAAGAAGGATCGCGAGATGGACAGAGAGGGCGGGCGGGCGGGCGGCCCTGGGGGGTTTAATGACTTTGCCCGTCGCTTGCTCGGGCCCCAAGGATCCAGGGTACTTCTGGCCAATGGCTGGGGGCGACCGCAACTTGCAAAAGTGGGTCTCCTAAAGTAGTGCTCCGTTGTGCGAGGGAAGGTGCCCCGCCGGTGTAATCAGAGCGTACTGGTACACTACTGTGATAGAATGGAAGCACGGACTCCACTGCCAATGGATCTGCACCAATTCGGAAGAGTATCCCGGCACAAGCCCACAAACGGTTCCACTCTACATCAGGGCAGCCCGGTGCGAGATTCGGTAGCGGCCACAAAAAGCAGCAAGATTGTCACCAGGATTAGTTACACAGTAGTTAGAAGCTCGCTGCAGGGGACAAGGCATCGGTGGAGGCCGAACAGTCAAGCACCCGCGATGACCGACTCGAAATTCTCCTTTGGCTTGAAGGTTGTCCCTGGCGCAAAACTGGGGGCAGGCCGGCGCCATGACCTTGAGGGACTGCCCGGGATCGCCTCGCCTACGGCTTTTGGGTTGCTCTGAGTCGGTCACCATTGCCTTCGCCGGCCGGGGCAGATGGCAACGCTGGAGTTTTTCACCGGCTTGGGCTGAGAGAAAATGATTGATGATGCTGTGACGGGAGCCAACAGCCCTCTCTGGTGGAGTCCCTCACCATAACTATCAACTTCGGCCCAGCTTGCACGGCACTGCCTTGTACCAAGGCCCCAAGCACGAGACAATGGCTCTAGTTATGAACTGCCGATTGCAAAGAGTACGGACCGTACATACATGAGATCTTCCTTGTGGGTGAAGAGTGCACCCTGGCTCTTGTGATGAGTGCACGCGTCACAAACGGATAAGCGGATGTCTTTACGGATATTTCATCCCTTCTTCCTCCGTGACCGTGGTTTATTCATTGACTCGTTACCGCCTGCCACGGTAGAGCGGACAGGGGCAAAAAAGGTTATACTCTGCAGAACCTTGGTTGTCAATTCAGTCGGGATAAGGAAATTCATGCCGCGTTGTTTCCTTTAGCGAGCAGCCCATCCAGCTTCCCACCATTCATTAATTGACGCGCCGTCGGTGTCAAGCACAGCTTGATCATTCGTCGTGGCGCTCAGTTTTCTGCTTTGTTGAATGATTCTGCGTTCCCCTGAATACAAATGCATTGGCCACGAGTGCGCCGGTCTGTGGAAGCGCTCAGAGAGCGACAGCTGAAGCGGCCGCCTCCCTTGGCCTGGACGGGGTCGCCCGCCCGAAGAGGGCGGCCAGACGAAATTGCTGGCCATAAAAAAAGTAATAATAACTTTACCGGCTATAAGCAGACTAGTACGGTGCAGTTCGGTGCTACCACAGTGGAGGGACATGGGACCTCGTCATCAGCCGCTCGCTGATTGGGCTTCTCGCCAGGCAGTGCCGCCGATGTAGCCTTGTTAATTTCTGAGGCGGCCCTGAAGAAAAAGGGGACGCTGCGTCTCTCTTCGTTGACTCTGTTGGTGAATTCGCCCTCCACGAGCGACAGCGCATTTGCATCGCGTTTTAGCTGCACAAGATGGTAAAGGTCATAGGCTGTACGGATATTGAGAGGGAAATGGATGGGACGACTGGGCAAGGGTCAGTCAGACCTACATGCAACAACGACTCAACCACGTCTTTGTTTGTTTATGCTTCATCAGACATAAGTCCATTGTCTGACGTCGAGAGATTACCCGATATGCCAGCCAGCGGGAGGAGAGAAGGACCGGGCCATCGAGGAAAACTGAGTTGAAGAGGAGCATTCCATTGCCGCAGGGACATATCTTTTCGCAAACATAACATACGGATATAACTACAGTAACTACTAGGTTACGCTCAAACTGCTGCGAAGAGCCTCGCCCTGTCGTTGCTGCAAAAAGTGCGCAGTACGAAAGGTACGGAGGTACGGAGGTACGGAATACAGAGTACGGAGGTACAACGAGTGGACCAAGCAGAATCCTTCCTCAGGCTTCCCGTCCCTGCCGACCGTTGCCCATCGCTTCCCACTTCCCGCAGCTGGCTGTCAGCCGTCGCCGTCTTTGCCCGACTGGGAATCCTAGTCAAGTGCAGCACGCGAGGGGCGGGCGGTGTGCAAGCCACAAATTTTGGGCTGGGCCGTCCCCACCCCGGTCAAATCTGAAACATGCTTCAGAAATAGCTCAGTTGGCAGGCCAGGGATCCACCCCAAATGCTCTTTGGCCCAAGCTGTTCGTTCTCTTGGCGCCAGCGAGAGCAGCCTGGACACGAGCAGCACGCTTACACTACACTTAGACGATGTCAACCGTTGATGCTCCCCGCCTTTTCAGATGGCCTAACGTTAGTTATCGGCAGATCGTTCGATCGTCGCCATTGACTTGCCCCTCCCGAACTCTTCCCCGCAGCAGTGCCACGAGAGGTTCCCAATTTGTTCGCCATGAGCTTACTGGTTGTTAGCTTCTATTTTCTTCCTCTGGCAGATCCTTTCTGGCGTTGCTCAGCCGTACACCAGATTCCTGGACGGCGCAGCGAAGCAATTTCTACTTGTTATGTCGTCGCGAGGATATGCATAATTACCCGGGAACATGTCTCCCCTTCCTCTCTCAACCAAGGAAATCTCCATGACGCTCTTCACTCTGTACAGCAGCCGCGTGTATGCAGAGCATCTTATCCGGTAGGTGGGTACTGCCGCTTGATCACCCAGCCCGGCATTCTGAAACACAAAAACCGCCTGTTTCAGAAGCTTGATGTGTATCGCATATAGAGGGGCATAATCCGTACACTAGTTAGTGTACCTACGGATGCGACCCTCTCTCCACAGCGGCAAACCCCGCTGGTCACGGATCACGGCATGCGGGCTTCGTGCTGCGCAATCTGCCTGTTTTCATCCTTCCCAGTCGAAAGTTTTGCTTTGTCCGTAATGGCAGCAGTGGTGTCCCCCGTACGTGAAGTTGTATCGTGCAGCTCCTGGCGCTAGCTCGATCACGCCGAGAAGTGGGGGAGGCCGTTGATATGTTCGATACGGAGCATCTCTTTCTGCCAGGGACGTGGCGGACTGTCGCCGGGAACTTTGTAAGTTGTCATGTTCTCCCCTCAGAACTGGTCGCTGTTGTTGCCTCCACACCCGATCGTCATCCCTCGATCCACCAGTTGGAAGTAATCCCTGCAACTTAAGGCATGAGTAGCGCAGTTGAAGTTTGCTCTTCATGCCGGAGCCAGTTCAAACTTTGCTGGACCATCTGGCTGAGATCGTGTCCATATCTCTCATCTTGGTGTTTGGAGAGGGATTTCGTCATCTACCCAAGTCCCTGTTTCACCATTTTGGGGTAAAGGAAGCCGGTACCCAATATCCACAGCCCTGCTTTCCGCCCAGCCGCCTAATCGCGGTTGCCAGGCCACCACCGCCGCCTGGTATGTAAGGATTATGCAGGTACGCATCCAAAGAGTTCAATCGACGACGGGGGGCAGAACCGAACAGGGTAAGCAGATGAAAACTTTCGCGTAGCCAAGAAGCTGATTGGTGTTCAGTCCAGGACAACCCTATGGATTCCTTGGCTTTGGATGTTCATGTGCGTACTGAGATAGCTCCTTTGTAATCCGCAGACAACAGTAGATACGCGGCAAATGACGTCTGGCGGCCCAGGTAGGAGGAGCCCGGAGGCCGAAGAAATGGGCCGCTGCGAGCTCAGAGTCGGACGCTCCGCAGTCGCCATGATCATGCCCTATCATATCTGTTCAGATCCCGCGCTGTACGATGATGAAGCGGGCGTGTGACCATCCACTAGTCATCCACTAGTTAAAGCTGAGTACACCATGCAAACCATGCGCCAGGACGGCCGGTAAAGATCCGCTTTGTGCTCTGCGTATTCGTGTTTGATTCATGCAGCGAGCAGATCTCGTGTCGCCCGGATCATCATCCGTCGAGCAACATACCGCTTTTTCCTGCAAGGCTGATGTGCAGCGACGCCGCGAACAGCTATCCAGTCCTCAGCGTAAGGGAGTGGGGCAGAGCTCTGCGGCAACGAGGGCTGAAATCCAATCTTGGAGCCTCGTTAGGTTGATAAAGGCGGGGCAATCTGACAAACTCACCGGCTAGCCGACATGGAAGTGTACTGTGTAATGGAGCATTAACTATAAGGAGTTGGAGCATATGTACCGTAGGGACCTATGTAGTGTATACTATGTGCGTTCTTGGTAAGACAACGCCTATTGTTAGAAATTATTACCCCAGAATGCGCCGTTCCTAGTGGGCTAACGAGATTCGTTCCCCGCCATCCTTCAAGGAGGGGCAAAGAAGTCGGCTGAGAGAGCGCGAACTGATATATTTGTTCACTCGTGGTTCAATTTTCACCTTTTTTTTGTGCTGCCCTTGCTAGCCAGTGTGCCGAATGCCAAGGGTATTAGAGTTCTGAGGTTCTGCTATTAGCAGATCTCGAAACACGCATGGATTTGCTTCGGCTTTACGACTGAGGAGTTCGAAGCAACGTTGTGCTCTCTCTGCACATCCTTCCGTTTTTGTTCTGCGGCTTTGATTGGTGTGCCTGGCGGCCCCTGGCAGCTTCCCTGCATCAGCGCGGCGCTGTTGCACGCCCATTGCGACTTCTGTGCGGAGACTAACTAATCCGTACACATACCGAGTTGCTATGCCACGACCAGGTAGCAACAACGAGGATGGTGTAAGAGTAACCACACCAGGTACACTAATGGACACTAACTAGTGGGCGCCGACAGGATGGCTGACGAGCTCTCCCTTGCAATGCAACCCGATGTTCTACTCCGTATCCCAAGCCGCAGTCGGGCAGTCGCTCGGTCTCATTCTTGAGAGCGGGGCAGACAGGGCGTCGGGGGATTTGCTTGAAGTGGAATTGCCAACCACCGATTTTAGCCTGGCTCGTGCGGCTGCAGAGCGCGAAACAAGCGCCTTCGTGCTGCCCGCGATGGAGCTCAGGGGCTCGGGGAAAGAGATGAAACTCGAAGGCCTTGTCACAGCTTTTTCCAGAACAACGGCTCGCACCTTGAACGATGGGAACGGCTTCCACCACTGAGGACCATGCTTTTCGGAGTATATAGCACACAGTATCCACACGCCAAGTCCTTGTGCAAGTTGTGGCGCGCGAGAGTGTCTGTGCGATTCTGCCGACTTGTGAACAGAGTGGAGAGGTTCGTCGCGTAGACTCAAGTGAAATTATTGAAATTACTAACTAGTTAGTTAGTTATTCGGATCCGTCGGCGTACGTTAGGTTTTTATGGCAGCTGGGGAAAAGCGCCATCATAAACTGTTAGGTGAGAAAATTAGGAAGTACTGCGTCGTACACGTAGTGGACATGCAACTTCAGCTCCGATGTTGACCCTGCCCTGGCGAATCACAACCGAACCATCTGGAGGTCGCTTTCGGGAATCCGCGCCTGAACACCGTGCGCTGATGCCAAGTGCTCGTGCGCGAGTCTCGCCCCAAACGGGCGCACCTTGGACTATGTAATCCGTAATCCGTACTCCGTACGTTTTCCGTATGTGTAGCTATACTTCGTACCTCGTAGTGAGATCCGTACCTCGATTGGTACCTGTACAGTAAGTAGTAGTAACTAGTACTAATTTATCGTGCCTCTTGTCGAGTGATTCCTGATATGTTAGTTCTCTGTGGCGTTGACAACGGCAGGCTTCACTCGAGAAACGGAAAGAACGAAGAGGCAAGCAATGCAGAGTCCTAATCCAGAGAGCCAGATGAACAGAGTGTATCCCGGCATCCTCTTCCGGTCAACTCTTTCGTCGTTCCAGAGCAGTTGGACTTTCTGCAACCTCCTTTCCCTGGCTGCAGGGTCGTGTGCTCCCCGGTAGGTACCTACCTTACCTTGGTTAACCACCATGCAACCAACACTTGTGGTATAGCTAGTGTACAAGGCCATCAACAGTAGATTGACCATATGAAACAAGACACTACGAAAGGCACGATCACCTACAGAGTACGGTGGTGGGCGATTGTCAACCATCCCCGCATTCCCCTTCCTGCGGTGGCCCCCAATGCAGGGCATCAACAGCATCAACGTTGACCTCGGGCGCTCGGACAGCGGAGCACTCCCACGCCAGTGTGGCCAAGCGGCGGGCCCTGTCAAAATAGTTAGTCCCACAGTAACTAACTAGAGTCTGGCCAGCCTCGCCCAGCCATAGGCTCCAGGGGCGTCAGTTCAACCCTTTCTCGCCCTTCTGTCATGGGTCCCATCCCCGTTCG
The DNA here is from genome assembly GCF_042370625.1 of Thermothelomyces heterothallicus. Classification (NCBI taxonomy): domain Eukaryota; kingdom Fungi; phylum Ascomycota; class Sordariomycetes; order Sordariales; family Chaetomiaceae; genus Thermothelomyces; species Thermothelomyces heterothallicus. Next base: position 1,681,916 of record NW_027192562.1, on the reverse strand, counting down.
TCGTCTTCCGAATGAGCCGCCCTTCGGGTTGCTTGACAGAAGAAAGGCATGGATCTTCGGGACATCCCTGTCGAGCCTCCTTGCGGAGTTGGCAGAACGACCGTTAAGAATCCTGAATCGCCGACGTTCCGCGCGTGCATAACTACACTAGCTCTCTGGCCGTTAGATCGGTGGCGAAACCCTCCTGAACTCCAGTTCCCTTCATGGGCGTGTTCTGCATTGGTGGGCCCCGAACGACATCAAGCCATGTCCTGATGGACAAGAGAGACGGCATGTGTTGGATACGATCGGTGATGATAGTTGATAGTTAGTTAGCCGATGTACTATACATACATGCGCATCTACAATAATCCGTACACTACGCAGCTTACACTATTATGCACACAGTACCGCCTGCTCCGGGTGACCTCGCGAAAGCCATCCATCCCCTTCCCATGTTTCCGCATCCTCACAAGTTGATCTCCGGCCAACGTGACACCATATGCCCGAGACTATTGACGTGAATTCCTTGTTGGGGCGAGATAGGCATTAGCTTGAGAAAAAAAGAGTTTGCCATCGACAAAAAGAGGAGAGGACGATAACTCGTTCGGTCATTATTTGCTGATTTGGGAATGGCAACCGTCTCACCCCTGAGCCCTTAGTCCTTGCTAGTGTGGTAGTTATTCGGCTAAAGCTTTTCCATAATGTATGTATACTAGTAGTCAGTACAGTATACTATACAGATTAGTGTACACTAAGATGAAAGACGGCTCCAACGAGAACGAGTCGGAAATGTTCCACCCCAGACAAGGAGGTCCACGAAAACAAGTGGGGACAATGGCAGGTGCAAAGGGGGGAAAACGACTCTGATTGCGGACGCTCATGTTGCTTGCTTCTCCCATCGGCGACAGCAACGGGTCACGAAGCCAACAATGTGCAGGACAAGTAACTACAGAGCAGGTTGATCTTCTATTCCAAGGCACTTCGGCCGACCATTACTCGGAGAAAAGGCTGGACAACGCAACTAGAGATTCCTCAATTCCTTCTCCATGGCCTTCAACTCCTCCCTGACCTTGGGACAGTAGTGTTTCCGCAGCAACTCCCCCTCCCACACCGTAGCCGTGAACGGATTGCTGCCCTCGACCGTTTCGGCCAGCGGCTTGTACGTGCCGTCGCCCTTGCGCTCCTCCGTGTTCCAGAGCGCGTTGACCTTGCGTCCGTGAGTGTGCAGAACGTCGTGCACCATGCCCAATACCGCCTGGCACGACTTCTCGGGCGTCTGGAGCGCCACCGTCATGAGCTGCTTGGTGAAGGCCGCCAGTCGTAGGGGGGGCACCGAGCGGATGTTCCAGGGAGGCAGGAGCACGCTGCTTAGGCAGCGCATCAAGAGCACCGTAGTGGTTTGGAGGTTCACCTTGTTGTTTCTGCGGTTGGCCGGGTTGCCTGCCGAGGTATCGTCCGGGTCGGAGAGGTGGAGGGATTTGGCGCCGAGTTCGATGTCCGGGTTGACCGAGAGGCTGAGGAGGCTACGGTAGAGGTTGGTAATGAAGAAGGAGAGATCCAGGTGCAGGTCTGAACGGGCGTTGTGGGCGTCCTGGCCTTCCAGAAGCGCGAAGGCTGTCACGGTGCAGAGGAGGGCTTCTCTGCTGGTGTCGCGAACCACGGAAAGTTCGTCATCTCCTTCGTCGCTGTTGGATTCCCCATTCGGGTGCTCCTCAAGTTTCTCGCTGTCCCGGATGAGGTCCTTGAGGGCTTCAAGAAGGTCCCCAAAGAAGTCTTGGTTGATCAAATGGGCGTACTTGGCAAGACCCTCGAGCACAGCACCCATCAGGTGTGGCGTTCGAGCCTTCAAGATACGGAAGTATGCCGCGAAAACCATCTTCAGAATCTCCGATTGGATCCTTTCCCTCTCTTCATGGCTGACGGTGGCGTCAGCTAGAGCCATCACCTTGTCGACCTCCTTTTGCTGCTTGAGTAGTTTCCGTTCCCGCTTGGTCCGGAACTCCTTCTTTGCCTTTGGCTTCTTGCCGCTTGGTTGATCACCAGGGCGGCTAACCTTATCTTGCGATGCCTTCCCGGAGAACTCAGACAGTAGTCGCAGCTGCAGAAAAGTGTTAAGCACGCTCTCGTCAATTCGGTAGTCGCGAGCCTTCATCATCTTGGTGAGCAAAGACACTGCTTCCATGGAGGCGTTTCCTTCTTCATCTTCCCGAAACAGTGTCTCCAAAGTTTCCCGGCACTTGGTGAAGTCATCATCCACCTTGCGCCTGCTCAGCTTCCTTACGAGTATCCGCAACAGTTCGCCCCGAAAGTTGAAGTGTGGCACCGCAGTGACGAGTGTGCAGGCGCACGTGAAGGCAACGCTGGATATGGGCTGCCCTCCTTTTCGAGACTCGGTGGCTGGCGAAGATGCATGCTTCGCCAAAGTTTTGATGTAGTTTTGATACCCGGATACGAGGGCCTGCTCGTACGTCCGGAGCCGCTTCACTTCCTTCGACAGCTTTTCTCCAGCAATATCTTCAGATGCGGGTCGTATCCTGTAGCCCGGGATGACGTCCTTGTAGACGGTCATCTGGGTAACAATGCAGAGCTTTTGGATGGCGAGAATTGGCGATTCGCCGATGCGACCTAAAGCCTTGAACGCGCCAGGATGCTCCTCCGGATCCTCGTTCAACTGGGTCGCAATCTTTGCAAGTTCCTCCTGCGCTTTTCGAATCTGCTCACGCTCGGACATCTTGGGCACTTCTGGCGCAGCTTCCTCAGGCTGTTCGTCGACGGCGCCGTCATCCTCATCGCTTTCGAACCAGTCGGCGTCGCCCGCTATCGACTCGACATCGTCTTGGATTTTCCATGTCCCTTGAGGAGTCTTAACGGGCAGTCTGCCCCCAGCTTCGCTACCGTTTTTTTTTGCTTCCTTCTTCTTGGCTTTTCTCGATTTCAACTCGTACTCTTGCTCGAGGTCCCAGTTTGCGGCGCTCTTGAAGAAGGCTTTCTGAATTTTGTTGTCATTCTCCCTAGACTCTTGACCGTCCTCGAGAGGCGGAGTAACTCTCCTCCGTTTGGAGGGACGGGAGCTCATTTCGATTGCGTCAGACAGGTAGAGAGCTGGTGATATTTGGCGGTTCTGGCGCTGGTGTCCCTGTATTCTTTTCTTGCATTGAGCCCTGGATTTTTTTTTTTCCCCTTGGGCCCTCCCGCCGAGACGAGAAACCAGCAACGCAGCCCACGAGATAGCTACTCTTATCGGTGGCTTCTTATTGGGCGTCTGATTCTTATCGGCCCCTCCGACCCAGAAAAATTTCTGGATGAAGAGGGTTCGGGGAGAGAGCGGCCGAAGAATCAATTCAAGATCTGGAATGTGCAGATGTGCGAGGTGTCGTTCGCGTCTGCCACCTTCATCTCGTTCCTTTACCGCGTTTGCCGGCGCCGGGCGTAGTGAGCTTCTACATAGACAATTGGCAGTCTGTGATTTCGAACTGCCCACTATCGCCCCGCCCGGGTTGCTGCCTTTATTCCCGTCAAGTCGGTAACCTTCGTCGCATACGAGACTGAAGCGAACCACGCGCGGTGTTCCCGCCATCATCCCAAGATGGCGTCGTCGTTAGCTGCTCAGCTGGCACAGATCGCGGCCAACTCGAGGACCAGCTACAACGCCAAGGCCCTCAAGGCCACCCACTCCAAGTCCCTGATATGGGAGCCCCGAGTTGCCGCCGGCCAGACCTTCGCCGAGATCTTCCAAGCGTGCCATGAGGGATTCGAAGAACTTTGCAACCTCGATGCCCGATTTGCGCACTATGGTACCACATTGTTCAGCGAGCAGAGTCAGGAAGCCGACAGAACCCAGATGAACGCCGAGGAGAATGCCGCTTTGGACAGGCGCGTTGAATCGTTCCTCCACCTAGTCGGGAGCCGCTTGCGACTTATGCCTGCCATTAAGGCTATCGAGTGGTTGATTCGGCGATTCAGGTAGGCAACTCGCTTCTCAAACCCTGGGGCGGCGCTTACGGGGTTCTAGGATACACGAATTTAACACGGCCGCTCTCATCACCACCTTCCTGCCATACCATACCATCCCGGCCTTTGTTACGCTTCTGTCCATTCTACCGGCCAAGATACCCCTGGAATATCGGTTCCTTGACCCTTATATTCGATCCTTGACAAGTCCCCCCAGAGCGGCAATAGTTCAGCAGGCAACAAACCGGCCTGAGTTTCTCTCCATTATCTCCCAATACACGCTCGAGTCATGCCGGGCGAAGCAAGAGTATCCGGGCCTGGTGTCATTCTGGGGCGGTGTCATGGCTGAGGCTGTCAATGGCATGCTAGACAAGATGCGATCTGGCAGGAGGAGTATTCAACTGGAAAACAACCACATCCTCCTCCAGCAATTTGGACCGGTATTGAGCGAGGCTATGGTCATGAAGGATGTGCCTGGGTTCCAGATTGCAAGCTATATGATTGTTGCTATCTTGGCCGCGAAAGGCAGTCTGAACGACGCAGCCCTCGCGGCTTTCATGGACCAGCTGGTCCACGGTTGGACAGTTGATACCTATCGGCCGGGTCTTGTCTGCCTCTGCATCCTTGCGCAGCACCGATCAGCGAAGCAGGTCTCCAGCCGCGTTGCAAAGGCCCTTATCAAGTCGCAAGATTTGGTGCCAACTCTGGTGGAAATCAGCCGGCAACATAGGGTTGACAAACTCGCAAACGGGCTGGCGCTTGCCTTCATCGACAGACTGTCTAAGAAGGGCGACGTCCGAAGCCTCCCTGCTGTTAACTCGCTTCTTTTGGCCAACTTGCTGCAAGAGAAGCAGATGAAGGTCATCTATAAAGCTCTGCTACTGGTCGCTCACAGAGTCACGGATGACGTAGACGGAGACGGTCACATCCGGAAGGAAATTGGCTCATCCCTGGTTTCCTTATCGCAGGCCGGCGGTGACGCGGGCGATGCCATCAGATCCGCCATCGAGGAAGTCGACTTCAACATTGAAGAGCTTGAGCTCAAGCTTGGCGCCGCGATCCGCCCTAAACTCGCAGTTGAGCAAAGCCCCGGGGATGCAGAGGAAAAGACCGAGTCAGAGACGACAGGCAAGCAGCCAAGCCTGGATTCGACCTTTGAAGACTTGGCCAAACTTCCGGTCTCGTCGGCTTCGTGTCTGTCGCGAGAATCGGGAAACCTGTTCAACGATCTCTGTGCAATCTTTCTCTCTGCCGCTGCTACCGAGAGAGATCTGGAGAGGTTTGATACTACTCCTGTTCTAAGCCGGGCCCTGGCTCCTAGCACTTCGTTCTATCTCAGCTTTTACCTGCGCGTGTGGAGCGGACCGTATCCCACTCTGGCCAAGGTGGCAGCTTTGGAGCGCGTCAAGCTTCGGCTGAAGGAGAGCGACTGCGCGGACAAGGATTTCCAGGCCATCATCCCTTATTGCGTCGTCGCCCTTAGCGATCCCGCAAAGAAGGTCCGCCGTGCCGCGGCAGACCTTGTTGCTGTGCTGGGGTCCCTGCTCAAGGGACAGTCTCGGCAGCTTTGGGGTGCCCAGGATCTGTACGGAAAGGTTGGCGCCCCCAACCCTCTCGACCGTGACACCGTCAAGACGCTAGTGAACTCGATTCTTGTCCCGTCCCTCGAGGAGTCTGTCCTTCACGACGGTCATATCCTTGCGGCCATCGTCAGTGCTCTGGAGAGTTCGAAAGGTTCTTCCGGAAAGGAAGGCGAAAAGAGGCATTTCTTGCACGGCACAAGGCTGTCTGTGTTGAAGTTCCTCTGTGGCCATGTGATGGAGACGCCATTGCTGGCTGTTAAGCTACGTTTGCTGCGGCCGATCAATCAGATACGAAGCATCTCGGGTACCTCTCGGACAGATCTCCTCTTGCCCTTGCTCCGCTGGTGGGCTGCTCTTAGCCGCGAGGAAGCTGCTGAGCTCGCTTCACGAGAATCACTTGAAGACGCGACCATTGACGAAGCGTTCGTGGACATCGTCATTGCAAATCATGCGGCAGGCCTTGAGACATTCTTCCAGCTCGTCAATGACCCGAAGACGGCTGTTCGGCCTAATCTGGTGCGGGCAATCTTTAGCCGCATCATCAAGATGTGGCCATCTATGAAGTCGGACACCAAGTTCTCTACGGCCCGGTCCATCTTCAATATCACCCAAACCCTCTCGCCATCTGAGCAGGGCTCTGTCGTTGCGGAGGCGGTAGAGGTTCTGCGGAAGGTGGAGTTGACCACCAACATTCTGCTCGACTTCGTTGGCTCGTTACAAGACGAGGTCAAACTGGCGACCGAGAAGCCTGCGAACAAGCGGAGGCGGGTCAGCACAACGGAGCAGAGCCGTAGCATGGCCTTGCAAAGCACCCCTGAAATGAAGGCGGCCCTGAACAAGGCGACCTTCGTTCTGGAGCTCGTACAGGAGTCTAACCCTGGGAACCATCCCGAGTTGCTGCCGAGCCTATTCACGACGCTGTCGGATCTCCACCAGCTCAGCACGCTCATTGGATCCGAGTTGGGTTATCTCCAGAACCTCGTGCTGAGCAGTCTTCTGGCCATGATGCCGGCATATAAAGATAACAAGAACCTCACGATCGACGCATCAGTCGGTCACGGTGACATCTTGGCAACATGCATTCAGAAGTCTTCAAGCCCCGCCGTCATCAACGCAGCACTGCTTCTGGTTGCGAGCCTGGCTCGTACTGCACCGGATGTGGTGCTGCAGAGTGTCATGCCTATATTCACCTTCATGGGCAGTTCGGTCTTGAAACAGGCTGATGACTACTCGGCTCACGTTGTCAACCAGACCATCAAAGAGGTCATCCCTCCGCTGATCGAGACTTTCAGGAAGAGGGGGCGAAACGTGGTGGCCAGCACAAAAGACCTCCTTGCAAGCTTCGTGACCGCCTACGAGCATATTCCCTCGCACAGGAAGCACGACCTCTTCATTTCCTTGGCCGAGAACCTTGGACCCGAGGACTTCCTCTTTGCTGTCCTGGCCATGTTTGTGGACCGGTATGCCGCGACTGATAACATGATCTCCTTCACAACCCAGATGATGAGCTCCTTCTCGGTTGAGGTTCAGCTGCAGACCCTCATCAAGCTCCTTGACCTGATCAGCGACATCTTTAAGCCGAAACCTGCACTGTCCAGCGTCCTGCTCGGCAGCGACGGCGTTGGTGAGCATGACGCTCAAAAACTTGCTACCAAGCAGCTGAACCTCTTGCCACATCTCCTCGCAAACAAACGATTGAAGCGGGAGATTACTCAGTTGGCAGAGAGGGATGATATGGAAACGGGCAAGGTCCGTGACCTCTATGCCACCCTCTTGGAGGGCATCTTGACGCTAGCGACCACGCTCAAGACCAAGAAGGCGCTATACAACCGCTGCGGCGATGCGCTGTCTAACCTTCTCAACCTTCTTTCGATCGCCGAGTTCATCAAAAGCGTGGAGGCATTGCTTGACCGCCCGAACGTCGGACTGCGGCAGAAGGTGCTTCGGGCGCTCGAGCTCCGGGTTGACAGCGAGAGCACTACGGATCCTAAATCCAGGGAAGCCTTGCTTGCTTTCCTGCCCCAGCTGACCGCCGTCATCCGAGAATCGGACGACATGAATTACAAGCACACGGCAGTGACCTGCGTCGACAGGATATCGGAGAAGTATGGCAAGAAGGATCTCGACGCGGTTGCTGCGGCCGCCACGACTATTGCGAGCGACCACTGTCTCGGCCAGTCAACTCAGAGTCTCCAGGTCATGGCGTTGCTTTGCTTGGCTTCGCTTGTGGACGTCTTGCAGGACGGCATCGTTCCAGTTTTGCCTGCTGCCATCCCTAAGGCCCTGGCGTACCTAGAGCAGAGCTTGGACGGGGAGGGGGCCAATACTGAGCTGCACAATGCCGCATATGCCTTTATGGCGGCTTTGGCTCAGCATATCCCGTACATGATTACCGGCTCGTATCTTGACCGACTCCTGGTTTGCTCGAACGCATCGGCGGCAGCTCCGCTGGATGACGAGTCCAGCAGCAACCGGACGCACTGCCTCCAGTTCCTGGCCAAGCTGGTCGACCCCAAGGTGCTCTACAATGCCCTCAACAAGAACTGGCCTTCTGCCGCAAGCCGCGGTGCCCCTGTGAGTTTATTATCCCTTGCCGATCAGTGTGCCTGCTAGGGTGCCAGTGCTAACCAGCATGCAGGCTGTTACGGAATACCTCCACATTCTTGGCCTGGCCCTCGACAAGCATTCCAAGGCGGTGGTTTCCAAGAACGTGTCCTCCCTCTCGACCATCTTCCTCGGCTGCATGGACCTGAGGCGGTTGGTCTCGTCGGGCCAAGTCAAGGCCCCCATCAGCCCATCCGAGCTCTACGAGATTGAAGCCAAGACTGCCGAGGATGCGCTAAAAATGATCTACAAGCTCAACGACGCCACATTCCGGCCAGTCTTCTCCAAACTCATGGAATGGGCAGCAGCAGGGCTCCCCAAGAGCGACACGTCGGGCCGGACTCTCCGCTTATTCACCGTCTACGGGTTCCTGGATACCTTCTTTGGCAACCTGAAGTCCATTGTCACTAGCTACGCCTCGTACATTGTCGAGAGCGCGGTCAAGGTCCTGTCGTCGACCGACTTCAAAGACGGCAATGAGAGGGAGCTTTGGAAGCGTGTCCTGCGCACGCTTGCCAAGTGCTTTGAGCACGATCAGGACAGCTTCTGGCAGGCGCCAGCGCACTTTGGTGCAGTCGCGCCCGTGTTGATTGAGCAGTTCCTGAACGCGGGCGCCATCAACGCGACCGAGGAACTGATACCCGCCGTTGTCGAGCTGGCCGCTGCTGCGGACTCGCAGGAGCATCACAAGGAGCTCAACAGTGCGCTGCTGAAGCACTTGCGCAACGGCCAGGCGGCGGTCAGGCTGGCGGTGGTCAAGTGCCAGCAAGCACTAACGAGCAGGCTGGGAGAAGAGTGGCTGCAGGCGCTGCCGGAGATGCTGCCGTATATCAGCGAGCTGCAGGATGATGACGACGAAGTGGTGGAGAGGGAGAACAGGAGATGGATTGTGGGCATCGAGGAGAAGCTTGGGGAGAGCTTAGATTCGATGTTACAGTGAGCCATCTGGGGTAAACGAGCTAGCTGTGTATGTACGGTACGTATTGGCGAGATGGTTGGTTGGTTGGGTAGTTATGTATGTACACGTTCATGTTTTCGTTGCATGTAGTGGATTCTCCGGATTTAGTGGGTTAAGTTAGTGGAAAGGGCGGCGGGCTCAGGGGTTGGCTTAGTCGAGATTTCCGTCACTTGACCGCCAGCTCGCCCGAGAAAGTCGACAATCAGGTGCATGCGAGGAGAGGAACTGTTACGCGAGGGACTCGGGACTCGGGACCTCCAGGCGCTAGCCAAACATAGGCCCACCGTTCTTGGTGTAGATACTTGACCCCTAGATTTTGATTAACGTCATGTTCATGCAAAAAAGACCCTCGGAGGCGTCTTGTTGATCGGGTTGCTTGTGTCTGGGGAAATAACTAGAGTACGGATGTAACTTACTGTACACTATTCCGTAATAACGTTAATAATAAGAGATGGTTCGCTCTTGGCATCGGCACTCCGAGCAACAGAAGGTTGCCCCACCAATCGCACTTGGCCCAATCGGCATACCCCCAGGCTTGCCGAGGCTCAAGACAACAATTTACTACGGCTTCGGAAGGGCACCCAAAAGCACATGTTGTGTGTGTCTCCGCCCGGAACTGAATTTGGAAATCGGAACTGCCTCGCGTCGACGATATACCCTTATCGCACTGCCTTTCCATCGGCGGCACAATGGCTCGCGACTAACGCGCAAAATTCTGACGTATTAATCCGCAGTGTTCTGCTCCTGACCCTTGAACGGCGTCAACTCGCATGGCCTGAGAGCCCCCCCCTAACACACACACACGCACACAGCACCTGCCCCGACGATGGAGGCCAACCGCACGTCATACATGGCGGCGGAGAGCCTCTCGCAGGCGCGTGGGCTGTCGGCATCGATATCTTCGCTGTCATCGTCAGCCTCGGGCCGCAGCGGCACGGCATCGCACATCTCCAAAACATACCGTCAGGCGTCAACCCTCTTCCTCACGCGCCGCTTGCCCGAGGCGCTGTCGACCGTGCTCCCGCTGGTCTCGCCGCCTCAGTCTGACGACAAGGACGGGCCAACCGAGCCAGCACCGGTCGTCCGGGCGTCGCGGTCATCGAGGATCAAGGTCTGGAGCTTGTACCTGACCGTCCTGAATGCCATCGCCGAGCTCCATCCGGACGACGGCAAAGACGCGTTTGGCGCCCAGGAGTGGCGGGCTCTCTGCTACAAGGTCCGTTCGGGAGAGATCTGGGAGGAGGTCGTCCGCAACGGATATCACGGCGTCGAGGGGGATGTAGACGCGGAAGTGGTTATCAACCTGTTTGTGGCCCCCCAACCCCCCTTCCTTTTTTTTTTTAACCGGACACGAACCGGAGAAAGACATGAGCCCGGGCTAACCTTCGCTCTTCCCTCCACCCCAGAGCTACGCTCCTCCTCGCCCATGCCAAGACCCAGACGCTCAATCAGAAACGGCTCGAGAACTACCTCGCCGCGGCCCGCACGCCCAACTTGGACATTTCCGAGGACCGCTTCTCCCAATCGTCACGCCGCCACCACCGCCGATCTCCCTCCAGAAGCCACTCACGCCGCCGGCCGCCGGGCCCCAGCGGCGCCGACACGCCCCGCGACCTCGAGGCTCGCGTCAAGATCCTCGAGCTCTACACGCTGCACGTGCTCCCGCGCAACGGCGAGTGGGAGTACGCGCGCGAGTTCATCAGCGTGTCGCCGGTGCTGGACGACGAGCGGCGCGAGGCGTTCCTGCAGGCGCTGGATACGCTGCGCGAGGAGCAGGCCGCGGCCGAGCGGCAGGCAGAGGAGGAGCGCGCCAGGCGCGAGGAGGCGATCCGCCGCGACATCGAGGAGGCCAGGCGGCTGCGGGCCGAGAACGAGGCGCGGGAGCGGCGGAGGTTGGAGGAAGAGCGGACCAGGAGGGAAGAGGCGGAGAAGGAGAGGGAGAGGGAGCGGGAGCGGGAGCGGGAGCGGGAAAGGGCCAAGGCGACCGAGCGCGACTTCGGCGTTGACGAAGGGTCCCCCGTCGCTGCGACCTCGCCCACACCGTCTGCGCTGAAGAGTAGCAAGCCGTCAGCCGGCACCAGGACACCGGCGGGCGGGGCGGGAAGTGTGGCGAGGCGTGGAGGAGGAGGAGGACCCTTGCCCAGAAGGGGAGGGGCAGGTGGGGGTAACTCGGTCGCTTCGCCGACGCTCATGTCCAGGGCGTCGACGGTGTTGAACAACCTCCGGGTGCTCGTGGATGAGATCGCCCAGGCGTTCCAGACGAACCCTTATGTCTTGCTGCGGATGCTAGCCTTTGTCATTGGACTGCTTCTCCTCCTGAGTCGGAAGAGGGTCCGCGAAAGGATGGCCCGTATTGTCGGGGTGAGCTGGAACAAAGTGAAGGCGACCATCGGTATGGGCACCAAGGTCAGCTATATCTGAAAACAACCAACCACGCAACCGGGCCGAGCCGAGATTGAATAATATTACGGAAAGGGGGTAGGGGGTTCGATTTCCTTTGTATCAGTACTCCGTATCGCGCTGGGCTATGATGGCTCTAGCTTCATTTTCCTTTGTTGAATGTATGACATGACACACTCTGTATTCGCTCGGCCGACATAGGCCACATAAAAAACATATTGACAATGTGCTGGATGACTCTTCTTGATATCTGGTCTAAAAATGCTTCCCTCAACTCCTCAACACCGAGAAAAAAAAATAACCAAAGTCCCCAATCTTTTTTTCCTCTCTGATGGTTGAATAAAAATAATAACATGCCTCCCAACACCTGTTCACAGAAGGAGAAGCGCCCAAACCCGGGCCACTCCGTCACTAGAACGTTGTCCGATTTGTTTTCTTTTGGTAGAATAACTACAGGCAAACACGTGTCAGTTCCTGTAAGAAGAAAAAGAAAAAGAAAAAGAAAAAGAGAAGGAGAAGGGGGGGGGGGACCGTGACTCACGTCAGTCCGCGAACTGCCCAAGTTGATGATCTTGGGACACCCGTCCCGGTCCTTCTCGAGGCGGGTGCACTCGAAGCAGTAGAAGGCGTCCGAGATGCCCTCGCCGCCGCAGACGACGCACTTGTTCTGGTAGTTGCCGAAGCTGCACTCGTCGCAGATGCGCACGAGCGTCGTCGGCCGCACGTACGAGTCGCACACGGGGCACTTGCCGTCGCACTTGTCGCAGAGCCGGCCGATCGCGATGCCGGCCTGCTTGCGGCACATTACCAGGTCGCTGGAGCGGCGGAGGAAAGAGAGAAACGCGGTTAGCGAGCCCTTTTTTTTTTTTTCCTTTTTTCTTCTGTACCGGAACGGGAGGAAAAGGGAACAGGAGGGTAGGGGAGGGGAGGGGAGGGGAGGGCAGGGGAAAGAGGAGGAGCAAAACATACGGATGATGGCGCGACATGGTGGGCGCCGGGCTCGTCTCCTTGTTTGTCTAGATGGTCGGTCGAATAAATGAAGAATCGGGTATTTGGAGAGAAGTGCACTGAGGAAGAGATGCGCGTCGGGTCGTCCCTGAGTGCTTGTATTTCCCGGGCCGTGGCGCTGGTGTTGGTGATGTGTGTGGTTGCGGCCAAGGCTATGGGAAACGAACGATACGCGACTGGAAAATAATCTGGTAAATACGTCACAGTTCTTTGATTATCAACCTCGGCTGGGGGTGGCGTATTTCCAGTAATTTCCAGAGCTGGGTACAGTACGGATTCACGTTTGGGGACTGATGAAGCACTTGGTAGGGAATTTCGTAAGTACTGAAAGATTCATTGACCGCAAGATAAGATAACTAGCACAGCATGCTCCCGGACATTGAAGAGCCGAACGAATAAAAGGGTTAGGGTTGCCTGGGTCAAGCATCTCCAAAGCTACCTCTGTAGCACTTCGGAACCCTTCTTGGAGTACGGAGTACGACTATGAATCGTCAATTTGCTCCAACGTCCACATATTACTCTTCTTGCGCAGTTGAGACGGCAATACGAGCGCGGCAGCAAACGCTACGGTAATAGCTCAGATTTAACTCGATTTGTATCGGCGTGGGGAGCCGCAAGGACACGGACAGTCAGCATCTGGTCCCCGTGCGTGTTCTCGGGCCCCATTGCTGCTTCCAATTCCAACCACCATCCGGCCAGCCATCGAGCGACGGCTTCAGACGCAAATTGGATCCTGAATAACTAGCGCATGTTTTCATCGCGAGTCCACTCGGGCGCGAAATGGCAGAGACAGAAGACTACAGCAACAAACGCAAAGCCTCACCCGAGAGCACGGCGGAGGATGGTGTTGGCAAACGTGCGCGGCTCGAAGATGGGGGCGCGATGGTGTCCCGAAGCGACGAGGTCGACAACGAGGTGAAGGAGGTCTCGAACAAGCCTGCTTCGAGCAGGGGAGCGCAAGATGATGCACGCGCTCGGGAGTCACCGAGGGAAACACACGGCACGAGTCCTGACGCCGAACCCCGGCGCTCGCCAGAGGCGCAGAGACCCTCGGCAGCGAGCGGCCCTCCTACACGGAGGAATATCAGTTTAGAGGAGAAGAGGCGAGGACAGCGGCTGTTTGGCGGACTAGTCAATACGCTTAGCCGTACCACGTCGGCAACGCAGCAGCAGAGAAGGCTTGAGATTGAGCGGCGACAACACGAGAAAGCACAACAGCGGCGGGCCGAGGATGAGAAACGCAGGATTGAGAAGCTAGAGCGCTTGAAGAAGACACGCGAGATCGAGCAGGTCAAGCTAGACGAGCGAGCGGTATGCCACCGTGGCCATGCCTTCTCTGTTCCACCAGTGACTGACGGGTGCTGTGCAGATGAAAGCCCGGCACGAGACCATGCTGGACAAAGCACGCAGCTTGCATACGAGGAGCGAGCCAAGACTTGTAAGCATACCTGCCCCGTCGGGTATGGCGGCCTCGGCTAACCCGGGCACAGTACTACTTGCCGTGGGAGCTCACCAGAGAGCAAGAGGACATCATCAACGACCAGGTCCGTGCTGCTGAGGAGACCGTCGAAAGAGAGAGGCGAGAATTCAGGATACGCAAGGAGCAGCGGCTGAGGGCGCTGGGAGTCACGCCTCCGCCACGATCACCGTCCCCTGCTCCCCAGCAGCCGAAGCACCCGCACGAGTCCGAGCCAAGCTCGGAGCCAAAGTCGGGGTCTCGGTCAGAAGAAGCCACGGTTGGTGAGCCCAAACTTCCGCCGCAAGATACTAACCCCGATGCTGCGGCACCACCCGAGTTGGCCGAGGCGCGCGACTCTCACAATCACAAGGACCACGACGAACACGGGGACGAGATTATGCAGGACGAGGAGGACGTTGTGATTTACTAACGTGTCCCATGTCACGCCGCCTGCCTCGTTGCTTGAGCGGTACCCGTTTCTGTTGTAAGTGTAGCGTTCTGCATCGAGCCGGCATATATACATAGGCCGGGGTGTACTCTGTACCCTCTGGGGTGGGGACGGTGGCCCCTACCGGAGCGAGTAGAGGTCAAGCCCTTTCCAAGGCCTTCGTGTCGCAACTTGTCATGAAACAAAAATAAAAGGCTGTGGACCCCAGGTAAGCGGACACCGAGCGGGATTCGGAGCAGAACGGGATTCCAGAGGAAAGGGAACAAAGAATTGACCGGAGCGGGAGGCGCCCGGCGACTCCGTGCAATCACAAGACCGGAGCTGTTGGGGTCAGGGCCAGTTGTCCAAGAGACAAGAACAGTTCGCAGCGGCATGATTCTTCCTTCTTGTTGAGGACCAGGCATGGACTGGTACAATCTGATAGCAATTCACTGTCCCATCAGGTAGCGGCCCCGATGGGACGATTGCCAGCACTGATCCGTTGGGCTTCTCAGAAGTGCAGACAGACGCTACAATGAGACAGCGTAGCAAAAGAACAAAAACGTCAGCATGTTATTGTGCGGATCCAGCACTTCGCACTCGCTCAGGTCGCACTCGCTCAGGAAAAGTCACTTACCCCTCTGCTTGTTTATACCAGGTAGGTAGTACGAAGTAGTAATCCGTACTGCTCATACACCGCTGCACCCCCCGCTGCACCCCCCGCTGCGGCCGGGATCCACCTTGTGGAGTTACCTGTGAGTCTCCGCTCCCGTGGCCGGCCATGCCACCGGCAAGTCCGGCGGGCTCGGCTGCTCACTGATTCTTGGCTTCCCATACCTCGGACACCAGTGAGACTAGATAAGTTGACAGCGCAGGTGGGGGAGGGGAGTTGGGGGAGGGGGAGGAGGTGAGCATGATGCACGGCATTGCCCCCTGCCGTTTGCTGCAGCGCTCAATTGCTGTGGGGTACGGAGTAGTTTGTAGAGAGCTCTTTCAAGCCCTTTCCTGTTCGGGGGGAGCTGCCGAGGGCATATAAACGGTGTAACTGCTGCTCTCATTGCATGCTCCCAAGCCTGCCGAGGTCCAATATCTGTCGCACTCGGGTCTCCTCTTCCATCATCGAGCCAATCGCCCTTTCTTCTACTTTCAACCCTTCGCTGCGAGTCAAAACTAGGCCCACACCATCCTAGGTCTTTGGAGAAGAGCGAGGCCGCCAGTGCCTCTGCAACCCGACTTCTTCTTGGTTTCCTCGCATCGAACTCGCACTCTTGAGACCCTCTTTTCCCGCCAATTATCCGTAACGAAAGGGGAAGAAGGAAAGGAAAAAAAAGACGAATTAGGACGAATTGAAACAATGGCCACCAACAAGGTCGACAAGCTCACACCGACCGACTCCCGGGTCCAGCACCACACCTACACTATCCCAGGCTCCCCTCACAACACAACCTACCACTACTTGGTCGCCGAGCCCTCGTCGGGTGCTGCCCCCGTCGCGACCGCCCTCCTGATCCACGGGTTCCCGGACCTCGCGTTTGGCTGGCGCTACCAGGTGCCCTACCTGGCCTCGCTCGGCCTGCGCGTCATCGTGCCGGACCTGCCGGGGTACGGGCGCACCGACGCGCCCGCCGAGCTGGGCGCGTACTCGTACAAGCGGGTGATCGACGACCTCGTGGCGATTGTGCGGCGGGTGCAGGGCAAGAACGAACCCTTACGGGAGGGGGAGGCACCGGCGGAGGAGGACAGGATCGTGCTGGGCGGGCACGACTGGGGCGGCGCGGTGGCGTGGCGCTTCGCCCTCTGGTACCCGCAGCTGCTGCGCTGCGTCTTCAGCGTGTGCACGCCCTTCTGGACGGTGGGCGACACCTTCTACACCAAGGAGCAGATCGTCCAGCGGCTGCCCAACTTTGGATACCAGCTGCAGTTCGAGCGGACCGAGGTCGAGGACGCGGTGCAGGGCCGCGACAAGATCAGGGCCTTTCTGACGGTCATGTACGGGGGCCGGAGGGCGGACGGGCAGCCCGTCTTTGGCGTGGCCAAGGGAGTGAACCTGGACCTGCTGGAGGAGGACGAGATCGGGGAGAGTCCGCTGGTGAGCAGGGAGGAGTTGGACTTCTACGCGGACGAGTACGTCAAGAACGGGATGAGGGGCCCGCTGTGCTGGTACAAGACCACCAAGGTCAACTTTGACGAGGAGCGGCCGCTGTTCCGGCAGGGCAGGACCAAGATCACGGTCCCGTCGATGATGGTGACGGCGACGAGGGACGCTGCCCTGCCCCCGGCCATGTCGGCGGACATGGACAAGCACTTCACCGCTCCTCTGGTCAGGCGGGAGGTGAACGCGTCGCACTGGGCGCTTTGGGAGACGCCGGCCGAGACAAACAAGCATATCGGCGACTTTTTGGAGCGGATCCTGAAGAACCAGCCCCTTAAGGCTTCTATCTAGGGTCACCACTGACCCACCGCTTGTAGGCGTATTTCGAGTAGTCGGCTCAACCTCCGTGGAAACTAGGGTCTTACATTACATATCTTACAGCTAGAGGTTCCCAGACGTGATCTTCCCTCCACTAGAATCAGTTCGCATCCAATATGTCGCTCCCCAACCATCCCCCAAGCCCGTCTCGTAGGATGCGGTTCCTCTTCCATCCCTCGACGCAGTCATGTGGTGCGAACCTCACCCGTCGAGTCCCTTGAAGCAGCCGGTGGGGGCCAGCATCCCGTGATTGCTCATGACTGATGAGTCCCTTCTAGCCACGCTATCCCGTAATACTCTCCCAGATGGTTCCGTTCAGTACGCGACAACACCCAGAATATCGGGGAACTCGAACACACCTCCGGCCGTGCTCGAGCGACTTGCCTCCGTAGCGAGCAACCAAGCGGTTGAGTCCGGAATCCTCAGCTACGCCCGTAACGCGAAGCCGCCATCGATAAAAAAAGGAGGGGGGGAGGGGGAGTGTGTCCCCCGGTTGCCCCTGTGAAGATCGACTCTCTCAAGACTCACTTGAGAGTGCGCTTCTGGCCGTCAACAGTGGGTACGGCCGTCTTTGGTTTATTTGGCTTTCCGCAGATATGACATGCTGATATTGTACCGTCAGTCAATTGCCGTCTCACTCTCACTCTCATAATGTTCGCGGGGGTCCCGGGGGTTTTTTTTTTTTTGGGGGGGGGGGGGGGGGGGGGGGGGGGGGGGGGAAGAGGGAGCCTGAGCCTGCCAGGCGACCAACGAGAACTCACCGTCGGCCCGGTAAGCACACTGGTTGCAGTAGGTGTGCCCCTGGGAGATCTTGGCCTTGCAGCGGGTGCAGGAGCTCGAGTACTGCGCGTAGGGGTTCTTGGCCGCCTTGGACAGCAGCTTGCTCTTGGAGACGCCCGTCTGCCCGAGCGTGGCCGACTTCTTGGCGGCGCCAGCCTGGGACGATGACGAGGTCGAGGTCGAGGTCGAGGTCGAGGACGCTGGAGAGCCGTAGTACATCTCGGACTTCTTCTTGACGCCCGGGGTGGCGAGAACCGTCTTGTTGAGCTTCTGGCACTTGGCGCAGACCATCGTGGTGACTTATCTGTCCTCTGATAAAGGTGGTTCGCTGCGATGATTTTGATTTTTTTTTTTGGTTGTCCGTCTCTTTTTATCCTTTTCTCCGCTTGGGAAATTTGGATGGGAAATTGACGGCGGTGTAGAAGGCGTCAATGTCACGAGCTCAGTTTGATGATGTTTGTGAATCAACTACGTATTAGTTACAGGCAAGAGGCGGCGCTACAACTCGTAAAGCATGGGCCATCCAGTGTTGAACACGGTCTGGTAATTAACGTTAACGTTAATTCCGTCACCTGCAAACCATCCGCGCCACACCAGGCCCCCTTGCCGGACAGCCCGCACCGCTGATTGGCCCGCCAGTCGCCCGAAACGTACTGTACGGACGGACCACACTTGCGTACCGCAACGCACAATGCACTAGGCATGTACGTATGTACCTTATGTATGCGCATTACATACGGGCGGAGTGACATTTCTGGGTTTGCAGCAGCAACCCGGGCCCCTCGTTGTCTCGTATTATTATTGAGACTCCTCCATCACTCTTTCCCAACGCGGGTCCACGGCCAACCACTGCAACAAACCAACAACAACAACAACTGAAGAGTGCAAGCGCGGCCGCAAAGCTAAGGGCGCGGCTGTTCAGCGCTTCCAAAGCTCCGTCTGATTGGCTTTGACAGCCTAGCTTCTCTCAAGGCTCCGCAGCCAACTCCCTTGCAGGGTTGCGGCTGACGAACTTGAAAGCCAAGCACTTGATGCCCAGGGGGGGGGCTGGACCCCGATAGTTAGTTGCATTCGCAATCCTTTTGTTGAAAGGAGGCTGTGCTTCCACATCTACGCATCGAACACGACGCAACAACATTCCGTCGGCGATCGCCCGTCCAACCTCTTCTCTCCCCCCGTCGAATCTTACAACGAACGGTATCGCGGCATTCGATTTCCTCCCGCGCAGCTTCTTCCCGTTATCGGATCAATGAACGCCCCGACGCCCGTCCTGACCTTCGCTTGAGCACCGCCCTCTCCCCTCTCCCCCCCTCCCCCCCCCTTCTCCCCCGACTGCCCCGAGCGGCGCACTCCGGCAATGACCGGCCGTCCGCCTCCTGGAGGCTCGTCGGCCTCGCGAAATGACCTTCTCCTCGACCTCGACAATGATCAACCCATCTACAGCACGGGGCAGCGCTCCGCCCTGACCGACGACGACCTCCTCAAGTCGTACGCCTACGATCAAGACGGCGCGCCATCACGACCATCCGTGTCATACGACGATTTTGTCGGCTCCGGCCGCTCGGGCGCAACCGCCGGCAGGCCCCCGCCGGCCACGTCCTCGAGTTCCGCGCCGCGTCCCCTGGGGCCGTACGGGCCCGAGATCCAACGGCAGTACAGCCAAACGTCAGACTTGGGTAACTATCAGAGATACGCCGATGACTTCGACGACTACCCGGACGATGGCGGGTATTATCAGCACGGGGGGGCCGTGGCCGGCGACTCGTCGTCCTCGGCCCGCGGAAACGCGAGGAAACGGAATAGCGTCCTGAGCTTGGGCGGCGGCTTTCTCGGGAGGGTCAAGAACAGGCTGGGGATGGGCGAGGGATACTCGGAGATGGACCTCCCGCTCACCGACCCACGTGCCGGAGCCGGGCCGGGCGGGCGGACAGACACCGCCGAGGTCGTCCCGCCCAGGGAGAAGAAATTCGACATGGGCAACTTCAGGTTTGGTTTCGGGAGGTCAAAACCCGACCCATCCACCCTCGGACCCCGCATCATCCACCTAAACAACCCCCCGGCCAACGCCGCCAACAAGTATGTCGACAACCACGTCTCGACGGCCAAGTACAACGTCGCCACCTTCCTCTTCAAGTTCCTCTTCGAGCAGTTCTCCAAGTTCGCCAACATCTTCTTCCTCTTCACGGCCGCGTTGCAGCAGATCCCGGGCCTCTCGCCGACCAACCAATACACCACCATCGGGCCCCTCATCGTGGTGCTCCTGGTGTCGGCCGGCAAGGAGCTGGTGGAGGACTACCGCCGGAAACAGGCCGACAAGACTCTCAACAATTCCAAGGCTCGCGTCTTGCGCGGCTCCAGCTTCACCGAGACCAAGTGGGTCAACGTGGCCGTCGGGGATATCGTCCGGGTCGAATCCGAAGAGCCGTTCCCGGCCGACCTGGTGCTTCTGGCCAGCTCCGAGCCCGAGGGTCTCTGCTACATCGAGACGGCCAACCTCGACGGAGAGACCAACCTCAAGATCAAGCAGGCGCTTCCCGAGACGGCTTCCATGGTGAGCTCGACCGAGCTCAGCCGCCTCGGCGGCAGACTCCGGTCCGAGCAGCCCAACAGCAGCCTGTACACGTACGAGGCCACCCTGACCATACAGGCCGGCGGCGGAGAGAAGGAGCTGCCTCTGACCCCGGAGCAGCTGCTCCTCCGCGGCGCCACGCTCCGGAACACCCCCTGGATCCACGGAGTCGTCGTCTTCACCGGCCACGAGACCAAGCTGATGCGGAACGCGACCGCGGCGCCCATCAAGCGGACAAAGGTCGAACGACAGCTGAACAAGCTCGTCCTGGCCCTCGTCGGCATGCTACTGGCCCTGAGCGTCATCTCGACCGCTGGCGATCTGATCCTGCGCCGTGTCTCCGGAGACTCGTTCCACTACCTCGACCTGGACGGACTGGGCGGCGTCGCGGACGTCCTCCGCATCTTCATCAAGGACATGGTCACGTACTGGGTGCTCTTTTCCGCGCTGGTCCCCATCTCGCTTTTCGTCACTCTCGAGATGATCAAGTACTGGCACGGGATCCTTATCAACGACGACCTGGACATCTACCACGACGTTACGGACACGCCCGCCAACTGCCGCACTTCCAGCCTGGTCGAGGAGCTCGGCATGGTCGAGTACGTCTTCTCGGACAAGACGGGCACCCTGACCTGCAACCAGATGGAGTTCAAGGCGTGCTCGATTGCCGGCATCATGTACGCCGAGACCGTCCCGGAGGACCGCGTCCCCACCATCGAGGACGGCGTCGAGGTCGGCATCCACGAATTCAAGCAGCTGAAGCAGAACTTACGTGATCATCCCACCGCGCAAGCCATTGACCACTTCCTCACCCTGCTCGCCACCTGCCACACCGTGATTCCCGAGCAGACCGATTCCGGGCGCATCAAGTACCAGGCCGCCTCTCCCGACGAAGGGGCTCTCGTCGAGGGCGCCGCGAAGCTGGGGTACAAGTTCTACGCGCGCAAGCCCCGCGCCGTCGTCATCGAGGTCAATGGCGAGCAGCTGGAGTACGAGCTCTTGGCCGTATGCGAGTTCAACTCGACCCGTAAGAGGATGTCGACCATCTACCGCTGTCCCGACGGCAAGATCCGGTGCTACACCAAGGGCGCCGACACGGTCATCCTGGAGCGCCTCAACGACAACAACCCGCATGTCGAGGTCACCCTCCGTCACCTCGAAGAATACGCCTCCGAAGGGCTGCGGACGCTCTGCCTGGCCATGCGTGAGATTCCGGAGCACGAGTTCCAGGAGTGGTACCAGGTCTACGACAAGGCCCAGACGACCGTGGGCGGGAACCGCGCCGAGGAGCTGGACAAGGCCGCCGAGCTTATCGAGAAGGACTTTTACCTTCTCGGCGCTACCGCGATCGAGGATCGGCTGCAGGACGGCGTTCCCGAGACCATCCACACGCTCCAGGAGGCCGGCATCAAGGTGTGGGTTCTGACCGGCGACCGGCAGGAGACAGCCATCAACATCGGCATGAGTTGCAAGCTCCTGAGCGAGGACATGATGCTCCTCATTGTCAACGAGGAGAACGCCGAGGCGACGCGAGACAACCTGCAGAAGAAGCTAGACGCGATCCATAGCCAGGGCGACGGCACCATTGAGATCGGGACGCTGGCGCTCATCATCGACGGCAAATCCCTGACGTACGCGCTCGAGAGAGACATGGAGAAGCTCTTCCTCGACCTCGCCGTCAAGTGCAAGGCGGTCATCTGCTGCCGCGTCTCGCCCCTCCAGAAAGCCATGGTGGTGAAGCTGGTCAAGAAGTATCAGAAGGAGTCCATCCTCCTCGCCATTGGCGACGGAGCCAACGACGTCTCCATGATCCAGGCCGCCCACATTGGCGTCGGCATCAGCGGCATGGAAGGCCTTCAGGCAGCGCGCAGCGCCGACGTGTCGATCGCCCAGTTCCGCTTCCTCCGCAAGCTGCTCCTCGTGCATGGTGCGTGGAGCTACCACCGCGTCGCCAAGGCAATCCTGTTTTCCTTCTACAAGAACATCACCCTCTATCTCACGCAGTTTTGGGTATGTATTTTTTTTCTTTTTTTTCCTTTTTTTTCTTTTTTTTTTCTGTTTTTCCCCGAAACTCTCGCCTTGCTCTTCTCTCTCTCTCTCCGTGACACTCCCACGCTCGTGTAGTTAACACCTCGCTAACCGACCACAGTACGTCTTCCAAAACGTTTTCTCCGGCGAAGTCATCTACGAGTCCTGGACCCTGTCCTTCTACAACGTCTTCTATACCGTTCTGCCCCCTCTCGCCCTGGGTATCTTGGACCAGTTCGTATCTGCTCGCCTGCTCGACCGCTATCCGCAGCTATACAACTTCGGACAGCGGAACCACTTCTTCAAGGGCTCGGTGTTTGCCTCGTGGATCATCAATGCCGTCTATCACTCCATCATCCTCTATTTGGGCACCTCGGCCTTCTACCTGAACGACGGTGTCGAGAGCGACGGCTTCCCCGCAGGCAAATGGGTCTGGGGTACCGCCATGTACGGCGCCGTCCTCCTGACCGTCCTGGGCAAGGCGGCCCTCGTCACCAGCAACTGGACCAAGTACCACGTCGTTGCCATCCCCGGCAGCATGGCCATCTGGATCGTGTTCGTCGCCGTCTACGGCACCGTCGCCCCGAAGCTGGGCTTCTCCAAGGAGTACTTTGGCGTCATCCCGCGCCTGTTTTCCAGCCCGGCCTTTTGGCTGCAGATGCCCACGCTGGCGATCCTCTGCCTCCTGAGGGATTTCGCGTGGAAGTTCAGCAAGCGGCTGTGGCGACCTGAGGCGTATCATCACGTCCAGGAGATCCAAAAGTATAATATTCAGGACTACCGGCCGAGGTATGTTTTGTTTCCCCTTGGTTCTTCCCCTTTATATATGTATATATATATATATGTGTGTGTGTGTGTGTGTGTGTGTGTGTTTTCCTCCGATTGAGCCTTGCCAAAGAGATATGGAACAAGAGAAGTAGGGAAAAAAAACTAGAAAAGAACATTACTGACTGGTTGCTTGCCTTCGTACAGAATGGAGCAGTTCCAAAAGGCCATTCGCAAGGTCCGGCAGGTGCAGCGCATGCGCAAACAGCGCGGATATGCCTTCTCTCAGGCGGACGAGTCGCAGACCAGGGTGCTGCAGGCGTACGATACGACACAGCATCGTGGGCGGTATGGCGAGATGGCGAGCTCCAGACTGCAATAGTTTGTGCTCTCGCAGCCCTCCTTCGTCCCCTCCCCCCTCCCCTCTCCCCGGCTTTTCCCAATATCTCATGCTCTCTCATGGCTGGGTGCCATATCATGTATCCGCCATTGTTTCTTGTTTCGCTGGTGCCGGTTGGGGGTGGGGGGGGGGGGAGGGGGGATTTCGAAGCTCAAAACTGGCTTCGATATTTTTTGCTTTCTAATGATTTCAGTAGCCAAGGACGAAATGGGTGCGTATGGAGTTAGAGTTTGGCGGAGAGGTGTTGAAACAAAATTAAAAAAAAGAAGTAACGGAATGCATGTACGCTGTGGCTCCTGATGAACGCTCCATCTCTGCTTTCTCTCTTCCGGTGGTGTATGCTTGGCATCTTGTTTTTTAGTTGGTAGCGTTCTGAACATGTGTCCCGTCCTTGGATGGTTGTTTTTCCTTCGGACATAGGTCAAACCACAAAGGGGTCGTTGAAGCGTTTTGCTGGTCATGTCTTTGTGAACACGGGCTCGGCTCCTGGGATCCTTGGATGGAGTTGTTCTGTTGGAAGGATCATTATCCTTTTTCGAGTCCGGTTCAATGCCGTCCATCTCTTTGAAGGTCACCTGGGGTGGATGTGTACCTGCCTGGATCCTGGCTGGAGCTCGGAGCAAACAGGCCAGGACACTGGCATCAGCTTTGATCAGAGAAGGTTTCACCTTGAGCGCCGTGTTGCCGCTTCCCCATCTGTTTCTCCCCGCTCCATCTTTCTGTCCTAGATCAACAACATCTCGAGGTCTTTCTTGCCTCACCCACCGGTCTCAATGGCATCACGTACTGACGTATGCAGTCATTCGGACACGAGACATCCTCGATACCTACCTATCGGTATCGGAACATCGATCGACGCAGTACTAGCCGCATTCGATCTTGGAGACTCCCTCAGGGTCCGTCACCTCCTTTGTCTCATCCTCTCCTCCACTACCCTACCCCCGAGCAACCCTGGCCCTGCTGAGTATCCGAGGCCGCGCACTAGCGTGGTGAAGTGTAGTCCGTGCATGTGTGCATGCACAGTTATTTCCGCCGGAATTTTTCAGCGGGGATAGGATATTGGTGTTTACACTAGAAGGAGATAGAGGGCAAAAGGGGGGTGTAAGTCTATCCGGTTCCCTGGTACATGTGCGTACATACATATATATATATATATATATATATATATATATATATACTTCACAGGACAACACCACATGCATTAACATACCCAGTGTATGTATATACCCTGAAGGCATGGGCTGTCCCTGGCCTCGACGTTGATGCTGCATGTCAGTGTGCTGCATGCGCTGCCGGTACTTGGTGACAACAACACACCATGCAGGCAGGCAGGAGTCGCACCATAACAGGACTCCGCAGGCCTTGCAAGGGGTGAAACTTTCCAAAGACGTGGAGTTGGTTATTGGCACCAAGATCACCTCTTGACTCTTCCAGGACGCGACGTGTTCGTGCATACTTTGAGATATTACCGCATGCGTATAGTAGCTACGGATAGAGCTGAGGTCCGGACGAGCGAGGACGCACATCCCCTACCTTGCCTTCACATCCACGCATATCTTACCATATGCGCCCGCCTGGACCCCTCGGAGACGAGAAATTCCTCCTCCTCCTCCCCCCTCCCGGGGGCGCCTTTTAGCGTGCGCCGGCCGACCGAATCGGGGGCGTGTCTCGGCTCCACAATGGCTCCGGGCCGATGATGGCCTCGGACTTCTCCCACTCCGATTCCCACTCCCACTCCCCAAGTGAGCAGCGATGCGGAGTAGAGCGGGGAATCAAGAAGGGGCGGTGGGCGGAGGAGATTGGAGCGCGAGTTTCACACGCTGCGCTAGCGATCCGGTGCCACAACGCTCTGCTAGCTGGCTGGCTTTGGCTGGCTTGGTGGCTTGTTTGAGGAGAAAAAAAAAAAGTCGTGATCAGGTTGGGGGTTGGTTGGGATCTGTGTGACCCGTCTCTGGAAACTGCAAAAAAAAAAAAAAAAAAAAAAAAAAAAAAAAAAAAAAAAAAAAAAAAAA
>NW_027192562.1:1510811-1655260 GCF_042370625.1 Thermothelomyces heterothallicus | reverse complement strand
CACAAAAAAAGGAGCGAACCGGCTGCCAGACAGCTCTTGCTGACGACAGCTTTGTAAAGGCCATCGGTGCCCTTCTCGAGCTCGCTCCAAGATCCAACCCCGCGGCTGCGGCAGGTTGCATCGCGTTTCTGGCAAATTTTCCCCTCCCCCCCAAATCGACGAGTATCGATGAGTGAGATGCACGAGAGAGGTTACCAGGTGGGAGCACCATGACTTGGACCCAAATGAATGGGTGCAGCCGTCTTGCTGCACCCGTCACGCCAACCCCCCCCCCCCCCCAAAAAAAAAAAGGGGGGGGGGGGGGGGGGCAAGGGAAATAAAAAGGTGGGGTCATGCGGAGCTCCGCCTACCGACCCAGCATTGGCGTCACCAGCTCGATGCTTTTGGGTCTCGAGTATGCAGCCGGCCTGCGGGACGGGAGCGGCCGGTCGGAGCTCGTCCCATAGTAATCGCCGGCTGCGCTGTAGTAGGCGCCGTCGTAGGTCGACGAGAAGAGACCAGTGGTCTGCTTCGAGTAGGAGCTGCTGGGGCTCGTAGCCGTAGTGCTCCGAGCAAACGGCCAGATGCCCTGGTGGTATGTCCCTACTGGCGAAGTGGGACTTGAGGGCCTGATGGACAACGACTTGAGCGCTGCCATAGCAGATGCGGGGGTGACGGGCTGGGAGACGTGCGTCGGGCTCGGGCGCGACGGCGAGGCGCGGGGAATAATGTCTCTGGGCTCTGGCGGGCCCGAGTAGAAGGGATATTGGGTGGTCGGGTGACTGCTGGTGTAGCGGCTCGGCAGCGCGGCGGAGATGCTTGAGCTGTTCTGGTCATGCAGGCGACACCTAGACGAGTGTTAGGACAAAACACTTTTCCTTGGAATGTGGCTCTTGTTCAAAACGAACTCACTCTTCAGAGCAGTACAGCGATTGGTCATCTAGAGGAACGAACTGCTTTTCGCAAGTCATGCTGTGCG
The DNA here is from genome assembly GCF_042370625.1 of Thermothelomyces heterothallicus. NCBI lineage: Eukaryota > Fungi > Ascomycota > Sordariomycetes > Sordariales > Chaetomiaceae > Thermothelomyces > Thermothelomyces heterothallicus. The sequence continues at coordinate 1,654,302 of NW_027192562.1, read as the reverse complement.
AGAAGAAGAAATGACGAGTCAGCTTTTGTACTTTGATGTCGAGCAGAAGATAGTGCTATGCAGGAACGGCAGCTTCCCGGGGATATCAACCTCACTTCCCTCCCCCCCCCGTCCCCCCACCAAAATAAATCTGGGGGGGCGGTTGGGGTGAACACCGATCACCTGCATATCAAGTGCATATCAGGTGACAATGCGGGAGAATGAAAACGGAAGGTTTCTGAGGGGGGAACGGGTATAGACGAGAGGCACTGTGGGACACCGCGCCGAGGAAAAAAAAAAAAGGAATGCTGAGAACATACCAATAGAGCGGGAAGCTCTCCCGCTCTTCGTCCCACCAACGCTGCTCGTCCAGTTCCTTCTCCCGGTCGCGAGGGCTTTTGCCGAGCTTCGGGGCGCTCTGGGGTGTGACCCTCCTAGAGATGGAAGGACGAGACGAGTGCTTCTTGGATGAAGTGTCGGTCGCCGGGGCGGCTTTGCGTACGTCCGTCAACGAAGTGTTGCCAGAGGCATGGCCGGACCTTCGGCGTTGGTGGTACATTGGCAACACCTTGTGATTGGCCGGCCGGGGGAAGAGAAGTAAAGAGAGTATGTATGTATGTACAGTACACTAGGCGCGTGGGGACGCTGTTTCGGTCGAGTCCCTGTTCAAGTCCAGCGCGGGGGGAACGCTCAAAACCGCACCGACGTCCGAGTCCAAGGACGAAGAAATAATAGGGACGAAGTTGAGCTTCAGACGGTCACGGCCTTATTTGAGCTCGAAATTTGGCCGGCCAAGCCAGGGAGACAGGGCCGAAATTTGCGGGTTTGACGAACCGATAGACTATGTGGTGTACGTGCGGTGGCAAATTATGTACGCTGCAAGAGAATTTTCTTGCCCTGTCGCGTTGGCGGTGGATTGGTGGTGCGCAGCTGCAAGTCGATAGTTGCTCACAACGCGGATCGATGATGTATGTGACTGCTTGGCTGAGTGGGATTCCCAAGGGCTGGCGCAAAAAAAGAAGATTCGGTCACTGCCGGCGGGAGCGAATGGTAACCCAAAGACGGCTTGATATAGTTGTGAGACCCTCGTTGGCCAAGGGTCCTAATGTTCGTCCTCGATAACGGGACGTGTTGTCGGGGCCAGGAAACAGGCTCTTTCGCAACAACAAGTCACGGCCGGGCAGTTTCAGGCGTTCGTTTGGCTTGAAGTAGCACAACGGGCGTCCAGAAACGGACGGTGTGAGCGTCGACTGAGTCCTCAAATAGGAAAGTCGAGATGGGTGGGACAGCAGAAGGCTAGGTCTTGTAAAACGCAAAGAGGGGCGCTCAATGCCTGAGTGAGAGCTGGAAAAGCTTCGTTTATGAGGCTGCGGGTGCGGTCTGGCAGATGTCACAAACAAATAACTAATCCGGCTGCTGATGCAGATAGAAGAAGAAAAAAAAGAGCGAGAGAGGCCCGCTGTTCAAGTGATGAGAAAGCAAGCAGGCTGCCCGTTCTGTTATTCTGCGTTGGATGACTCGCTCCCCTAATCGGGGTTCGATCCCCTTCGACCCCAGAATACGGACGGTTCCTCCTGGGAACAGCCGAGAACGGAGATCGTCGGACTTGGAAATCGGCCAATCGTCTTTCACCGTTGCTGGTGCTGCGGTGAGTGACAACAGTTTGTGGTCACCAGTTGCACCGTTGCTGGGTGGACCCTTGGTAAGGGCGATGGCGGGTGCGAAGCGGGCGTGAGCAGGGTCTGGGTGGGTTAACCGGTGAGAAGGTCGTGGAGTTGATGCTCGGAGCTTCCCCGCTTGACGGTTCTCGATCACAGGGTGTGTATGGTGATCTTCGATGGAAGAACTACAATGTATGTGAATGCCAGAGGAAGTCAGCGACGAGAGAGAGAGAGGGTTTTCGGTCCTCTTGTAGGTCACGCCCTCCCATCCGTCACGTCGATTAGCTAATAACCCATCCTGTAATAGGCATTGCAGCTTGTCCCGCGAGGGGCTGAGGGGAAAGGTGTTTTTTTTTTTGGAGGGGGGGGAAAGGCAGTTCACGCAGAGATTGACGGAATTGACTGACGCCAGTGTGTGGGGAGCCCTGGCGGGGCCCTGTTCCCGCCTTTGTCCCTGTCCCTGTCCCTGTCCCTGTCCCTGTCCCTGGTCCCTGCCCCTCTCTGTGGCCCCGTGCTCGTACCATGCCCCCGTCCTGGCTCCTCAGTTTAGTGCCGAGTCCCAGAGTCTCGCAGGTTGCATGCAGGGCAGTGTGCCAGTTGTGAAACGGCGGGGGGATGAACTTCCCGATGCTCTGTCGATTTGTCGATTCGCCTTTGAGAACAGTCCATTGACAAATCTGTGCAGCCGATGATGGGATCGGTCAAAGGCCCAGGGCCCAGGGCCCAGGGCCCAGGTTGATCGACGGACAATGCCGCCAAAAATGTTGCAAGAATGTTGTGATATTTCGCTGCCATGAATTGATGGAGAAGTGTTGCACCAGCCATGGTCAAGGCTATTATTATACATACTCTGTACTTCCGTACCGAATAATGCAGCGTGCATTCGAAATGAGGGCATCTGTGGAATTTGCGACTGTAGCGACTCGCCTTGCTGAAGACGCAAAACAAGTACTGTGTACGTCCGTACATACATGGAATCCTACGAAATGAAGACGGCCGGTCATTGCATGATGCACAAATTACAAGATCAGAAAGCTTGGATGGGTGCCCTGTTGAGATCGCAGCGGCGCAGAAGGAAGGGACGGATTGAGAAACAGAAGCTTTCAGCCAATCAGGGAGCTTAGACGAAGAATCTGCCTTGTTGTTTTGGGGAAACATTGAGGGGACCAGCCTAGCAAGGTTGCTCTCTCCCACGTTGAGGCCTGCCTGCCTGAAGGTGGTTTTTTAGAGCTTGAAGGAACAGGCAGGTACTACTACATACGGGGGTGTGCGAGTGCTAGCACACTACTCTGTGTGTCGCTGGACAGCCACACATGCCCAAATGCTCGTCATCTGCTCGATGCCGCCACCACGGCGCTTCTCAGCCGTCACACTAGGGCCTAGGCACGTTCCCATCGCTCTGACCGTCAGCCTCTAGCGTTCTGGACGTGAGATGTTGGTACAGAGAAGTTTTTCTGCCAATTTTCTTTCTTTTACTAATACGCCTCCTGCTAGGATATCCATTGCCCCAAATAGCAAACGCTGACCATGTCAGCGTCCAAAAGGAAGTGTCAGATGACGACGACCTATAACTTCATCACGCCACAGGCTTCCATGACCAGCGGCCCCACTCTACATGCTCTGTTTCGCAGGGTCTGCCCGTGTATCTGGACCCTTCGGTTTCCTAGTAATCATCAACGAGGTACGGAGTAAGCTATGCGATTCCCAGGGCCCGGCCCATTATTATCGTGCCATTTGTTGGTCGCACATATGGATATGTGTATGTGTAGTACGATGTATACCAGCATCGCGGCCTGCGGTTCCGGGAGCGAAGCTTTCTTGTTGCAACACTATGTATTGTACGGTCGTAAATGCAACTCCAACGCTGCCGCTCGCGGCAAGAGTGCACGCCGCGGCGGCGCCTGACTAGCACTTTGTATCCGACTATTTCCTAGGTCGAGCTCCTAGGCCGGTCCTGATCGCTAGTGAGAATGCAAGGTGAGTGGTGCCTGTCAGATAATGTACGAATTCACCCGACTCTGGTCAGGCAGCTTCACGAGCCGAGCTGAAACAACGGGCGTTTTCCTCGTTGCACCTTCTGGGCCCGTCATCCGGTCCCCCACGCCTACCAGTTAGTTACCCTACCCTGTTGGCCGCCCGACTGGTTAGGTTGGGGCCGTGCATTGCTTGCCCAGGTTGACCAAATCGTCAGTTTGACTTGCGCTGCACGACATGACACAGGAGTTAGGCGAGCAATATCGTGCCGTGCCAACCGTCAAGGTTACGTTAATTGTCTAGACCCTCCTGCCTGGAGTGGGGGGCAACCTTGATAGCTGGTTTCACAAGGCTATATATGCTCTGCGCCAGCAGTGTTCTAAACAGGTGCACTAGGCAAGTACCTTGGTAGCTAAGTCACCTAGGTGTGGGGAGAGCACCAACGGTTCGCCGGGAAGATAGCTTCTGTTATGCTAGACAACATGCTCAACGCCAGACTCGCCAGGGTCTATTATTGACTTGCCCTCTCTGTGGTCTCATGGTCCCACCTTACCCTCCCGTGGCGACATGGGGACGGGAAGGAACGGGGCCTTTCTACAACACTACGCAGTACGTACATAACAACAAAGCTGGATGCATCGGGATCCGGCACTGCCGTTTCTGCATTCCCCGCTCTGCCGTGTTGGGATTCGCTCCCGATTCGAGAGGCCATGCATCGCCGACGATAGGCAAACAAGGGCGCACGCCAGTTGCAGGGTGTAGTCCGAGCCGAGGCCACGGGTCGTTCGTACATGCCGCACGAGTTGCGGCAGTCGGTTTCGGCGAAGACGATGCATCATCTGAACTGTCCGTGGATGGATCAGTTCAGTGGACTGCATAGGCGGCTAGGCCTATGCATGGCTCTCATACAATATCGCGGGCCGGAGTGCAATAGGTACGGATGGCGCTTAAATTCCTTTTCGGATGGAATACAGAATGTCGTGACACTTTATCGGCCCCGGCTACCGCCGCTTTTGATAACCGGTCCAGGTTTTGTGTCGTACGGGTTGGTAGATTCGCACACACGACTCGGAAGCGTAGTAGTGTATGTACGGAGTAGAAACTCGGACAACCCCCAAAACACCGACGCGGAGCCGAGGTGGGGGTGCAAACTGACCCCCGCGCGCCCGTTTATTGCCTTCCACACCCGCTTGTATGTGCTCTATATAGATATGTACTGTACGTACATACCATTCATGGTTGGTGCGTGCCCATACCTACTTCGTATGTACACACATACAACACACACCACGCACCGTTGATGGAGCATGAGTGCTGCAGGTACTCTCGCCGGTCTTCGGCCATATTTGATTCGATTCGAGAGTCCTTATCTGATAAACTTGTTACTAAGGATCGAGCTTTGTGCCTTGATCGCTGCAAGGCACGTCCCTCCTCCGGGTGACGGCGAATTGATAAGAGGTCACAACACTTCCAAATCGGGCAACGTGCGAGGACGGCGGATTGACCCCCAATGAGCATCAGCCGGGCTTTGGGCAACTTCCTCCGGCCTTATCGAGCATTTCCAACTGGGCCACACCGCGGCAGCAACCGTGGAGCTGCCGGTGGGACGATTCCGTACGTACCTTGCGTATTGTATGTACGGGTTAATCCGTACATAGATCCATCTTCATAGCATAACGTTGCACTAGGTAACACCCTGGCAAGGTAATGTAGGCAGTAGGAGGTCGCTCACATTGCGCGTCTCCCTTTCTTGCTCTCCTTTATTTTTCTTTCTTTCTTTCTTTCTTTCTTTCTTTCTTACTTTTTTCTTTTTTACATTTTCCTTTTTCCGTTGACTTTTCCTGCTGATCTACACGTCTGTCGGCCGCTTTGTGCGCGACCGAGGAAAATTTCATCCGTACTACTTCGTATGTACATAACGTTACACTCGGCGCCGGCCCCACAGATCGGAGCCCAATCCGGAGGGAGGCCCGACTTCTCCGGTTTCGCAGACATTGTACAAATCGTTGCTTCCTACCGAGTAGGCTCTCGTACACGATTTGGAGAACTACTGCTTAGTAGTGCCTGGCAACACACGAAACACAGGGGGTGGCAATATACTCGAGCGCATACAGGTTCATAATATAATACAGTTAATAAAAGAAGAAGGGGAAAGAGAAGATTGGCTGCATGATCAGAGAGACAGAAAAAAAAAAGGGAGAAGAAAAAGGAGACGTCCCGACAGTCTGGTTTGCATCACCCGACAGACATACTGCATACCTACACGTAGGCACGCTACCGCGGCTCCTCGGCACCTGCGCGTCGTGCCGTGTTGAATGCATGCGCGACCGTGCGATCCGCTCAGCAACGCCCCCCCCCCCCCTTTTTCCTCCCGGGGGGCGGGCGAGCGGCGTCCCTTGAGGAAGGCTGAAAAGAGAGCACGCAATCGCCGCCACACGCCTCCGATCTGAACCGGACCGATCCCTGACGGAATCCGACCCGAACTGGAACTGGGGAAGGGTTGTGGGGAGTGGGAGACTGACTTCGCGCCTTGGCCTTCAAATTTTTTTTCCTTTTTTTTTTTTTTTTGGCTGGCATTATTCATTTTCTTCGCCTTTATCTGGAGTCCGTCCAGCCATGTGGGTTCCCAGTTAGTTCTATTTCATTAATGGGGAGCGATCGGGGCGGTCGACTCTGACCAACAGCGGGGTCTCGCGAAATCATCGAGGCAGTTTTTTCTATCGTTCGAGTGTGCGGCTGACATCGAATCCATCACTGAATGTGTTTATTAATCTTTTTTTTTCCTATCTCCGTTTCTTGGGTCGGTGGGGCATACAAGACTGTGCACTCATTCGATCGATCCTCTTGAGAAGCAGGAGTCGTGGGAAAGGTAAGGCCTGGATCGCGGAGGGCTAGGATCGCAGAGGGCTAGCTGGCGTTCAGAGAGACACAGAAGGGGTGGTCGTGTCCAAGCTGTCGGACACGGGATGAACGAGATGGTGGGTATTCCGAAACGAAACCGAGGAGAGCCAAAAGTTCCTCCAACGATCTACCTATGCATAGTATTGTAACGAGCCCCAAAGAGGGATCTGGAGGGGGGCCAGAAGAAGAGCGGCACTAGGCCATCGTCACTTGAGCAACCCGAGGGACTTATAAATCCTTTGCGACCGAGTGCGCGCGTGGCTAGATACCGCATAAGTTTTCCTTCTCCACCATTACGTCCCATCGTGCATGTCCCCCCTCATTCCACCCAGCCTCCCATACGCTAAGTAGTATAGCGCAACCGCGACATTCAGGGTGATAGAAGGTAAGGTGCCTCGGCCGTCCATCGTGATGCCCATGCGCATCCCTTTCCGCCCCGGACCCAGGCAGCTCCGCCGCTCCCCTATCCGAGGGACCCGGGCTCGGCTCAGCGCTCAGCTCTTGCGGCTCCAGTCCGTGCTGCTGCTGCTGCTGCTGCTCCGTCCCGGCGGGATGATGATGATGCCCGGCCCACCCCAAGCAGCCCATCATCGCCGCCCCCCTTCGGCCGGTAACTAAGACCGCCCGGGGGCCGTACCCGTGCTTCCGCACAGTCGCCGCCTCCATCAACCCCGCCAGCCGGTGGCCCCGCTCCGGACCCTCCAGGCGGGAGGTGACCTGCACCCACACGCGGCCGTCCGCGTCGATCTTGGTCCGCGGGGTGGGGTTCGCTGCTGCCGGTGCCCGTTCCCGTTCCCGTTCCCGTGCCCGTGCCCGTGCCCGTGCCTGTGCCGACCTCGGTCATGGAGCTGCCCGGAAACGTGCCGGCCGCTACAACTGAATGCTTGCAGTTGAGTCTGCACCAGGTTACACTCCGCTGACTGTACCGCAGATTACCCTGCTGCTCGTCCCGGGATAGGCGAGCGGCGGTGCTGATGGTGGAGGTGTTGGTTGCTGCGGCGGCGGCGGCGGCGGCGGCGGAGCGTCGACGGAGGCCGGTAGTTCAGCTGGTCCGGGAGCGTGGCGGGTCCCGTTGGCCTGAGGGTTACCCGGAAAGGGGCTATGCGGCGAGCAGGGGCTGTTCTGACCGGTAGTGTACGTCGTGGAGCTCCAGTCCGGCGGGCCGGCGGGGCAGAAGTGTGGTTGGAGGAGGGTGGTGGTGGTAGTGGTGGTGGTGCCGTATTTGCGACGGCGGGAGCGACGGATGAGGAAAAAGAGGGAGGCGAGGAGGGCCAGCAGGGCAACGGCGCCCCCTACAGCGATGCCGGCTATGGCGCTGGCCGAGAGAGAGTCGTCGTTGGCCCCCGGGACGCCGGTTGCTGAGGAGACGGCGCGAGTGAGCGTTCGGGTTGCGATGCTGGCCTTGCGTGTCATGAGGACGCGAAGGTCCGGGTTGCTAAACCCATCCGCGGGCGCGGTCTTGGTGGCGCCTCCGCCCACGGAGCCCTGGTTCTGCAGGCCCAGGTCCATGTTGTGGAGGCGTACAGGGTAGGGACATCGCAGCTGTCCATGGTGGGGAAGATGCCTCCAAGGACAATCATTTGGGCATTGTCAACGACGTTGCAGGTGAGAGAGTGGTTAGGATAGGAGCCGGTCTTCTTGTCGTCGGTTGGGTACATCTTGATCCATTCGAACGAGGGAATGGAGAGCGTGTAGACGTCGTTGAAGCCAGCTCTGTCAGGGGGCATGCTTGCACCGCTGTAGAAGATAGCTGCCGTTCCCACGTCAGCACCCCCTCTCCCCCCCTAGGGGTTAACTTACATGTTGTAACTCGACTGGTCTGCCGCCCAGGTCGCGCCAGCACAGAAACGCCCTCGCATCGGCGGGACTTCTCCCGTGGCGGGCTGGGTATAATACCATTTCGAGCTGAGTACGTCGTACAGGAAGACGGTATCTAGCGGCTGCCCGATCTAGGTCCCGTCGCCGTGGGGTTCCTGAACGCATCCCAGGTACACCAGCATCCCGCCATCCCCGGTCGGAATAAACACCATGGCGCCCTCGGCTCTGCCGATCGAGACCGGTCCCGGTTCCATGTGTTTGACTTGCAGGTTCCAAGCTTTTGGCTTTGCGCCAAGAAGTTCAACCAAGCAACCCTCCGGCAGCCTTAGTCGGTAGCAGAACCGTTGGACTGGGATGCCAAGAGCCTTTAGGTGGAAACGACGGTTCGGATTTGAAACAGGCGGGAAGAGCGCAAGGGTCGGTTTGCTTGGCCGAAAACCGAGAATGGAATGACCGCGTAGTGTAGGTACAGACAGTACATACGCTAGACTTTATACGGATTATTTTGTCCATACATTCCTTACTTTTCAGGTTGCAGGTTGCAGGGCCCACGGGAGAGAAATAGAGAGAAGAGAGAGAGAGAGAGAGAGAGAGAGAGAGAGAGAGAGAGAGTATATGCTCGACCGAGGCCTGTGCTCATATTAGCCAATTCGATAGAGCAACCAGCACCGATCTTGGACAACGCGGCGTGGCTTGTTAGATGTAGTGTAGTGTAGTGTAGTGTACGACGGTAAGGTAGTGTACGGAGGTACGAAGCGTAGAACATTTTAGATTTCTCTTGGCACCAGGTTGTGGCCCCACTCTAGGTTAGTGTAGTAAACCAAGGTAGGGCTGAACGGGTGGGTACCGATGTGCGCTTGGTTGCCTCTCGCCACTCGAGTCACGACTTGGCCATTGTTCGTACCTACCGTGCATGACAACCTTTCAGGCGACTCGAGAGCCCGCCTTCCCTTTGGGCCCCCACACCACTTCTATGTTCAAGTACGAAGTACTGTGTATACGACGTTACATACGTTGCTGCAACAAAACCTGGCGATCGGGCATAGGATTGACCGTTTAACGCCATATCCGCGCCGAGTTTTGCTCTGATCCTACTACGTCGTCACTGGCATGTGATCTGTACATTCTCTCCGCTCTCCTTTTCTGCTTTCCTCTGTCTCCTCTTCTCTTTCTTTCTCTTTCCTTAAGCGATTTTGCAGCCAAAATCCACGTCAAAAGACAAATTTTCATTTTGGCCATCGGCAACCACATACATTACAGGGGAGGCCCCGATTATACGGAATACCCTACTGCTCGCCTCTTCAGTTCGAGATCTGAAACCAAGGCAGCGCTGTCCGAGATCACGGCTTTCGGCGTTTTATGGTCTCAAACCCGCCGATGAACGACCCCATCGGCACCTTCGGCTCGCTTCTGGGAGAGAAATACTTGTAGTCTTATGCCAAGATGCCGGCACTCGGAGGCCACATCGTTCCGTGGGCCCACGGTGGGCCCTCGGTGCCGCACACGGAAGCGAACGCGTTCCCTCCCGATCCTACAACTACGGATGAGTTACTCGGTATGGTCTTCAATCCTTGTCGGCCTTTGTGCTAAGGCCGATATGACAAATACCGAACAAGAGCATCCAGCCGTGACAGCATCATACAGGGCCCCTCATTTTGAGAACCTCTTGAGCACGATGCAGAATGCCCGGATATGGGGTCATCGGCCACGACTATATGTGCGCCATCGAACCAAAAGTCAGAGGAAGCGTTCCAGAATCATGTCCGGGTGGAGTCGTGGGACTCCATAGCAGATAGGGAATTCGCAATCCCGTCACACCTGTAGTTCAGGGGCCGCCAGGACACGAGTGCAGAACGCTGCGGAATGCGTAGTGTTGCGTATTGTACGGAGTACACTAGTGTGCTGCATACCGAGGACTCGGCAGTGCAATGGATTCCACGGCCATGGCCCGGGAATAAACGTGGCACATCAGTGACGAACGAGGGGTGAACCACGCAAAGAGACCGTCAAACGCTGGCTTCGAAACGCCGCCGCCATACATCATACCTCGGCCCTAGCCGCCCACTGCTGTCCCCTTACGGTCTTTTTCTTGAACCAACGGGTACAGTACGTGCGCAATGCCAAACAGGCCCCAACGACCCCAATACTACTCTGCAGGTGCTGGGTGAGAGAGCATGGGAGTCGAGTGGGACCTGGTCCTTTCGGAGATATGGGGATATGAAAAGGGCCGCTCCTCTGCGGAACAGTTGAGTAATCGTGTAATACTGTGTATAGTTTCTGCGGAAAGGCTTGAAAACCGTGGGTACACGGGTCGTGTTGGCGGTGGTGGGTCCCCGTGTCAAGATCGGGAACGGGATTCGAGCAAGGCGATGTGCTACTTGAGATGATGGGTTCGACGGGTTCGCACTCGGACTTAAAACATCTCTGCCCCAGTCTTGGCCGTATATAGCGTTGAGGGACTTCTGGACGCCCCCTCGTCAGCGCGGCTGCCGATATCTGATCTACACAGCTAAGCCCGAGATCTTCTTGGAGCCCTGGAACCCACCCACACAACCCCCCCCCTTCTTTTTTCTTTTCCTTCTTCTGGGACCAACACTTCATGAATCATTGTATGGTGGATGGTATAGACCCCTCCCCCCACCACCGGTACTGTGGATAAGGAAGCAGCGCCAGGTCACGAACACACACACACACACTCTCTCTCGCGCGACATGGCCCAACCGCAGTCGTCCTCGTCGTCCATCACGGTCAAGGAAGCGGTCAACTCGGGCCCAGACGTCGAGGCCCAACAGGGCCGCAACAACCCGCCACACTGGTTCTTGGTCCTCCGCCCCGACGGCGTCACCGATGCCGTCCTGAACTACAGGTATCCCGGCGAGGGAACGGCCGAGTCGCCCTATGTCGTCGACTTTCTCCCCCAGGACGCGAGCAACCCGACGCAGTTCTCGCGGGGCAAGAAATGGGCCATCACCCTGCTCCAGGCCGTAGCCACGCTTGCCGTGACCTTCGTCAGCACGGCATACACGGGTGGCATCTCGGAGGTGGTCCGGTATTTCCGGGTGGCTAACATCGTGGCCATCCTGGGTGTCTCGCTGTTCGTGCTCGGCTTCGCCGTCGGGCCGTTGCTATGGGCACCCCTTAGTGGTACGTCGCCGTCTCGGGGAAGCAAAACGGGGGAGGGAAAGACGTTGATACTGACGGTTGGATTGGATAGAGTTCAAGGGGAGACAGATTGTCTTCTTCATCACGTATCTTGGTCTGGCCGCCTTCAGCGCTGGCGCGGCGGGTGCTCAGAACATCCAGACCCTCATCATCCTGCGCTTCTTCGCCGGCGCAGTTGGCTCGTCGCCCCTGACGAACTCGGGCGGGGTGATTGCCGACATGTTTAACGCCAGGGGTAAGCAAAGCAACGTCGTGACCGGCACAGGGTCTTAAGAATTACGGGATCGGTCGGTGTGCTGATACTCTGTTAATCCAGAGCGCGGTCTTGCCACGACTATCTTTGCCATGGCTCCCTTCCTGGGTCCCACCATCGGTCCCATCGCGGGCGGTTTCCTCGTAAGTTTTTTTTCCCCCTGTTTTCCTCCCCTATCATTCTCACTTGACCATGACAAACGCGTCTGGTTCAGAACATTTGCGTCGGGGAGGCTAACACGTTTCCAACCCCCTCCAAAAAAAAGGGCGAATCCGCGGGCTGGCGCTGGGTCGAAGGCCTCATGGCCACCTTCACGGGCCTCCTCTGGATCGTCTGCTCGCTCTGCGTGCCCGAGACGTACGCGCCGGTGCTCCTCCGCCGGCGGGCGGCCAAGCTGTCGCAGATGACGGGCAAGGTGTACCGGTCCAAGATGGAGCTGCACGTCACGACGCCGCGGTCGCAGCAGGTCAAGACGACGCTGATCCGGCCGTGGGTGCTCCTCTTCCGGGAGCCCATCGTCTTCCTGACGGCCATCTACATGGCCATCGTCTACGGCACCCTCTACCTCCTCTTCGCCGCGTTCCCCATCGTCTTCCAGATCAACCGCGGCTGGAGCCCCGGCATCGGCGGGCTGGCCTTCATCGGCGTCGCCGTCGGCATGCTGTTCGCCGTCGCCTACTCCATGATCGACAACAGGCGGTACGGCCGGGTGGCGGCGGCCAGCCCGGGCGGCATGGCCCCGCCCGAGGCCCGCCTCCCGCCCGCCATCGTCGGCTCCGTCCTGCTGCCCGTCGGGCTCTTCTGGTTCGCCTGGACCAACGGCCCCGGCGTGCACTGGGTGGTGCCCATCATCGCGTCCGCCTTCTTCGCCGCCGGGCTCGTCCTCGTCTTCCTCTCGCTGCTGTCCTACATGATCGACAGCTACACCGTCTTCGCCGCCTCCGTCCTGGCCGCCAACTCCGTCCTGCGCTCCCTCTTCGGCGCCGCCTTCCCCCTCTTCACCCCCTACATGTACGACGACCTGGGCATCCACTGGGCCAGCACCGTCCCCGCCTTCCTCGCCCTCGCCTGCATGCCCTTCCCCTTCCTCTTCTACCGCTACGGCGCCAGGATCCGCCGCAGCTGCAAGTACGCCGCCGAGGCCGCCGCCGTGCTGGAGAAGATGCTGAAGCAGGCCGCCCAGGGCCAACAACAACCACCACAGCAGCAGGGGGTACCTGCTGGTGCTGGTGGTGCTGCTGGTGGTGCTTCTCGTGCCGGATCAAGCGGGGATGGGAGGTTGGCGGTCCTCAGCGAGGACGAGGGGACCGTGGTTGGCGATGGAGATGAATCAAAAGAGAAGAAGAACTAGAACCGGACGAGGGAATTGCTCAACATAAAGGGGGTTAATACGGCTTCGCATGCATCTATAATTTTCTTTCTTTTTTTCTTCTTTTTCATCTCTCTTTTCTTCCCCCCCCCCTTCTCTCTCTGTTCCTTTCTTTTCGAGGGAGTTCACGAGATACCACGGGTTGGGTCTCATATGAGCATGAGCATGAGCATGAACATGGGCATGAGTTATCATAGAGGATAGAGAGATAGAGAGATAGACTTCGGGGCTGTGGTTATTGGATAACAAAAAAAAAAACGGGAGGTACAGCTCGCTTCTTAGCATATATAAATCAAAAGTCAAGGCCAAACAAACCTGTGCCTTCCAAGAAAAATAATGGTTGCTGAGTGAGGTGCAGCCAACCTGCCTGGACCCCTCCAATCGCCGCCCACAGGTATATCCCGCTCGTGCATTGCCAAGCCTGGTCGGTGCTCAACTGTTCCCGGAATGCGACCTCCCATACCAGCCCCAACCTTCGAGACCTCTTAACTGATTATACTGTGTAAGCCGCCCAACCATTCACAAGGTACGCAATCTCTGTATGTATACCACGTAGTTCACTGCTTCCTGTATGTACTCTACGCACCAGGCCCAAGACAACACTGGAGTGTATATACTTTGAATAAGATATCAACATGATTGAGACCCTAACCAAAAATCCTGTGTTCCTCTATATACCCCATACCTCCATGCGCCTTGAACTGGAAGGCCGGATGGTGGAAGTAGTAGTGAATGTTCACGAGACGCCAACCAGCAGTCGAGGGCTGTCAACAGACAACCCTCTTCACCGAAATACAGCAGTTGCGGAACAATGCAAATGCTCATCCCCGTGTATCGCACCATACCACATCTACCTTGGTAACAAGCGCCCCCGCAAGAAAGCCGAAAATGAAGAGGATCAAAAAAACAGACAATCAAGCCACCACAATCCAGGGGCTCCCAGGGGCTCCCTTCAATGCACCCACCAGCCACCCATAACAACAGCACCACGACACCATTACATGCCATAACTCTGAAGCATCTGCCCCCCCCAAAAAAGAAAAGAACCCAAAACAGCACACGCAACCTTTTTTGCACGCCCAGCCCTAACCCTGGCAAGACTATTCGGAACGGCACGGGGCTGTGTCGCGTCCTGGCGAACTGAGCCCAACACCAGCCTCAACGGAGAAAAAAAAAAAAAAAAAAAAAAAAAAAAAAAAAAAAAAAAAAAGAGAGAGAGAGAGAGAGAGAGAGAGAGAGATTTCGGCTTGTCACCTGCCTCCCGCACTCTGCTTTCCCCTCTTCCGCGTCACCATCATCTCCCCCGAGTCCGCATTGGCTGCCTCTTTCGCAGCAGCCTCCTTGGCAGCAGCCGCAGCCATCGCCGCCTCCTTCTTCTTCGTCGCCTTCCGCGGCCTCGCCGGCAGCGGTTCTACGCTGTGCAGGTGTCCAATCTCGTCCAGTGCCATCGTGTTCTGCCAATTCATGCAGCGGTAATATTTCGGCTTCGTCGTCTTCTCTGATGATGATGATGACGACGCCGCCGCCGCCGCCGCCGCCGCGGCTGCTTGCTCTGACTCGTCGGCCTGGTCTTGCAGGCGAGCGGCCGAAATGGTTGTCACACCGCGGGCGCGAGTGCTCATTCGCTTGGTGGTGGTGGTGGTGGTGGTGGTGATGGTGGCGTTAGCGGAAGACGCCGGGCCCGCGGCAGACTCGGCGTCATTTTGGGCGTTCTTTTCCTTCAACTGTTTCTCGGATTCGGCGAGGTATTTCTTGCGATTCTCCATGTTGGTCACGATCTTGTCGCGGTAGTTGACCAGTTCCTTGCGCAGCTTCAGCTCATTGAAACCCCGCGGGTCGAGCCAGGCGAGGAGGGCGTCGACGTCCTCTGGATCGGCATAGTAGCCCCACTGGAAGGCGTTGAACACGCTGGTGGTGCCCTCTTCCATCTTCTTGCGCTCCGGAACCGTCATGCCGAACTTGGCCTTGTACTCGTCCTGATACTCAGGCGCCATGTCGATGTATCCCTCGCGCTCGAGCTCGTCCGGGCCTTGCACCCAGATGCACCCGTTGGCATACCCAGCCCAGGCGGTCGAGCTATCGGGCAGGCCGCCGTAAGGCATGCCGTTGCGCTCGAACCAGTAGTACCTGTTCCAGAAGCGGTCCTTTCCGAGCACGCGCGTGCGCGGGCAGTCGGCCTCGCGCAGGTCATTGTCGATGACTGCAATCTCGCGCTCGCACTCGGCAATCTCGTCCTCCTTCTTCTGGATGTCCTTAAGCACCCGCTGAAACTGCTTCGACTGCTTCGGCATCTTGGCAGCCGCCTCGGCCTTCTCCTTCCGTTCCTGCTCCTTCTCCGCCTTGCGTTTGCGTTCTGCGGCGCGATCGTTTGCCCGGCGTAGTTTCCTCGTCGGGCCGTCCTCGTCCGTGTCCGGAACCTCATCCGATGTGTTGGCGGGGAGGTCCTCAACATCCGACATCTTGACGTCCCCATTGGTCTTGACTGGCTCCAGAGGCGGGCTCGGAGGCAGGTTGTCGGGTAGGAGAATCTTCCGCTGGTCGTTGAGAGCCTTGAGATCCTCGATCCTGGGATTGGGTTTTAGCAATCATCACACAGTTCCGCAGCGGGCGAGGAGAAAATGCACCCACAGTTGTTTCCTCTTCCTCTGCCACTCGATCTTCTCCTTTCTGTACGCCGTCATTGTCTCACTGCAATCCTCCATGTAACCGCGGACTGCCTTGGTTTCCGACGTGAGCATGCAGATGATCTGCAGCGCTTGGACGCGGTAGTTGACGTCCAGGACAGAGTATCTCTGGCGCACCGTTTCCTGGCTGGGCTCGATATCGGTCGGGACCAGCTGCTGGAGTAGCTCCTCGCAACTCGCGTGGAGCCGCTCATTCCTCGAGAGGTGGTGCAACAGGCCGACCATGATCATTTGCCAGCCGCCCTCTCTGAAATCGCGCTTCCTCAGGTGCTCAATCCAGTCGTAATCCCGGAGCAGCTCTTCCGCCCGATGCTTCGGTGCATTCTCGGCTTCTCGCAACTCCCTCTCCGCTGCTGCCGCCTCCGCCGCCAGCCTCTCCGCCTCCGCTCTGGCCACGCTTCTCCTAGTCGCGCGGCCCGAGGGTTGTGGTTCGGGTTCAGGCGTACGCGCGGCGTTCTCTTCTTGCTCTTCCTCTTCATCCTCCTCCTCCTCCTCCTCCTCCTGCTCCTCCTCCTCCTCGTCCTCCTCTTCCAACTCCGGCAACTGAATCTGCACTTTGCCGCCCTCCGCCTCGGAATCGACCAGGATCTTGAGCACAGCGCAATGAATCTCGTCGAAGAGCTGGACCGGCGTCTCGGCCGAGGCGACCAGCATGGTTTCCACAAAGTCGTCAAAGGTGAACGAGTCCAGCTTGAAGATCTCGCAATAGACATTCAGCGTGTCCCACGTCTCGAGCAGCGGTCCCACCGACTTCATGCGAATCTTGTCGCTCTGGGGCGACTTTGAATCGGGCTGGACTTCGACCGGCGTATCCCTGCACAGGTACTTCAGCTGCGGCCGGACAAGCTTCCGAGGCTCGACCTGCAAGTCCTCGATCGGATATTTCGGAGGCGGCGGCGGGGGCGTCGGTTCGCGTTGCCTGACGACGGGCGGAGGCACCTGGCCACGGAAGGACATTGGGAACTGGAAAGGGTTGCCGGGAAGCGGCAGGTGGACGAACGAGCCGGGCTCGTGGCCTCCAAACGTGCTATGTTTCCCCTTGATCGCATGCTGTTGTGCTTGGAAAGCCTGTTGCGCCTTGGACTTGTGGCTTTTCGGCGCGGGCTTCAGCTCGGGGAGTTTGAGGCCGGTGGGGCTGACGGGCGTGGGAGTCACCATGGTGGGGTCGAACTGCGATGCCTTCTTCTGGAGCTGCAGCTGCTTGCGCTCGAGGAGTTTGTTGTCGTAGCGCAGATGCGGCGGGATGCGCGTGTCGATGTGGTATTTCTCGGCCACGTCGTGCTTGACCAGCCACGGGGCGCCGTTCCATGCTTCCCTCGTTACCGTCTTCTTGATGAAGGAGCGCAGGACGGCCTTGGTGAATACCTTGCGGTCGCGGAAGATGTGCGAGTCGTCCACCACGGCCTCCTCGTCCGGTCGCTCGTCCAGGCTGACAAAGTAGCGCGAGAAGGGCGGGGTGAGGGTGCCGTCGGGGAGCACCTTGCTGCCGAACCGAGTCTTGTCCCTCACGACGCCCTGGAGCCTCTCGCCTCCCAAAATGTGCACGGTGACGGCCTCTCCGGGGTAATAGTCGTTCTTGAACTCATCGTAGAGTTGGTCGACTAGGGTATCGATGCGGGACACGGTCTGGAACTGAACGCGCCGAAGGATGGGCCCTTTGAGGGCTTCGGGGAACGCTTGATCTACCTCGGCGGCGCCGGCGAGCTAAAGGGAGAACCCTCCTTCGTCAGTGACTTGTCCGCCGGAAGCGGAGAGCTAGGGAGATCAGAAGAACAGCGAGGAAGCGGGGTAACGTGGGCCTACCTCACTCTCGAGAGCGTCGAAAAAAGTCAGACCGGAATGGCCGCTGATGGTACATATGAAGCGTTTCTAGAATGTGTGTAAGCCTCTTTCCCACTCCCATCAGCGAGCTGGCGCACTCGGAGGGGGGGGCCAACGTACCTGTTTGTAGAAATCCATTCTACCGAGTGGTGTAAGTAATTTCACCTTCTCCTCACAGCAGCCGATTCAAGGGGATATGTGAAGGAATGGGGGTTCCCAACACATACCTGTGCAAGTAGTCCTCATATGTGAGAAAGATCTCGCCGGTCTGGGGAATATGCCAGACCTATATATCCCAAGACAGGTGGTTAGAGTCCCAACGGCGATCAATTGGCCGCCAGCAGGGGCGGGGATATCATCCGGGTGCGCACCTCTTGGTCTTCATCTTCGATCTCGGGCACGGGCAGGAACTGCACCGGCTTGCGCTTGAAGAGAACCTGAGAGAAACATGGTGTCAGCGACATGGTGGGTCTCGGGAGTGGCGGGGAGGTCGCATCGTACCATCCTGGCGGTGGTCGTCCGTCGGGGTTATGCGGAGGGGAGAAACGGTTCCGGGACGAGCGAGAGAGCGAGAGAGAGAGAGAGAGAGAGAGAGAGAGAGTCCGGCGAGATGAGAATGAGGTCCAAGCGAGAGATCCCCCCGCCCCCAAAACTGCTGCAAGGCTGATATCTCAGCCTCGCAGATCGTATAAAGTCAAAACTGGGGGTTCTGCGTGAAGCGCTGGCGTGAAGCGCGGTGGTTGTGGGCTGGTTGGGACGCGTTGTGGTGTCCCGGGACCCGTGTTGTGGCAGGCCGTCGCGAACCGCGGCGGATTGGGTGGAGAGAGGGTCAGGGTTTTGGTGGCCAGCGGGTGCCCAGGAAGGTAGCTCGCGGCGAGCATGCAAGGCTGATGAGAAGAAACCGTGGGGGGGGCGTCAACGGGCTGGGACCCGCGTGTAAAAAGGCGGGTGCAGATGCGATCTCGTCGGTGTAAGTGACCCCGATTGCGGACCGAAGCGCGGTGGTGGACGGAGAGGGCTGCACGCCGGGGCAGTGATGTTGAGGGAAAAAAGAGAAGAGAAAGCGAGCGGTGCAGAAGTGGGAGGAAGGAAAAGTTCAACAAGGGGACGGGAGGGAACGGCAAATGGGGAAGGGAGCACGGGCTTGAGTGCAAGTCCAGCGTGCTGGCATCCGGGACCCGCACGACAGGGTACCGGGATGGCTCCAAGCCCCGAACCCAGAGAAGGGCCCCCTTCATCCACCCGACCACACCCTAGGCAACTTCTTCCTGCAGCCAACCCGCCCGACATGCACGCCTTACCCACGTTTTTGTACTCGTCCGACTCGCCTCGCCGAGGGCTATCAGACGAGAGTTGAAGCATGCGAATTGGGCCATCTTTCAATCATTTACGGGGGGGAGACCGCACGGGAAATTTTATTTTTCACGGGTAGGGGTTCGCACGCTCCGGCTCTCTTCGAGGTCGACGACAGCCCCACGCGTCTCAATGTCGAACTGCACCCGGATTCCGCTCTGGAATTTGGCCAGACCGGTCCGGCACGGTTTCCTCCTCCATTGACAGGCGCGGGATTGACAAACTGCGGATGACATGCTGCCTACGCGACGGGTGGGCCATTCCGCGCGTTCTGGATGCAGCGTGCAAGTCATTCAATTCAGGAACATGTATGAAACTATGTACGATACGGATACATTACGGATTACATTACATACATACCCTGATCGGGAGATTCCGTGTAGTTAGCTGCGGCTCAATTACGCACGCAGAGTGGTCCGCCTTGCACTTTCGAGCCATCCCAGATGGTGCATGCAGATTGGTCTGGTGCGCCAGTTTGATACATGGGTTTGACCTCTTTTCGAGAGATGCTGGTGACGGGCATTTCGCGCGCTGGAACTCGGCCCCTCTCCCCACGAGCGCGGAGTGGTTGGGTCTTTTGTTTGCATGAGACGCCACTTTCGGGAAGATGTGGGTTCGCCAAGACGAGGCTGAGCCGTTTGAGGTGCAGCTGACATCGCAGCCTTGCAGCATTTGATTTTCCTTTTTCTTGACATTTTCTCTTCTTGCTTTTGTCATTCGATCTCCCCCCCCCCTAAAAAAATAAAACTATGACGTGAAGTACACCACCATGAAACCCACCCAACTGCCGACCACCCCTATTGCCGAGTAGGAACTAGTGAACATCAGGGGCAGAAACTCGTAGCTTTTTCCGAACACGACCCCGTGCACCAGCGAGCAGTACACGATCAGGGGAATGCTGACCGTGATGTAGAGCGTGCTGAAACGGTCAAAGAGGAAAAACCTGGCGCGGCTGGACGCGGGTGCTAAACGGTCGAAGGCGACCAGGAAGAGGATAAGCCAGAACACGGTGTAGACTGTCTTGAGAGGGAACTCTGCCGGGGTGAAGAGCAGCGGGAACAGCGAGACATGGCCGGCAACTGCCAGCGGGCGGAATGCGCCCAGGTGCCGCCGGTCCTTGAGAGCAATGAGGCTGAAGGGGACGATGACGAGGAGGATCGCCTTCTCGTGGACGTGCCAACCGAAGAGGAAGGAAGCATAACCGCAGAGGGTGACGGCGCCGACGAAGTTATCCCACGACGGCGTCGACTGGGCAAAGAGCTTGAGCAGCGGGATCGCCTGGAAGAGGAGCGTCAGGGCGAAGCACGTCCGCGGCGTAATCTCCGGTAGGACGGCGAAGGACGTGTCCCCGACCAACCCGCGCGTGACGCTCTGCAGAGCCTCCTCTCTTACCGACAGGCCGAGCCGCGGCGCGAGGACGATCAGGACGCGGTCGACAAACGAGTACATGGCCCACACGTTCGGTGCCCAGTAAGCATGGCAGAGGCCGCGCGAGAACGGAAAGAGCCTGCTGACGATCTGGCGGATCTGCCCCCTGAGCGCGAACGGTCCGAAGGCCGCGCCGAAGATGGCAGCGATGCCGGCGCCCAACTTGACGCAGTTGAGGAACTGGATCCGGAATATGGACTTTGGCGAGAGGCAGTAGGCCCTCAGGAGGAAGACAAAGTAGGCCGGCGCCAGGTAGAGGTAAATGTGCTTCATGCACAACAGGGCAGCAAACACGAGGCCGCTCCAGAGCAGCGTTTCTTTCTTCCGGGCCAGGACCAGGGAGGCGATGAGGATACCGTACATGACGCCATTGTACTGGAAGTGGATGTGGTCGATGATGAAGAGGCCCGGCGAGAGCAGGATGGATATGGCAGCCGCCTGCGCTGCTCGTTTCGACGCACCGTGCGATGAGTCCACGAACCTGTCGACGGTTAGCCTAGGGGACCACGGCCCGAACATGCTCGCAACAGCCGGGGCCACCGACAGTTGTAGAGAATACACGAGGAGCAGCTCGGTGATGATGACAGTGAACCGCTGAAAGTAGACCGTTTGCCAGCTATCGTACTCGAGGTTGTACACCTTGAGCATGGCAGGGTCGGCCAGCTTGGCGGCCTGCGACATGATCCATTCGAAGTAGGCGAAGAAGGGCGGGTAGTCGAGGGTCCATTGCGACGATTTTTCGTAGTACCAGTCCCACAGGGGCAAGCTGTGTGTGATGGCGAGCCAGTTGCGGTGGACTTCGAAGTCGGTAGATTTGCTGTCGAGGCACAAAATGTCAGACCTCCGGGAAGGTTTTTTTTTTTTTCTTTTTTTTTTTTTTTGTTTGTTTTTTTTTGGGGGGGGGGGGGGAGGGAAGGAGTTGGGGCAGAGAGATAAGGAGCTCTTACTAGGCAGGGAAGAGCAGCACTTTGAGCGCCGCGGCCACGATCGCGCACTGCGCGAGGGAGGGATATATCTCGGTCATGGCGGCTTGCGGCCTGCCATGAACGGAGACACTGTTTGCTGGTCTCAGCGCCGCAGCAGCAGCATGAAGCTGTCCCTCCAATTGACAGCTTTCCGCGAAGTTTTAGCGGGGACACGCATGTGCTCAAAGTGGGGATTTCTGATCAAGAAGTTGGAGAAAGGTGGCCAAGAGATGGACACCAGCCACATGGAAACAGAACCTCATGCGCCGTAGCCCCAGCTCAGCCACTCACCCCACAGGCCTCGTGCGATGGAGGTGGGGAAAAACGTAGGCCACTGCGTCGGTCAACAGGTCCCCCGTTTCCGCTTCCGCCAAGCCAAAGGGGAGCTTCGCAGTTAAGTGGGTTTTGAGCACAGCTGTTCTCTTGGCCAAGGCTCAACCTTCAGAAAGCGGTGTCTCAAATAGTTACCGCGAGCCATAGGCTTTCCGCGGATTGAATCATCGCCTGGATGTAGGTGCAAAGAAAGCACATATACCACGTCGGCGTGTCCTTTACTTGTCTTTTTTTTTTGCCTCTTCTGCAACGTGCACTTCTCAATTGCTGAGCGACTGCCCCGTATTTCAGCGGTTTGTTTGTTGCTGAGTCCTTCAGGTTGAGGTTGTGTTATTTTTTTCTCCACATTTGGCCAAACCGCCGGCCCGGGGTTGTCGTTGAAGAGCTGCAAAGTGTCCTCAACCCCCGCGAGCGCATCGGAAGCGCCGTCCATTCTGCCGGAATCTAGAACCGGCAAGCCGATCTCCAAAACCTGATAAATAAATAATAGCTTCCCTGCAATTGTTCTTTCGTGGGCAACACTCTCTTTACAGCTGTTTCATCCTTCTGCCAACTCCGGATCCCTCTCTCCCCCCCTTTTCCCCCCCTTCCTCCCCTTCCTCCCCTTCTCCCCAAGCTTGCTCCCGCGTCTCCCACCATGCGCTTGCCGTCGAGCTACGCCGTGCTCGCGGCTGGCCTAGCCCAGGTGCAAGCCCAGTACCTGATCAGCGAGCTCAGCTTTGGCACCAACAAGAGGTAGCGTCCCCCATTCCATCCGCACAAGCTCGGCCTGTCTTGGTAGCACCCCGCTAAGTCGTCGGCGAAACAACAACAGGATAAGCGCCGAGGGTTCGCGATCGATACCGAACTTCTCCCTCCAGGGCCGACCCAACGTGCCCGAACTGCTCTCGGACAGAGTAATCCTCACTCCCGTGGCGCCGGGAAACCAGCGCGGCGCCGTCTGGGCCGACCGGCCGCTACCCGAGCAGAGCTGGATCGCAGACGTCGAGTTCCGCGCCAACGGCCCCGAACGTGCCGGGGGCAACCTGAACATCTGGCTGGTGAAGGACGGCGCGCACACGGTCGGGTCCGACAGCGTCTACTCTGCGGGGCGCTTCGAAGGGCTCGGGTTGTTGGTGGACCAGCACAGCGGATCCGGGGGGATGCTGCGCGGCTTCCTCAACGACGGCACGACCGACTACGCCCACCATCCCGACGTGGACAGCCTGGCCTTTGGCCAGTGCAAGTTCACGTACCGCAACCTGGGCCGTCCGACCCAGATCAAGCTGCGCCACACCGAGGAAAAGTTTGTCGTCGAGGTGGCCGGCCGGACCTGCTTCCAGAGCGACAAGATCCGCATCCCGAGCGGCTACAACTTTGGCATCACCGCCGCCTCGGCCGACAACCCGGACTCGTTCGAGGTCTTTAAGCTCGCGGTGCTCACAGAGCAGGCCCCCGGAAGCAGTAGAAGCAGCAGCAGCAGCAGCAGCAGCAGCAACAACAACAACAAGAACAACAACAATGTGAAGAGACCGCGCATGAACTTCGGCCGCAGCGGGCAGGTCTCGGTCGAGGACCCGTACGACGACGCGATCCCGGACCAGGACGCGGACGCGATCACGTCGTCCAAGGCGCAGTTCGCCGACCTGCACAACCGGCTGCAGTCGGTCAACCACCACCTGTCGACCATCTTCCGGTCGGTCGCGCAGAACGCGGGCGTCGACGAGCAGCGGCACGCCGAGCTGTCGGCCATGCTGGGCGAGCTCCGGGCGCAGCTGGCGCGGCTCGACAAGGTCGACGCGCTCGAGCAGTGGCTGCGCGACATCCAGGCCGAGATGCGCGGCATGCGCCAGGAGATGGCCGGCCGCCTGCGCGACTCGGAGCGCGCCATCAAGTACCACGTCGACGACAAGCACCAGACCCTCGCCGAGGACGTCAAGGGCCACGCCAAGAGCGGCCACACCCGCCTCATCCTGGTCGTCGTCGGCAGCCAGTTGCTGCTGGCGGGCGTCTACGCCTACTTCAAGAGGAAGAAGACGTCGCCCAAGAAATATCTGTAGACGGTCGGTCAGTTCATCTCGCGGAGTGTTGCCATCTTTGTTTTTTTTTTCTCATCATGACGGGATGCTCTGTATGTACCGATGGAGGAGAGAGGGGTTTTGGCGTTATTATTCCGTTTATCGTCTTGTTTGGTCTCTTATTTTCTCTCGCTTTTATGCTGGGCGTCCATTGCATATCTCGGTCCTCCGGAGGATTCTCACGGGAAATAAAAGCGGTAGCCTGTGATACCTGACCTTGTCCTTATGAGGCCCTGACTTGTATCCAACAGCATGAGCATGGAATCTGCCTCTCGATTTCCATCTCCGGATTCGTTCAGTTCGCGGGTTCTTGAAACTTTTGACACTACCATCGGATGAGGAATCGCCGGTCGATCAGACACTCAATTGAGAGAGAGTGAGAACTGGACTGCGGTTCCCCCTCCTCAGCGCGTAGTTCACTGATTTCTAGACACTTTCCTTTTTTTGCAGCCGTCAACCTCGATTCGGCCAGGGGACGGCAATGCGACAGTAATATCCTATATGATTCGTCGATTTCCATTTGCATAATACTTGTTCGTGCCCTTCTCTTCACCGAGTTGTTTTATTTCTTCCATCAACGTCCGGCCTGTCTCGCTGACACTTCAATGGGTGAAGCAAACATTGACAATCCACTTTCCACTCCCAAACAAAATATGTCCAAAAGAAAAAAAGAAAAAAATTCACGTCGTGCCATCCCTTCCTCACAAGTCACCCGCCTCGGAAGACGCCCCATGATTGATGATGTCCCAGATCTCCTTGCCCTTGGGCGCACAAGTCAGGTTCTCGTAGCCGTCCTTGGTCACGAGAATGTCGTCCTCGATGCGGACGCCGCCAACGTCCCAGTACTTGGCCAGCTCGTCCTTGTTGATCAATCTAGAATGGATCGAGTTGTTGAGAAAGAAGCCCTCGATGTACTCGCGGCAGAAGTAACTGTGAAAAAGGAAGGGAAGAAAAAAGACAATGGTCAGCAATCCTCAACTCTTTTTTTCTTGTTTCCCCCGTTATTTTTTTTTCCCCTCCCATGGAGAAATTTTTAAGACACTTACATGCCCGGCTCAATGGTCACGACCATGCCCTCCCTCAGCTTCTGCAGCGGCTTGCTCGTTGTCGGGGAGGGATCCGCCCTAGCCATCGTTACCATGCAAGCGTTGGCATGCTGCGAGACGAGGTCGCGCTTGGGAAACGCCCTCCGACCGATTCCCGGCACCGGTGCCGCCGTTGTCGTCGTCGTCTCGCTGCTCGCCGTCTTGGTCCTGTTCAGGGCCCGCGCCATCCTCTCCGCCGACACGCCGAGGAGCAGGCTCTCCCGGCCGGCGACGTCGTGCACCTCGAGGCCGACGTGGTGGCCGAGCCCGTGCGGGAAGAAGGCGGTGACGGTGCCCCAGCGGAGGGCCTCGGGGGCGTCGCGCAGGATGCCCACGTCGGCCAGCCCTCGCGCGGCGACCGCGCACGCGTGCACGTGCAGCTCGAAGAAGCGGACGCCGGGCCGGACGCGCGCGATGCACTCCTCCTGCATCCGCTCCACCAGCGAGTAGATGGCGGCCGCCTCGCGCGACCGGAAGAAGCCTCCGCCGCCGCCGCTCCCTTTCGGGGAAGAGGCGGGGGAGCGGGGGATGGGGATGGTGCGGGTGATGTCACTGGCGTAGCAGCGCCACTCGGCACCGGCGTCGAGGACGAGGAGCTGGCGGTCGCCGAAGGGTTCTGAAAGGAAGGGTCAGCTGCCCGCTTTTCTTCCCAGAGTGTCTTTTCTCTCTCTCTCTCTCTCTCTCTCTCTCTCTCTCTCTCTCTCTCTCTTCTACTACTCCTTCATCACGGGGAACAGGAGCAAGGGGAGAGAGATGCTTGTGACATACGGTTATTGTCTTCGTAATGCAGGGTACTGGCGTTGATGCCGGAGGCGGCAATCACAGGATAGGCTTGGGTTGGCGCGCCGTGAGAGATGCAGTATGCTTTGAAGATGGCCTCGATGTCGCGCTCGTTGGTGCAGCGCCTGAGGGCGGCCAGGACGGCTCTGTGGGCGCCGCTCTGAAGAGGCAGAGGAGGCGTTTAACAACAGCTCTTTGGATCGATGTAGTGGGGAGGATTCTTACCGAAACGGCATTCGCCCTACGGATCAGGGCGATCTCGTGGTCGGTCTTGACGACGCGGGCCTCGTCGATGGCGGGCTGGAGCTTTGTCGTGTCGATGACTACCGTCACCTTGGCGCGCCCGAGCTCGGGAACCAGAGACGGGTGCAGCGCGTAGATGGTGCACCCCGGGTGGAGCACGCGGGTCAGGGTCTGCTCGAGGTCGTCGATGTAGCGCACGTCGTCCAGGTCCGAGGCGGCCTTGCACTGCTCAATGGTGGGCGTCCTCCCAAACCAGAGTACCTTCCGGGGCTCGACGCGCGGGATCCAGAGGGTGAGGTGGTCGCATGCGATGTCGTAGGTCACGGCGCAGCCCGGAAAGTCGGCGCCGGTGATGTAGTAGAAGCTGGGGCGGTGTCAGGTGCTGAATTTGAAATGGGCGGAACACATACTGTCTGCGCTGGCGGAACCTGGGACCCATGTCCGAGTTCTCGTAGAACTGCTCCTCCTGACCGGGGATGTAGATGATGCCATTCGTCGCGCCGAGCTCGTTGGCCACCTTTCGAGCATGCGTCTTTGCTAGTACCGTGAGGTCAGCATCGCAATCGCAATGTCTGCTGCCCGTTGAGGGAGTCGAGAAACCGAGAGAGGCGGCGAACTCTTGCCCACCCACCCACTCGCTCGCTCAACTCCTTCACTCACCTGGAAACTTGCCCAGGTCCGCCTCAAGCCACGCCTTGTCTAGCCGGTTGCCCGGCATCCTGCGTGTGCTCCGTCTTCCATCCTGGCCGGGGGAGATGGAGATACTGGGCGGGGTTCTGCGCTCGACGGAGCTGTGGGACAGTCAGTCGCTCAGTCGGAAGCTGATGACAATCCGAATCGCCATTCAATCGCGTCCGCGACCGATGAGCGCAAATAGACAGAGCGCCGCCAAGTCGTCGCAGCATGTTCACAATCCTCGATATGAGAGCGGGCAACTCACAGCGCATCGAACTCTTCGACTTCAACCAGTTCGTATGTATCTTCATTTGATCCCCCCGTCATTTTCTTCTTCGGTCTTCGTGCTCTGGTTGTGGTTCGGGAATGGCCAGATCCGCCCCTCTGCGATGGCTAGAGTGGCCGGCTGATTTGATTGCCTTGGTGAAATTCGGCGAGAGTTCGGTATGTACGGATTACAGTCGTAAAATATATATACGGGCCGGCCCCCAACACACTACGGTGAAGCTCGCGTGACGAGTTCTCTTTTAAACGGCACACCACTCATACTCGATCGATATTAGTCAACACCTGCATGCAGATGGATGCACTTGCACATGCGTCAGGGTTGGAGTCCCCCCGCTATTCTTGCTCCGAGTGACTCCGCTTTAGGAGGCACCGCTTGCGAGCATATCACTCCATTTCTGCCATGCACGCTCGATTAAGAGAGCAAACTTGCCAAAAGAACAAATAAGGTGCTACACACACCTTGTGCTGCAGCATCTTCAACGTCTTCGGCCAACTCGGTGAATTTCGTCATCGAAGAGAAAGCGATCTCTCCAAGCGACCGATTCCGAAGATTTACCTTTTTTTTTCTTTCGCATATACAGTACCTGTGTCTTTATACACTTTTTTCTATACACAGCGCCATGTGCGTTGTTTTTTTTTTTTTTTTTTTAATTCCCTTTTCCTTTTTCCTTTGCTTTTTGTTCTCGTTCTCACCTCCCTCAGGTTGTACGCCGTTTAGGCACAACAGGAACTCCTCCCAACGCTTCCATTTCCATGTCAACATGTCGTGCATGTCAACTAGAGCGTGTACACCGTCTCATATAACGAAGGTCCTGGTGGGCGTAATTTATTCTTTCACATGTCTAGTCGTCTAGTCGTAACGAGTGTTCGAGCTCCAGGTTCAAAGAGGTATACGGCCGGCTCCGCATATATCTCCCGAGCCCCAGGCCCTTATTCCGTCCCTGGCGACTCGATCTTTTTTCCCTTGGGAGGAGGAGGCCTTTTGGTGTCAGGGCGATGATCTATCCACCACAGCTCAAATGCAAAATGCCGTCAGATGCCCGCATCTTGGCATCTTGCGGTCCTTTTTGACAACGAACGTCGGCCCCCTCCCCCCCCCGGTTCCCCAATCGTAGCCGCATCCCCTTGGCCTGGGACTGGACGTACACATGTATGATGTATGTACACCCCCACCACAAGTGTGGAGGCGGCTTGGCCTGTGGAGCTGCGTATGCGGGTTGCATCTCGGCCTCGACGATGTCGCTCATCTTACCCCCTGCCCTCTGTCCTTCTCTCTTTCGTTCAATGGAAGGGTCGAATGTGGTGGCATCGTCAGGAGTGTATCGGTCACGGTATCTTTCTCCGGGCCGACTGGTTCCTATTCTCGGCCCCCTTGTCCTTTCTTGTGCGATGAGCACAGTGTTTCCTCGGCTCAGCTGTCTGCCGCACAACCCCTGCTTGTTCATTGGTATCCGGGATTGCCCATCATATCTTCCCATTCTCCTCGAAAGCCTGGACCCGTCAACATCTCGTCCGCCATGCCACCACTGCTCTGCTGCTGCTGCTGCTGGCGCCCCTGGGCTAAATGCTGTTGGACGGCCATCTGCTGGTGATGATGATGCTGCGGTTGCTGCTGTGCGTGCCCCGGCTGCATATCCAGCATGCTAGGGGTGTTGTACATCTGAGCCGTGCCGTCAAGACCGTGCCGGGCTTGCCTCTGCCCCTGCGGTATGAGATATCCGGGGATGGGGTCTAAGAGCTGCCCTTCGATGCCGTCGTACATGTTGGGGATATAGAACTGCATCGTGTCGTGGGGTTGGCCAGCGTTCGACTGCGGTGTCTGACCCGCTGGGTGCTGGCTGGCCGGATCCATTGGCGGTTGGTGAGGGTACGCGAAAGGGTCCTCAGACGGGAACATCATTGCGTCCATCTTGTACAACGAACCGACGGGCCCGACTGTGTGTTGTACTTGCTGGAAGCCCTGGGCGTGACTGTGCATCGTTCCTTGAGTGCTGCCCGAGTCGGAACCGGGCCCCGACAGCGGCATGTTCAACGGTAACATGTCCTGGAAGCTGGTGAAGGTCTGTCCCCCCAGGCTGCCGTGCTGGAACCCAATGGTGTCGAAGGACGCCGTTCGTTGAGGAGGCGCCCGTGAGTCTCGCCGAAGGAGGCCGATGGCGGGACGAGCCATCTCCTCCGACCTCCGCTGCGGCATGCTGTCCTGCAGATCCGGGCGACTCGGTATGGTGGCGCTACCTGCCCTGGATTCTTGCGCGAGGTTCGGAGCCGGAGCAGACCGTTTCTTGGTCGGTGTTGGCCGCGCGATCAGATTCTTCAAGCAGTCCGGCAGCTGATCAAATAAGGGCTGTTGGTGGCCATTGTCAACTCAAAAAGACCTCGGCCGCAGACGTATCGTGCTAAGCATAGAGACTTACGTTCAGTGCCGCCGTGATGCGGTCGGCCGCCAGGCTCCGTTTCGCAAGGGTTGCGATGACCTCCCTCCCGGCTTTGGCATCGGCCAGGATCTCGGCAGACCCCGGCTTGTCAGGGTTCTCGAGAACGAAGAAGAGGAGGGATAGGATAGCGAAGAATTTAGTGTACAGAATGAACCAATACGGTCCTATGAGCGCTGCCTGCTTCTGGATCTCGATCCCAATGTGGACGATATTGCGCGAGACCGTAATGCCTGCTGCGGCGCAGTTGTAGCAGCGGTTGTCTATCTGCTTGCCGGCAGTCAGCCGCGGCGAGATATAGTGAAGGAACGGCCTGTAGAGCATCATCTGGACATGAGCGTATCCGAAGCGTAGGAGAGTCCGAACACTGCCGACGAAACGCGTCATTAGCCCGAGAAGGTATTCGGGGCGAAGAGGAGCACATAAGGGTTGTTATACCGGATGACCTCGATCGGGCCGTCGTGGCTTGGGCGCCAGTAGTCGGGCAGTTGAGACTGCCACTCTTGGAGCTCTGCCTCGATGGCCTGGACGCGGGAGTAGCTGATCATGAACGTTTTGTTGTCCTTGCGCTGCCCCTTGACGTCGTTTTCCATCCCTCGCAAGGGGTAGATGTCCTTGACCACCCTCGCCAGGATCCTCATGAGCCTATTGTGCGCATTAAATGCCTGAAAGAACGAGGGAGTACCCGGCGGCGGCATCCGGATTGCCTCCTTGGTGATGTACTCGTCATCGACCTCAGTCGGGAGGGGTTGATCGACATCCTCGTCATGTAGCAGGAGAGGAAACCCCAAGATGGCGGAGACGTAGAAGTCCATCTGGCGGATGACGTGGAACACTCGCCGCCTGGTCTCGTCTTCGATAGGGGTGATCTTGTGGTGGGCAATATGGCGATGTAGACCCATGCGCAGGCACGAGCGGAGGGCAATGCCGAGGAATGCGTAGCAGTCGCTGATGTTGGACGTTGCCTGCAGGAAGAGGATCATGTACACGAGTGCCTGGAGAGAAGTCATGTCGCGGCATTCTGCAACGTCTTGGAAAGTCAATCGCGCATTCGTATAGTATTTGACCCTTTTTGGGGAGAGAGATAGCGAGAGAGAGAGAGAGATAGAAGTCAGCTTTGGGGAACGCAGAGGCCAATCACCTGATAGGGAGAGAGAGAGAGAGAGAGAGAGAGAGAGAGAGAGAAAGAGACGCCATAACTCACCCTTCTCCCACCGCCGACTGGTACGTTACAGGCCCCTGGGCGTCGTCGTCTTGGGAGACATTGTACATGCATCCCAGTGCCAGCACCGAGTAGAGCAAGCCGAGGAACCTGTGTTCCTCGTTTCCCCAGGACTCTTGTGGCGTTGTATAGAGCTTATCGACCATCTCGTAGAACGTAGGACGGTGGACGATGCGGAGGAGGCAGGTGGCGCAGTCTAGCGAGTAGTAGCAGAGGGTGCGGACCCGTTCGAAGGGCGGCAGCTTGGCGGCCGCGGAGCCGCTCGAGGAATCCCAGGACGAGCCTGGCCCCAGTCTCGGGGAGTCGAGGCTGAAGAGGCCGGGCGGCAACGATGGCCGAGGCAGGAATGGGATGGAGTACTCGTTGCCCAGGAGCGTGTTGAAGTGGTCCTTCATGCGCCGGAGGAAGACGACGCCCGACGAGACGCCGTGAAAGTCCCATTCGCCGCTCTCTTTGAGGTCCAGCTGGCCAATCGATTCTATCATGGACATGATCTGAGCATCCTGGCTGTTGTCGTCTTGCTGATCCTTGGATGCTTCCATCTTGAGCTCCATGGCGCGGGCCCTCGCTCTCTCCCTGTTGCGGAACTCCTGCTGGACGGCCGGGTCGAGGTTCGGGTCGGCAAGGTCAACGTCCGGCATAAACTTGCGCAGCAGGGTCTCGGCGCGCTGGAGCCTGGCTTCCAGGGCCTCGATGTACTGCGGTGCCGGGTTCCTACGACGGTTTGACGGCTTGTCGTACGTGCACTCTGTGGGCCGGTCAGCGGGATGGGGAGCTCGGCGGGAGGGGGAGGCAACGGGGAAAGAAGTTGGGGGGTGAGGGGGGGGAGGGGGCTCTGGTACCATAGCTGTAGACGGCACAGTGGGTGCATGGCTGCTTCCCATCGCACTTGATCTTCTTCCGGCGGCATTCGTCGCATGCCCTCGTCACCCTGCGACGCTTCTGCAGCGGCATGCTCGGAGCCTCCTCGACGTCCTCTTGCACGCCGGACGCATCTTCGGATTCGGGCTTGACGGAGGCTTGGGCAGGTGATTTGGTGCTCTCGGATCGAGATCCAACCTCGTCCAGAGACAGGTCGGCCGACTCCTCCTCGTCGGACATATCGGAGATGTTGGTGTTGGCGGCATCGGCGGTCTTGGGTGTTATGGCGGGTTTCCTTGTGCTGCTGCTGGCCCGGCCGGAATGTGGAGGCCGCGAAGCTGGCTGAGCCGCGCGGGGAGCAGAGGTGCCCTCAGTAGCCGGGCTCGTCATGGTGCTGGTTGGGTTGGTTTCTTTTTCCCGGTGGTGAGCAGGCGGGGAAGACACGGAGATAGTTATCTGTCGGCTACCTCCGTGCAGTTGTCTTTTCCCCGTCGCGATAGACGTTAGGCCCCCGTTGGCATGTCTGGATTGCGAAAGGGCAAGTGGTTTGAAAGTTTACACACGCCGGAGCCGAGAGGCGTGGGACGGGAATCGGGTGTCGTTGAAAAGGGCGGCAGCAGGATGGGTCTGCAGGGCGTTGGGACGGTGGGCGGAGAGATCCGACGAGGGTTTGAATCCCGCGTGGGTGATTCAGGGAAACCCTACGGTACCGTTCCCGAGACGGGGAACTGGAGAGGGATGGACGAAAGGGGGAGGGGGAAGGGAAGTGGGAAGACAAGGGGGGGGGGGGAGGGTTGTGGTTATACAGAGCAAGGTCTTTTCCCGTTTTGAGTCAACGCCCTGTTCCTGAGGGCGGTCCCCGTAGAGGCAGTTTACTACCAGGCCGGCTCGGCTTGACGTGGCTAGAACAATAGCAGCTTGACCGAGTGGGAGGTAGAATGTGTAGGGTACAGAATACACGAGGGAGAGAAAAGAGTCGCAAAAACAAGAGTTGCAGGCAGAGTCCTGCGGAAGCGCAGCGTGTTGTGGACAGGGTGCGTCAGAATCCGGTGCCAAGTGTGGACCGCGCTTTCTCCCCCAGAGCCTTTTCCGGGAGCGAGGCAGGGATGGGGGTAGGCGGGAGCCGGTGCCGACTCGGGGTTAGTGTAACAACGGGCACCAGTTCAGACTGACGTCGATGGCCCGGTCAGAGTCGGATGCGGAGGAACGGGGGGAGGGGGAGGCGGCGAGCGGCCGTAGAAAGGGATGGATAGGCATAACCAGCTCTTGATCGAGAAGAATAAAAAATGGGCGTCGAATAGGGAAAAAATCCGTATAATAATGAACATAGCAAATGAACCCTTCCTGGTGCGGCCGGAGCGGGAAAGAGCGACTAAGAAGCAGCCAAGCCCGTCTTGTCGGTTCGAATTCGAAAGAGGACTCGGCAATCACCGCTCTGTGGTTGGGTGGCGGGTGGTTGGAACACTTGTGGAGCGGCTAACTGAATGTACGGCCCCTCGAACTAGTGTGTACGGATTAGACACAAGTACCTGCGCTTTCGTACCGCCTCCCAGTGCGCCTTGGGCTGGGATGTGCCTGCGGGCGCCATGGGTGCTCGGAGGAGCCGCAGGCTCCGCGTCTGTGGGATCCAGTTCTACACGCCGGCTGCGTGACGCATGTTTGTGTGTGTGCACGTCCTTCCATGAGGGGAGCTGGTTGGCAGGGGGCCCTTTAGCGCATGTCGGCCGTGTCCATGCTCCCAGGACTCTGGGGTAGGTAGTGCAGTGCAGTTGTGCGCACTAGACGAGACGACTGCTGCTTCTACTCCGATCACTACACTGCTCCGTACACGTGTTATGTACGGAGTACATGTAGCGTACTCCGTAGTGTAGCTATCTCCGAGTCCGAAGCAGTGGGAACGGGACTGAGCGGAGCGGAAGGGCTCGTTGCTCAAAATAGCATCTCATGCCGGACGATGCAGCTGCGCGGGCACTGGGGGACAGCGGGAGGCTGGGATCGGATCGAAAACCGCCTTCTGCAGATTCGGGCATTTTTGAAACCACACACACCCCGTGCATCTTCCCATCGGTCCATGTGGTCCCAACTCGCTCAGGTCAATCGGCGGCGAGCTTCATAGTGTGGCTCGAGAGCCGCGTGCCGGCGTTGTCCGGGTCGGGCATTCGGTGCTGCCTCTCGCGTGTCTCCGTTCCAGTGGATGTGTGCGTGTTGAACCTCGAGGCGTTGCCCGCGCTTCTCCGGGCTTATTCCCGAATCGGAATGGGGCTGCAGTACGAGGAACAGGAATGGCTCGCTCAATGGAACACATGCAGAAACAGGAAGGACACGGGTGGGTACAGTGGAACCAACACTGTGCAAACCTTCAACTACAGCAGCCTGAGGCCGGAAGGCATGGAACGTTGAATGTCAGGGGCCCTGCTCGCTCCTGCCTCACTGAGATGGAGAGTTTGCCCTCTGGAAGGTCTGTTTGTTGAGGGTAGTAATGCCGTGCTAGTGTGGTGTAACGTATCGACTTCCTCCGTCGTGCATGCAACAGGCGGTTACGCGACACTGTGTGTATGTAATTGATTGATACGCAGGAGCGTTCATTGCTTGAAGGAGCCGGAGACTGGGCAAATGCCAACGCAGTAGCACCGAAGGGGCACCCTGCAGGAAGGACTGGGGTGCGAGCCGTCAACCGGAGTGTACGCATTAGTGTAGTGTACACTATACGAGTTACTGGGGGCAGTATCTACACTACACTAGTGTAGAATGTCGTATGGGATGTGCTTTTGGAGCAAGCACCCGCAGCGGCCCATCAAATCGTTGACAAACTTCATCCTAAAAGTGCAGGAGATGGGAAACTGACATTGGCGATCTGGAAAGTGTGGAGAAGAACATTGGCGCGCTAGTCACTTGGCTGACGTCAGCGTGCAGGCTTGGCATGCACGAGCCCCAGGCAAGAGGGACAGGGTCCAAATCAGACCATCTTTTGCAACCGCCACACTGTGCCAAAATGACGGGGTCCAAAGAGCAGACTTTTTCCACGGCCTTGGCACGGTTGATGGTGGGGATATTTCGCAGTTCGGCACCTAGGATGGGGGGGAAATGAACTGATGTGTCCCCATGTCGTTGTGGGCAACGTATCTGGGCATCGTTGATCTGGGAGATCCGATTCGCGCTCGGTTACTTGGGCCCATGGACCCCTTTTTCGTTGCTTCCTTTTTTGGGACTCCCGGACCATGGGCCGGGCAGCCTGAATCTCGGCGGGCTGCGTGCTTCCACTCCAGTGTGTTTTTTTTTCAGTTTGCCCAAGACAGGAAGTCTGAGAACGTTCCGACGGCATGGGTAACTAGTGTATCGAACGTTATCCGAGAGCTCGAGCCAGGGGCAGTCAGCCTTATCGCAGTCATTCTCCCACAATCACACCTCGGCGACCGAGCTTTCCCGATATGAAGCAGGGTCCTTCGGGCTAAAGAGAAAAAAAATAGAAAACAACACCATTCGATATTTCTGAGACCGGAACCGCGGTATCTAGGCGCAAGGCCCACTTGGGTCAGCCTCAGGCGACAATTTGGTCGTTCTTGTTTTCGAAACGTGCTTGTTTCGCTTTCATCTGAAGTTTGTCTGCACTAAGTGTAGTGTATCTGCTCTCACCGCGTTCCCCCAGGCTGATTGAGAAGGGCGGCGATTGATGAGAATACAGTCTGGAGGGCACGCGAGCCCCACTGTTACCTTACCCCACCATGACACTTCGGCTTGGCTGCCTGGCCTCTCCTCCCAATCCTGACCTCAGCCTTACCACAGGTTCCCCAGCACAGCTCGCAGCCTCGTCGCCCCCCGCGTCAACCACGTCCCAGCATCCTGCAACCGACAAAGATGGCGGACTCTCTGCTGGCTTTCTTCACCCTTATGGATAATCAAGACGGGGTCATCGTTAGAGGTACGGGGAAGCCGCAAACCAAAACGCCCGATAAAGGATGATGCGCTGACTCGTATGGCAAGAACCGCCCAAGTTTGATCTCGACCTCTACATCCAGAACTACAAAGGTAGGCATCCGCCCGGTTCCCAGTCGATGCTGTTCTAAACCGCTCCTCCCAGGCCGTATGCGCTTCGACCGTCTCTTCCTCATCGGACGCAGCTCGGTGCCGCTATGTGTCGATGCTCTGAAAGCAGCAATCGCCGAAGCCAAGCGAGGCAAAGATACGAACAGGTACAGGGAGGCAGTCGAGTGCCTGCGGATTGCGGCGCCCTCGGAACCCGAGGCAACCTACGACCAGGCATGGCTGGAGACACAGGAGGCGGCAAACAAGGCCGAGACGAACCGCTTGTTGACGGAGCTTAAAGGGTACAAGAACAATTTGATCAAGGAGAGCATCAGGGTAGGTTCTGCGCTCTTCACAACCGACGTGACTTGTCGCTGACGACACGGCCGTGTCGTGCGTAGATGGGCAATGAGGACCTCGGCAAGCACCTAGAGAGCATCGGAGACCTTAACGCGGCAGCCGAGACGTACGCTAAAATGAGGCCGGACGTCAGTACCCCCAAGCAATTCCTCGATGTCGGCAAGCACCTGGTTCGCGTGTCAGTGCAGCGTCGTGAATGGGGAATGGTGAGCGCCCACCTCAGCAAGATGGGGGGCGCCCACCATGCCGAGGAGGAAAAGGCTGTTCAGCCGTACTTGAAGATCGCCCACGGCATTGCGCTTCTCGGGCAGGAAAAGTATAGAGAAGCTGCCTTCAGCTTTCTCTCGGCCGATTCCAGCATCTCCGGTTCGACCTACAGCGAGCTCGCGAGCCAAAGCGACGTCGCGATTTACGGCGGCCTCCTCGCCCTCGCATCTATGGACCGAAACGAGCTACAGAGCAATGTGCTGGATAACGCTCAGTTCCGAACCTTCCTCGAACAAGCACCGCACATCAGGCGTGCGGTTGCGCAGTTTGTAAACGGCAGATACTCGGCCTGCATCGGCATCCTCGAGTCGTATCGTCCGGATTACCTCCTCGATATCTACCTCCAGAAACATATTCCCAACATCTATTCCCAGATCCGGAGCAAGTGCATCATCCAGTACCTGCTCCCATTCTCGTGCGTCAGTCTCGAGACCATGGAGAAGGCGTTTGGCCGACCTGACCAGCGCATCGAGGATGAGCTGGCCGATATGATTCAATCTGGCGCGCTGAGCGCTCGGATCAACATGGTTGACAGGGTACGTTCCCCCGTCTGATTCCGCTCGGGAGTCTTCGTCGCACTTGCTAAGTTTCCACTCTAGCTTGTAACAACCAAGGCCGCGAAGCCGAGAGCGCAGATGCAGGATACGGCGCTCCAGGCAGCCGAGGAGTACGAGAGGCAGGCTCTCGAACGTCTCCGGCGGATGGGCCTCGCTGCGGCAGACCTCGAGCTCAGGGGCAGTAAGAAAACGAACCTCTTCCCCAGTGAAGGAGAGCTCATGGTGGAGGAAACACTGGGCTGAACTTATATTGGCTGGCAAAGAAGGGGGGGGGGGGGGGGGGGGGGGGGGGGGGGAAGCGCGGTTCTATCGGTTGCTCGTTATTGCGTTACACAGGAGGCGAGGCGCTTTCGGAGCACAGAGGCAGACTTGACCAGTATCGCTAAGAATCTAGGCCGCTTGGTCTTGGTGGCTCGGCGATCCCGAGTCGATGATGATATTCTAAGCATGAATGAGAAATGGTTATGACGAACGGGTATCGGAGAAACTGATTCGACTCGCGGGAATGACATTGGAGCAGTTCAAGCAGAGCATTCAATCTCAATTGGGTATCACTCATTTTGTTTGGCTTGCTTCTTAGCTATTGAAGACCAGCCAACCTCAGCCCATCAACTGCCGGATGTCCTCTGGTGGCCAGCGGACTTGTGCAAAGGTCAGGCATCGCTTAATGCTCTGCAGGTACTTGCGGGTGACCTCGCTGCCCATGATATGGCCCCTCTCGCCGCCGTGAAGCTTCTCACGGGCGCTACGCTCGTGGATGCCGACCATGGTAACACCGATGGGCCATGCCGCCTTGCCAATGCTCAGGCGCAGGTACCCGTCGTTGGCGTCGACGTACCGCCGCTCCTGCGCAGCCTTGACGATCTCGACGATAGCCTCGAGGATGCTCTCGTCCAGGTTGCCCTGCTCGAATTTGCGAAAGAGCGGCCGCATCGAGTCTTTGCTGGAGGTCATGGCGTTGCGCGCCGCTTGCCCGGCGAAGGTATCCGCGTTGTTCTCCCGCGCCAGCGCCGCCTCCCACTCGCGGAGGACCATGTTGAAGTAGGACGCCAGCTGGCGGTAGAGGAACCTGCGGGCCTTCTTATCCGACGCCGGCGGGACCTTGTCGGGGACCTTCATATCCTTCTCTTCGACCGGCACGAGCGTCGTCGCGATGGGACCCGCGGCGGCAGCCAGCGCGCCACCCCGGCTCACCTTCCTGTACCGCATCAGCCGTGCGGCGTGGTTCTCACCAAACAGGATCGCCGGCTCCCCGAGTTCCCTGAGCTTCTTGACGAGCTCCTCCTCGGCGATATCGCCCGCGTCCTCCCCGTCCCCGTCCAGGTCATCCTCGTCGCCGCCCTCCTCCGCCTTCTTCTTGTCGCCCTCTCCGCCATCTTCCCCTTGCTTCACCGGCGGCACCTCGGGCAAGCCCAGCCTCCTCCGCCGCGCCCGCTCCTCCTCGGCCTCCTTCGCCTCCCTCCGCAGCCGGGCCTCCTCGGCGAGCCGGCGCCGCTTCTCCTCTCGCGCGCGCGCCTCCTGCGCGGCCTCCTCCTCGCGCCTGCGCTTGGCCGCCGCCTTGGCCGCCCGCTCCTCCTCGAGGCGCTTCTGCTCGGCGAGGTAGGCGGCGCGCCGCGCTTCCTCCGCTTCCCGGCGGGAGATGTACTTTTTCTGTTCGCCGCCCCCGGTCGAGGAGCCGCTGCCGCTGCCGCTGCCGCTGCCGCCCTTGGCTTTGGAGATCTCTTGGGACATTAGCGAGGCGAAGTCCATCTTGATTATGCCGACGCCCCGTCAAATCGAGCGACAAAATTGTTTGATGAAGCGTATCAATTGGGGTCCTGTCCGGGGGTTGAATTGCGTCTCGCGGGAAGTCGGAAAGTCGTGGTATGTACGTACGTACGTACGTAGATGGGGCAAGGTACGGGTAAAGGTGGGTAGGCAGGCTGAGAGGTTCAAGTTCTGGAAGCTGGCGGAATGGGTTTCGTTAAAATCGGCAGGACCCGCTAAACTAGCTACTTTACTGTGTACTGTGGTGCAGGGACCCCGCCACTACCGCACACATTACGTGCATTGGCTCCCGGCCATCTTACAACAGTAACAGCAGCAACAACAACAACTCCTACTACAACAGCGCACGCCCTCTATAAAATATAATATACCTCCTTGACCAGTACTTCCTTTTCTAGGAGGCTTTTAAAGGCCATTCATGATTTGAAACGCACGCTAATGTCATCGCCTACCATCGTCACACTCTTCCGCCCGACAGCCCGATCGTCACAATGAGCCCTCGGGAGGTCAACAGGGCGGAAACGCCACCTTTTCTCGTGAAGCTCTTCTACCGGACTGGGGCTTTTCACAGGTACGGTCCCCATTTTGTTGGAGGATCAATTCCTCCATCGGGGCCGGGGAGCTAACCATTTATTTACCAGGCCAGAAGAATTTAACACACCATCCCTCCCCCCGCACCTGCAGATCCACACCTGGCCGGACTGCACCCTCCTGGAGCTCTCCTACCACGTCGCCGACGCCTCCCCGCCCGTCCTGCCGGACCCGGCCGTCGGCACGCGCCTCTGCTTCAGCCTCGTCTACGCCGACACGCGCGGCCGGACCG
Organism: Thermothelomyces heterothallicus; assembly: GCF_042370625.1. NCBI lineage: Eukaryota > Fungi > Ascomycota > Sordariomycetes > Sordariales > Chaetomiaceae > Thermothelomyces > Thermothelomyces heterothallicus. The sequence goes on along the minus strand of NW_027192562.1, from coordinate 1,615,161 downwards.
ACACGCCGCCCCGGTACGTGTCCAAGTTCCTCGGCTCCGTGGTCCTCGGCCGCGGCGGGTCGCGGGATGCGCCCGGCCCGCCGCGCCGCCCGGGGGACGAGCTCGACGGCGGCGCCGGCAGCGGAGGTGACGGCGGCGATGACGACAACGACGACGACGACGACCATAGCGCCGGCAGCAGTGAGGACGAGTCCCTGACCCTGGCCGACGCCCGGTTCATCACGGGCGACTTCATCTCGTGTGCCATCCTGCCGCCGGACGAGCTCACCGGCGACGTGGTGCCGGCGAGCAGCGCCAGGATGGGGCGCGGCGCGGGCGTAGGGGAGGCCAGGGGCGGTTATGTGGACGACGAGGACGCTCCGCCGCCGCCGTATTCGAGGTCGAGGAGGGGGAGTTACGGGGGACCCCCGCCGCCGGGCGGGGGCCGCACGAGAGGGGGCTACCGGAGTGGCGGGCCCCGGGGTTATGGCGGCGGTGGAGGGAGATATCGGGATAGGGATGAGCCGTTTGGAAGGGGCGGGGTCAGGATACCGGACGGCGAGTGGAGGAGAGGAGACAGGTTGCCGGACGAGCCCCCGGAAATTGGGAGATGGGGGAGATAGAGTCTTAAGGCTCTGCGGCAGGTGGTTGATTCCGCGGAAAAGCGACCCGGTGGGGAACCCCGGGCGCTCATCCAAGGCTGGCTGTCAGGCTTGCCTGATAAGCTCGAGGACATGGAGCGCACTCTAGAGCTCGTGGATGGCAGTGACGAAGTTCCCATGGAGACCTCGGGGAAGCGGCCAAACGAGGGGGGCCGCTCCAATGATTCTGAGGCTCGCAGGAAGAGAGTTAAGCCGGAGCGCGATTAGATCCCACTTCAGATCGTCGCCTGGGATTAGCGTAACATAAGGATCCCCTGCGAAGTTGAGCGACAGCGATGATATACGTATATATATATGTATCTATATATATATATATATATATATATATGTAGCGCATACCGAGATATGCTCGCTCTTTACACTCTCCCCGCTTGTATTCGCATCTTCGCCAAACGTCTACCTGGTCGCTTTGATCGCTGAGCATCAATGACTCCAACGCCTTGCGTCGACCTCTTAGACTTGCTTTACCAGGGCTCGCCAGAATTGACTGGCTCACTTTCTTCCCGAAGCAGGAAACCTACCGTATTATGCGAGGGTAGCATTGCTCATTCTCCTTCCATGCCGCCTGTTCATCACAACTACCTTTCTCTTTGCCGTGCACCCTACCTACCCCGAAATAATTCGCGTTTGGTTTGAGCCTCATCAAAACAGCACCAGTGCGGCATCTCAACGTTCGGGCCACGCCTCTCTGGGCATGAATTGAGACAGTGTCGCCAGCCAGAACTCGAAGGAGCTTGGTATGACGTTTGACAATGCGTCCTTTCATTCACGCTTTTGTGTCTCGCGAACTTTTGTACAGTAATCCCAATCCAGCAACACCTTAGGGCCCTGGTACCTTTAACGCTCAGAGATGATGTCGCCCCTCCGCTTCGCGCGCAAATCCCACAGACCCTGACACAAGCCCAGGTCAGCACCTTCCTCGCCAATCTTGATCGAATCGGGCCGCCGCTTCGTTATCCTCCGGAGGGATTGGAAAGGGAGGAGGGGGGGGGGGGGGGGGAGGGGGAAGACTCACGTCGTTCTGATAGCCGAGGTATCCGATTATCGCCGGGATGACAGCCGCGTAGACGAACGTGATGCGCGCGGTCCGCTTCGTCCACCGGAAGTACTTGTAGCGGTTCTGAACCATGCCTGCGCGGTCGGTGTTAGCCTCGCCCGGTGATGCGCCGGATCGGCGGTGCGCCGGGTGATTGGGATCGGGGCGGGGAATGACGGGGCCGTTGACGTACTCCCGAGCCGGACCAGGGCCGGGTCCATTGCCACCTCTGTGTGCGCGCACATTTGGTTAGCCGAGTCCCTTTCACGGTCAATTGGCGGTGATGTTGCTTGGGTGCGCACTGTTGTGTGGTAGGCCAGCCATCTTGGATCGTTGGTGGTTGTCCCTGGCAGTTCAAAGGGAAGGCTGTTGCGGGAGTTGGTCGAGGGCTCAACTCGAAATTCGAGACTCGAGATTCCCGGGGCTCGTCTGCTGGTGTTGAGAGCTCCGATGAGGTGCTGTCTCGTTCGACCTAGGTCTTGGCGCCGAGACGAAGGAGGGTGGGGCATTAAGTCACGTGACTAAACCATTCTTGCTTCCAGTCCGGGTGCAGCATCTGGAAAGCACGGATTAATTAGTCGTCACCACACCAGCAGCCGAGTAACTTGTCACCCTGTGTTTGCCGATCGAACTGATTTCCAGTAGTTGCTAATTACGCAGTGATCGGTAGCAATATTCGTCTTGAAGGAGTGTTAAGCAACTTGTTGTAGTTCACTGTTCTCTCTATTTTTTTGGCCCTTTTTACTCGCTTCCAGCTTGTTGTTTCCTTTGTACGTAGGTGGATCACTCCATCCGAGCATCAACATAGTTGCCATATTTTGGGGGAGCGGATCGATCAGATGTATTCTTGGCCATCCGTACCCCAGTTTTACGGGGAATCCCAGCCATGCCAGCAATTTCACAAAGCAAGGTCGTTTCGAAGTGGAGGGCACTCGTGGGACGATGTACCTCGGCATCCTACCCAGCAACTGCCGGGGGTTCTTCTCCCCGGTTGACACTTATACAGGTACAGCGCGCTCATTCTCCTATGCTACCTACTCCTAGTGTATCAGCCGGCCGTCTCAACCTTTCTTTCCATTGTGTGTGTTTTCTTCAAGAAATAGCGAGTCTTTAAGTATAACCATGGGAGAGGAGGTGAAAGTCAAGCTTCATTGGTACGTTGATTCAATATCATCAGTCCCTCGATTACCCCCTCCATTTCCTCCTCCCCTCTCATGGCCACTTTTACTCACACCTCACCTTGCCAGGCTCAATGGGTCTCGAGCTCAGAGCATTCTGTTCCTGCTCGAGGCGTTGGAGATCCCTTACGAGCTCGAGATCTACCGCCGCCAGAAAAACATGCTTGCGCCGCATGAGCTCAAGAAGATCCACCCATTGGGCAAGTCACCTGCAGTCACTATCACGGCTCCAGGTGCCTCGGAGCCCATAGTCCTCGCAGAGAGCGGCTTCATCACGCAATACCTGTGCGACCACTTTCCCGGGCGAAAAACGCTGGTGCCACAGCGCTGGAAGGACGGCCAGGAGGGCAAGGTCGGTGGCGAGACGGAGGAATGGATGCGGTACCAGTACCTGCTGCACTATATTGAGGGCAGCTTCATGTTCACCATGGTCATGGACTTTATCCTCAGCGGTACTTCAGCGTCCCCCGCAAACTCAACGCGAACTCACCTGTTGGTTTGGGCGCTGACAAGCTTCTAGCCGGCCTCAAAGGCAGCAGTGTACCCTTCTTTGTCCGGCCAATCACGACGTTCATCGCAAACCAGATGATCTCCATGGTGGTCGCTCCGAACATGAAGCGGCACTTTGGGATGATGGAGCAGCTCTTGGAGACGTCGCCGGGCGGTGGCAGTTACATGTGTGGCCGCACTCTCACTGGCGCCGACATCATGCTCTCTTACCCGCTCATTGCTGGGAAAGATGGCGCGTTTGATAGCATCGGCCAGTGGGACAAGGGTTCGTTCAAGGAGACGTACCCGAAGCTGCATGCCTACATTGAGCGGCTCGCAGAAGAGCCGGCATGGAAGAGGTCGGTGGAAAAGATCAAGCAGATCGAGGGCCGCTTCTCGCTCCTGCCCACCCCTGGAGAGCCGTCTGCACGCATTTGATACGCGCTGACTTTTCTTTTTTTATTATTGTTTTTTTTTTCATTTCCTTTCTATTCTTTTTTTTCTTTTTTTTCTATAAAAACAAAACAAAACATAGGAAGGTGCCCCTGACGCACTCCCCATTATTATTATTATTATTATTATTATTAGTCCTACACCGCTATGCTAATAAGCATGCCGGAGCCTCTCTAGTTATTTACAAAGGAAACCGTGCCTAATAGGCCGGATAAAAACCTCTGTCCCTCCTTTAACGCCCGATCCGGAATACTAATACACTACAAAGACGCACTCCCCATGGTTGCACGAAGAGCCTCCTTCGGGGGCTGCAATCTGATACTTGAGTGGGCCAAGACAATGTGCCGATGCGTGGGTCTGTGATCAACCAGCCAGAGGCGTGGGCGACCGGAACCGCGTGGAACCCATGCACAAGCGAGCTCCAATGGAATTTTTCCGGATGGAGTCCGAGGTCACAAGCTTTCCCTGCGGATCCCTCGGAGCCTCTGATCGCCTTTTCTCGATGGTCATTTGCAGCATGACGTCGGCATTGGATTCGAAAAACAAACGTCAGATACGCAAATCCAAAAAAATGCATATTTGAAAGGGTACACTGCGATTTTGAATGAAGCGATGCGCACCGCGCCGCGGCTGACAGAGAAGAGATGAGCACTAAGGTTAGGCATCAAAAATCAGGTCCTGCTCAGTAACAAATCCCAAGGTCCAATTGAGATGGGAGGCCATCCCTCATTGGGCCAGCACCGCCGTGGCGGGGCATATTTTGCAGACCCTCATCCCTACCAACTTGCTACCAACGATAGTTAGTTAGGACAGGGAATGCGGCCTCTGCAGGAGGCGCATGAGCCTCCGAGCGATCCGTCTTGTTACCCGATAGCCGTCTTCAGCCTCAGCTTACTGCATCACCTTAAAACCGCCCGTCTGGAACCGTCTACAGAGTAGCTCTGTGGGATCTTCTCCGGCTTCCACCAGATCGGCCAATGTTTACATATATGTGAAGCTCCGCCTGGCGCGGGATAGCAGCAGGGTTCATAATCTCCGACCCCGACCATCGCCCGGGGCCACACACACACACACATCCCACACTAACACTACCATTGCACCTGTCTGTACAGTGACAGCCTCGCTTTCTAGCCTACCATATCGCGACTTGTCATCTGTCGCGGGTCCTGGTGATCCTTTGAAGGCCCTCGCTCGCTACGTTTTCCTCAACAACTCACTTGCATAACGGACGGCATGGCGAATTCTGCCTCCTCGACCGTAATGCCCCCGACCCAGGCTCCGGCTCCTCCGGCAGAGGAGGGCGGCTCACCACAGCTGGACAGCGTCGAGGAAGACGACTTGGATGTCGACCACGACGACGCCCAGTCGTTTCTACAGCCGGCCATCAGCCCTCTAGCTACCCTGCTCACGTCTCCCAGGGCTCCGACTGCCGACAAAGTCGCGGCTTTGGGGCGCCAGCCCGGCCTGTTTGAAACGCCGCCGGGCGAGGAAATCAGTCAAAGCGGGCAGGCGGTGGCTGCTTCCGACAACATGGCCACAATTTCTGAGAGCAGTCCCAACCAGCGCCCGTCTCCGGTGACTCTCCCATCTCCGTGGCAGGCTGGGCCGAAGCAGTTCATGATTTCTGAACCTGGCCGATTCCGATCGTCCATGGCCGCCGCCTTCCAGCCCCATTCGAGGCAGCATCGCTCGCAGTCGGCCGGAGAGAGCGCTTTGAAGAGGCTATCCAAAGTGCTACCGAACATCTCGATCCCCTCAAGTCTCATTCCGAATATTTCAACCCCGACATTCTTCTCATCCAGCTCTAGCGCACCGCAAAAGGATGGTCACGCACCGGAGGCTCAGCCGCCAAGGGTACTTCTGTCGCCCCCGGCTCCCTTTCCAGGTCCTAGCTCGCCACACGAGGTTTCGACCCGGTCGGATACGGCGCCGCTCCGACCCTTGCGGCATTCCGCCTCGGACGACTCGCTCCTCCATCACACGCTCTCCCACGTCTCTTCACTCGGGGACGACGAACGCTTCGCCCACGTTCGCGAGCAGGTGAACGTGCGGATCAAGGCGATCAAGGACAGTTTCGAGGGCCCGTCGTTCAAGCTGCCGCAGATGCCGAGTAGGTTGTCCGCCATGTGCTCACCCTCCAATGGCTCTATGGACTGACTGACCATGCCAGGTCTTCTCAACACACCGCTGAAAAAGGCTGCGACTGAACCCCTGCCGGGGGCGAGCCGGTCCGGTTCCGCGCACAACAGCCAGCGCGCCAACCAAGACCCTCTGGACGCGGTGCTGGCATCCTTGACCGGAGACGTCGTGATCATGGGCGGGTACAGGGGCTCCATCTTGCGCTCGGCGAAGCCCCCCCACAGGCGGCTCTGGGTGCCGGTCAAGGTGCAGCTGGGAGTCCGAAAGGTCAACCTCGAAGTCGGGCTGGATCCCGAGGACGAGGAGAACATGGAGAAGCACATCATTGCCGACGGCATGCTCAAGAACATCGGCCCGGTCGACATCTCGAAGCGGCTGTTCAAGAAGTTGCGGGAGTGCGAGAACGCCCGGACGGGGAAGCTCAGGGTCCACGATTACGGCTACGACTGGAGACTCAGCCCGCACTTGCTGTCGCGTAAGCTGGTCGGGTTCCTCGAGAAGCTGCCGTCGAACCAGCCGGGTGTCCCGAAGGAGCGCCGGGGCGCGCTGGTCATTGCCCACAGCCTCGGCGGCGTCATAACCCGGCACGCGGTGAACCAGCGGCCCGAGCTATTCTCGGGCGTACTGTACGCCGGCGTGCCTCAGCGGTGCATTAACATCCTCGGGCCGCTCCGCAACGGCGACGCCGTCCTCCTGAACGAGAAGATCCTGACGGCCCAGGTCAACTTCTCGCTCCGGACAACCTTTGTCTTCCTCCCGGAAGACGGCTTCGGCTTCGTCGACAAGGTCACCAAGGAAGAGTACAGGATCGACTTTTACAACGTCCAAGACTGGATCAAGTACCGCCTCTGCCCCTGCGTCTCGGGGCCCCCGCTGCCCGCCCTCTCGCGGAGCAGCACCTTTGGCTCCCTCCTCAGCCTGTCGGACTCGCTTCCGAGCCTACCTCTCCGCAGCCGAAGCGGCACACAGGGCAAGAAGCACCACAGCGCGGTGGCGTCCGAAGCCAAGGACGCGGCCCTCCTCAAAGATCGGACCCTCGCTCCCCAGATGAACAGCTCCTCCTTCTCCTCCTCCTCCTCCACCACCACCACCACCACCACCACCAAGCCTCCCGGCAGCTCTCTTGACCCGCCCCCGTCCACGTCCGAGAACCGGGTCCCGAACGGCAACAGTAACAGCAAGAACGACGACGGCTCGTCGGCCACGCGGGTGCGCAACATTGCCTACCTGACGCGGACGCTCGCCGAGACGAAGCGGTTCCGGGCAGAGCTGGCCCACAACCCGGCGCACCAGGAGGCCAACGCGTACCCGCCGCTGGCCGTCCTGTACGCCAAGGACATACCGACGACGTACGCGGCGGGGGTGGCGGGGCGGGAGGCGATCGCGTGCGCCGACGCGTACGACGACCTGCTCTTCGCCAGCGGCGACGGCGTCGTCCTGGCGCGCGAGGCCATGCTGCCGCCCGGGTACGAGCTCGTGAGGGGGGGCAGGGTCTGCACCGACCGCGGCCACATCACCATGCTGGGCGACCTGGCCGCCGTCGGGAAGGGCCTGGCGGCGCTTGTGCGGGGGAGGAGCAAGGGGATCGGGCTTGGGAAGAGAGGATGATGATGAGCGGGCATTTCTTTTTTTTTTTTTTTTTCAAGGGCGTTTTTGAGCGGAAAGGAGGGGTTTGGGTTTGGGGGGAAAGGTTGTCTGTGATAAGAGCTTGGGTTCGGGGGGTTAAGAAATAGTGAGGCGTGCTTGAAAAAAAAAGGAGGGGGGGAAGGGCGCGAATTCGTTTCAAGGGCACCATGGGGGGACGAAAGAGACGACGTTATGGTGCATGTGTAGAGAAAAAAAGTGTGGTGGTCGATGTCGTTTTAGATACCCGTACATTTCACCAAACCATTTACTGTAGCATGGTATAGATAGCATCACAGGTTGGCCTCCGAAGAATCTATCAATGACTTTTGGAAGGGTTTCAGCATGGCCTTTGCCATGACGGTCTGGGTTAGGGTTTGCAACTTTGTCATCAACCGATAAAAAAAACAATCAAGCACGATCAATTCGGAATTGCCATCTCCCGTTTCAGAGAAAATAAAAAAGAGTGCTCGCGGGATCATCGTGTCAGCGCCAAAGCGATGCAGACTCGAGCAGTGAGACGGAAGCCAAGCGGCGGGAGACCCGTCTCGCTTGCGAACGAGCCGCACCCATCTAACGTTACGGAGTCCGGCCTACTGGAGTGGAGACCCGCCATAACAAAGTCCGGAGGTAGTATCGGATCTAACTCCGTAACCAACTCCCTTGAGATTGATTACCAGGAATCTTTTGCACCGGCGCATCAGCGAGCGGCACTACACTACGGATTACGGATTACGGATTACGGATTACGGATTACGGATTTACCGATCAAACAAACCCCTCGACGCCTGTCCAATGCGGCTCGCCATTGGCTCTGGCACGCCGGGGTTGTGGTTGGGGCGGGCGGTTAGCTGCGTTAAGCGCCCGGGGAGCGAGGGGGAGTGAAACCGGGAAGAAGCTTCGTTTTTTGACTTTTCTTTTGCCGCGGGCTGCACTTAAGTTTAACGCTAGACTTGGTCTGCGCATGCTTGGCCCGCCGCGATAGGCCGCCACGACGTGTGCTATAGGCCACCGGAACATCGCGCCCCTTTGCTGCGGGCGGGATTTGGAGGGTTCCAACTCGACAGCGTACTTGATCTTTTGGTTAGGGGACCGGGCCCCCGGGGGGGATGGGGGAGAGGGGGTTGGTTGACACGGTGGGGTGGCAGTCGCTCGATGAGGTGCATGAAGGGGGGAGGTCTGCTTCAACTTGATTTCGTTTTTCTTTTCTTTTCTGTCTTCTTGGCGGCGCGAGGTTAGCCGCCCGTTGAACCTCCCTTTGGGGGCTAGTCCTCCTTAGCCGAGTGCGTGCTACTGTTCACTCGGGCGCGGAGGGGATGTGGCTGTCTCTCAGATGGTGAGTGGCTGGAGTATTAATGTATCGTGAGACATGCCCCTCGGGTGTCTGCGTCGTTGCTTCAGCTCGTTGGTTTGCCGTCCAGACTCCCTTTCTTGCTCCTCCTCCTCCTCTTCTCTTCTCTAATACGCTCTCTGTTGGTCTTCTTCTTCCGATCCTGTGTCGCACTACTTTTCGTCCTCGATTGTCGTTCCCCCCTCCTATCCCTCCGTTTCTCTCTCTCGTCTGAGACCGTGGTAGTCGCGCCCACCAATAAAACGGAGAGGAAGTAGTAGGAAGAAAGGAAATAGAAAAGAAAGAAAAATGGAGAAGAGCGGCCGTTCTCAGGGCTCGGCATCCTCCATCGAGGCCGACCTCCAAGACCAACATCTCCAGTCCAAGCTGCGCACCATCCGCATGACCGACGCCGCCCGGGCAGGCGTCACACTGCTGGCGCTCCTGACGGGCCTGACCATCCTCGGCGTCTCGGCCAACACATTGCGCGTCTACCAGGGCACGCACGTCTCGCGCGACTTCATGCTGCCACTCTGGCCGGAAGAGTTCGACCTCCGTCCGACCTTGTCCCTCGTGGCTGGCAGCGCCGTCGTCGTCGTCGCCAACCTCGTCGCCCTCGGCTTCGGCCAAGTCGGCGCTGTAAGCAGCTTCTTCCCCCTGGCCCCCCCCCCCTTTTTTTTTTTCTATTCCAGTTAAACCACTAACGAGACATAACCTAGCTCCGCGGCCCCCGAGCGGCAGCAACCCGCACGGCGACGGCCTTCCTGGCGCCCCTCGCCGGGCTGGCGGGCACCCTGGTCGCCGTCGCCTTCTTCTACGCCATCAACGCCTCCGACGCCGCCGACACCTTCCTCTCGTGGACCTGCCGGTGGGAAGCGGTGCCCATGTGGCGCGCCCCGCGCTGGGCGCCCCTGTGCCGGCAGGCCCGCGCCGCCCTCTACCTGGCCGTCCTGCTCATCCCCGTCGAGGTGGCCGCCCTCGCGCTGGCCGCCTTCCAGCTCAAGGTCGAGCGCTACACGGAGCGGTACCTCGGCGCCAGGAAGACGCCTGTCCTGTCTTAGAAGAAGAGGAAAAGGCGGAGGGACTGACTGGAGGGAGGTGACAGCCGGAAAGGGAGAGAGGGCTGCCGTCTGTGGTCCCGGTGTGGGCCTGTAGTAGCACTGGATATGAGAGGGAGGTTTTGTTATTTATTTCTGGCTTTGTTTATTTCATTTCTCGTCCGAACTCAGGACGCTGTATCTATTGCAACCGTTGTGTGCCCAGAGACCGGGCCGAGTCTTTCCAACGACGCTGCACTATATACGACGCATACGGGCCGTCGTGTTTCGTTCTCGAACGGAGTTGTCGCTTCGGACTTACCGGGTAATACCTCTCGCCTCGTGCAATGAGGTATGTACTGTACATTTGTTCAGCCGGCGCGGTTCCAGGGCCAAAACAGCTCACGGAAAGACTGTCCGACAACTTATTCGGACAACGCGAGGGGGCAAAACTGCAACCCCCTTGGCGCCGGCTTCCTGCACTTAGCCAGCTGTACAGTCTTCCGCAAACCATAAACGTAGCTCTACGATCAAGAGGAGTCAGTCACCTTCCCTTGTGCCGGCAAAAAAAAAGGTTTATCTCGTTCATCGGCCAGTTATCACCTTCCCAAATGCCGGCACGCGAGATATACCAAAACCTATCAGCTGCAAAGCGCTCGCGGTATGCACCCTTATCTGCCTGGCGAGAAACCACGGAAACGAGCCGCAAACGAGCCGGCACGCGCAAACTGGAGTGGCTCGACACCAGTGTCCAGCCAGAGCCCAGGCATTTTTTTTTTTGGGGGGGGGGGGGGGGGGGGGGGGGGGGAGGAGGGGGGCAGGAACAACAGGAGCACACAGATAAGCATGTCCCAGGACCCAGAAGAAGCGGAGAGTATCCGCGACTGCTCGACGAGGCTGCCGTGGCCCGACGGTGAGAGCTGACGCATTCCGACAGCTCAGAACGTCCCGTCGACCGGAAGCACGACACAGAACCCCCATATGTGCGCGGGGGGTTGGTGCAGATACCCGTGTGAAACTAAGCCACCAATGTATGACACCCACCTTATCACGGACAAGTGACCGTGGGACGGGGCAGCACTATCGACACCTCCTCCACACACACCACTAACCAGAGAGGAGTACTATCTTCTCACGCTGTTATCTATACCGGAACGCACCTCTCCCACTCAGGTTCTCCGGACAAGACACCCTCATCAGGTCTCTGCAACAGGAGATACTCCTCGGCCACGAGCCATCTGAAGATCAAGTGCTCATCCCCGCGTTGGCAGGCCCTACCTTGTCCGCCGCCGCAGCGTCCGCACAAACCGAATCCACACCCGGCTCCGCAATGAGTCGAGGAGCGCCTCGGGTCAGGGCAAGCAAGAGCGCCCCATCATCCCCGATGCAGCGGTCGTCTTCGAGACGCAAGGCCGCCCAGGCGGCAGGTTCCCGGCCGGCCTCGCCCCCGGTCGAGGGGGACCAGCACATGCGGCACATCGACGGGGCGCCGCCGGGCGACGTTGTCCGCGGGGCCAGGGAGGCACGGCCGAGCGCAGACCTGGCCGGGCAGAAGAGCAGGCGCATCTTCTTCGAGGATGCCTTCTCGGTCAACAACCCACCCAGCCCCGCCAGGGAGCGAGTCCGCGGCGACGCCATCGTCCTGGCCGAGGTCAAGACCAACGTCATCGTACGTCCCAAGGCTTAGCATACATTTACCCCAACACGGCCCCCACTTGTTTGTTTTTCTTCTTCTGTTGATTTCTCTTCTTTCTTGACGGCTTCCTCGGAAAAGGATTTGCTGACAGGAAGGCCGGGGTGATTTTAAGGGGGCGGGGGTGTGTGTCTGTTGTTGGTCGGCCGCCGTATAACAGGTACGCGACGAGTTCGCCTTCATCGCGGACCTTGCCTGCCAGCTGTCGGCGCGGTACCAGCGGCCCGTGTCGTCGGTGGTGGTAACGCTGCACCACGGCGCCTGCCTCTTGTTCGGAGGCTCCTTCGACCCGGCCTACGCCATGGCCGTGCGCGCCCTGCCGTCCCAGCTGCAGCCGACCACCAACAAGCGCAACGCCGCCCTGCTCCAGCGCCACATGGAGGAGGCCCTCGGCGTGGCCCCCTCCCGGGGCGTGCTGCGCTTCGTCCCCATCCCGGAGGAGCACCTCGCCTGCGGCGGCAAGACCGTGGCCGGGGAGATTGAGGAGATGGAGGTGGGCGGTGGGTATTGCCATGTTGGAATTGGCCAGAGCGGCTCTCGCGGCTCTGGAGGCTCTGGAGGCTCTGGAGGCTCTTTTTTTGGTGCTGCTGGGTGGTCGGTGAGGTCGTCATCTCCAGTGGTGGTGACGGCAGCGGAGGAGGATGACGATGACAGATATCAGGGGAAGAGGGAAGACAGAGCTTCAAGAGAGATAAAGGGAAGGAGGAGGCTGAGCGTCAAGGTGGGATTTTTTTCTTTTTCTCTTTCTTTATTTGTCTTCTTTTTTTTTTCCTCCCCTCCTCTGCCCAAACCACCCGCCCACCCATTCTCCCATCCGCTCCGCTACCATGGGTTCATGAGGTTTAACAAACGCAGTCCCTTGCCGCCTTTTGGGCCCCTTCGGCCGCCAGCATGGCCGCGCACGAATTGACACCCCCTGGAAGCGCCGATGGAGAACCCCCGTCGATGCCTGGATCCTATTCCAGGACGGCGCCCAAGATTGAACAGGTCGATTCGGGAAAGAAGGCGGCGCAGAGGAGAAAGAGCTTCGTGGCCACCATCTTCGGCCGGTCCGGCAGCAAGTCCTCGGACCGCTCGTCGCTACCGGCGATTGCCGACGACGATGCCGATGCTTAGGACATTTCGTTGTCTGTGAGAGGTGCTGCCCAGTTACGAGGGAGTTCGTAGTTGTTGGTAGAGTGAAATGGATCGTCAAATTTCCGGTGGTTGCCTGAATTGCCGAGAGTTTTGTTGCTGTTGCGCTTTGAGCTGCTGTGCTGCTCCAGTGAGTTAGTTATGTAATCTTGGCGCAGCGACCCGCCGCTTGATTTATTACCCCGCGCTGGACCGAACCTCTCTGCTTTGCGCCTGGACTTTCCTCTCAAGACTTAGTAACCAACCCTGGGAAAGCCTGCAGCCAGCTTCGTCTGACAATACGAGAACGAATCGACTCGCGACCGCGAGCAACCACCGTCCCCGTCGTCCATTCGACGCTTCCCGAATATGGTCTCCGGGCCTCAGCGCACGGGGATCTCGTTTAATTGCGGGGGACACTAGGCACGGCATCGCTCATTGACTGAGCTTCGCAGCAAGTCAAACCTAGAAGTCGGACGAGGGAGGAGCTTGTGTTGCTGGGATCCTTGCTCGACCTGCAGCAAGTTGTAGCTGCATTTTCTATCCCCTGTTTGTCCGCGATATCATCATCATCATCATTATTATTTTGCCTCCTTTGGGCGCGCAGAACGGTTGCAAAGTCATTGTCCCGTCACAGCTGGCGGCCTTGGACTCCTGGAATCCTTCTCCAGCTTCTCCCATCGAACGTTTCATCTCACTTCGCCAAAAAGCTAGCGCGCCGTTCCCACTCGCCAAGTCCCGGGCTTTCCAGGCTCAGACTCGCACGAACCAAACCCTGCCCTGGCCGTTGTTTTTTTGCGGGCGTTGCCCGGTTCTAGAACTGGCCCAGCCGCCTGTTTGATGCGAGTCTTTCCTTGTTGGAAGAAGCTCTCTTCCTTCCGGCCGTTAAGACCGTTGGCTCGGGTGGTCTGAGAGCTCCTCCCGTCGCAGGGCCACGCTGTCGCCCGCTGTTCCACAGGCACGATGGAGGTAAGCAACAACTCCGGATCTGCATTGCTGAGACTCGTCAGGTTTCTTGCCTTGGTCTTCTGTTTCGCCCCGATTCCCTTGCGTGCGCTTCTTGCTTTTTTTGCTTTTGCATTCTTTTCTTTCCTTTTCCTTTAATCATTCTCTCTCTCTCTCTCTCTCTCTCTCTCTCTCTCTCTCTCTCCATTCTCCGTCGCCCCTCTTGCCACGAGCCCCCAGTCCATAGACATCCCTGCGAGGAGAAAAGACGGCATGGCCGTACCAGCGCCGGGGGAACACATGACCCGGCCGTGGGCTCAGAATGCCGTTATCGTGCCGCAATCTCCCGGGCCCGGCTCGTTAGCTGACTGCACGCCCGCGCTCCGACGCTCTGGCCACCCATGTATCATCGAGTCGGGCAAGTGTCACGCCAGGAGCCTAGGCAGCGGTGCTCTGTGATGCGACGAGTTGCAGAGAAGAGCCGGCAACCCCTGGTGAGCCATCATTCACTCGCTTGCTATGATGACCTTGGTCCGCCCTGCTGAGCCACTGGCGGTTTGCTGCTTGTTGTCATTCGCTGGACATGGACCTCTGTACCACGATAAGACGACGGGCCTGCCGCTTGGTTCCTGGCCCTCATATATATAGAGCCCGGTATTCCCTCCAATTCCGTTCCCTTTTTCCCGCAAGTCTGCTCTTGCCTGCCCCCGGTTTCGCCCCATCTCCGCCTCGTCGGAGAAACAGAGCAAAAAAAGTTGGAACACGGGGCAGAGACACGGAAAAATGGCGACTGCCGCTGCGGATGTTGGCCGGCTAGCCCGACGGCGGTGACCAAGTGCTTGCATCGCCTGTCTTGCATCGGTCGTGGCAAGCGAGATTCGGACGCTCAACTCTCCTCGCACAAGCAAGCGACTGAGTCGATAGCTGCGAGTTTCCCCCCCGGCTCACCGTTTTTCTTCTGTCTCACGCCTGTGCGGCTGCCCTTCCGTACCGGTGACCTAGACAACCCGACAACCAATCCACGCAGACACCTCCCTTGGAGGCTACAAACGAACGGATCCCCAGAGATTCCCTCTGCGCCTGACTGAGGCCTGGGTCTACAAATACCATTCTCCCGTCCAGAGACAAATGCATAGCGCGTTCTGAGTTTTCCAGTCATTCCGAGTGTCCAAAGGAGGGGTATACGGTCGGTCGTCCGTATCCGTGAACAAAAAGGACTAGGGGCCTGCGGCGCTCCAGGAGGGGGCTCCTCGATTGTTTTCGTCATGTCGTCTTCTTCTATTGAGGACGGCGCCGCCCCTGCTGACACGAGCAGCGGGCCTTCCCGTCCTTATCCCATCAGATATATCAGTCCAGCAGCGCTAAACCTTCACCGTGTCTACGAACAGAACCGCCAACGATTGCAAAAGAAAGATGGCGCTAAGGTGCCCGATCCCACAGCACCCCAGACCAAGGGGAAACCGCGGTTGTTGTTGATGGGCCAAAGAAGGTGAGCCAGCCGTCCGTGATCTTCTTCCCACCCGACATCATGACTGACACGGTCTTAGGAGCGGCAAATCGTCGATATCGAGTGTGGTGTTTCACAAGTTGCCTCCCAGCGAGACGCTCTTCCTCGAGTCGACCGCTCGGATCCAGAAGGATAGTCTCAAGTGCGTGTGACCCTCTCTTCGTGGGGGTTCTGACCCCACACGCAGTCCGCTGACATGTGCGCCAGTTCCTTTATGGAGTTCCAAGTATGGGACTTTCCGGGGCAGATCGACATCTTCGACAACCCCAACTTCACCTTCGACATGGACGCCATCTTTGGCGAGATCGGCGCCCTGATATGGGTGATTGACGCCCAGGACGACTACCTCGAGGCCGTCGCCCGGCTCAACGCCACCATCATCCACCTCCACCGCAGTTACCCGCACATCAACATCGAGGTCTTCATCCACAAGGTAGACGGCCTGAGCGACGACTACCGGCTCGACATCCAGCGCGACGTGACCATCCGGATCCAGGACGAGCTGTCGGACCAGGGCATCGAGAACGCGCCGGTCAACTTCCACCTGACGTCCATCTACAATCACAGCATCTTTGAAGCGTTCAGCAAGGTGATCCAGAAGCTGATTCCGCGCCTCGGCCAGCTCGAGGCCATGCTGACCAACCTCTGCCGCACGTGCCACTTTGAGAAGGCCTACCTCTTTGATGTCAACACCAAGATCTACATTGCCACGGACAACACGCCCGAGGACATGGCCAGCTACGAGATCTGCTCCGACTATGTCGACGTCATCATCGACTTTACCGAGGTCTACGGCTCGTGGCCGCGGTCCGAGCAGTGGCGCGCGCGCCTGGAGGGCGAGCCCTGGAGCCAGCCGCTAGAGGACCAGGTCGCGTGCGAGTGGGCCGAGAGCGGCATGGTGCTTGCCGAGGCGCGCCGCCCCATCATGCTGCGCGAGGTCGACCGCTTCCTGGCGCTGGTGGCCATCATGAAGGAAGGATCGTACGAGAAGATGCCCCAGATCAACATGAACGTCGACGTGGTCGTCAGGGGCCTGACCGAGTTCTTTGAGATTACAAAGTCGAAGGAGGTTTCCGCCGGGGCGCGGGGGCTGTCGAGCCCTGCGTTGGGTTGACTAATATCTGATGCGTTCAAGTAGAAGAGAATTGGGGGTAGGCAAGGGTGAGCAGCGGAACCGGAAAACGGAAAGGAGAGAAAGGAGGATCTCTAGGCGACAAAAAGTATCTCGAATAGAGGTTGTCATTTGAAAACGGGTCACTAACAAGCTAACAATTCCTTTCCTAAATATGACACGGTCCAGGATGAACCGAGACCCGGGGCTGATGGTGATTGAGGTGGGGGGGAAGGGACTCTAGCGCCACGGGTAATAGGGATTAGACGGATTATGGTACTCGTGAAAGAAAGCCATGTGCGTCCTTTTAAACGTTCCAGTCTTCTCGTTTATTAAGTATACGTGGGCGGCTAGGCGGGTTACATTCTTTGCAGTACCCACTTGCCATCCTCTAACAATGTATTAATTTTCAAGGATCTTGCTGGTAAGCCAACCTCCTCGCAAAAGGAAAGGAGAGGGACAAAACGAGGCCAGAAATGGTTTCTTTGTTGAAGTCTGGTTATGTCAGAAGCTGTGGAGCTTCTAAGCGTATTAGCCACGCGTTTGCCACAGCTGTATGAGGCTGTTCAACGCATTGGCCAGTCCCTTTGTCTATAAATATCACTCGTTTCTGTCTCCTTTGTAGATAGTTCAACAAGGCACTCTTTTCCTTCCGTACAGCCACCCACTGCAGACTGCTTTCAACGCTCCCGGAAGCTCATCACTGCGTTCTGCAGGTTAGGAAAGACGTCGAGTGATTGGCATGGCAGGTTATGGCTAATAGATTCGTAAACCCGACCCACTGGACTCGGAACTCCCTGAGTTATCTGTAAAAAAAGTGCCCACACTAATTAGATAATATCTTGTAAAGTATGTGAGTCTATATGGTAATGATTTGTAGAGTAGAATGATTTTAAAAGACTTATCGTAGAAGACAGCTAATTATTGTAATCGACTAGGTTCATTCGAAACCTGATGTAGATGCTCCCTCCCCTTTTCCCTGTTTTGCGCGTCTCATTGTTAATCTTCTCTCTCCTCGTTCTCTGCATAATCGTACATACATCCGTGCGGGGAAGGCAGGTGGCTAAGCCATCCGACGAATGACCGTGCCTGTATCACTGTTATACGAAAAATATGTGTTGGTCGCGTCCGCATCGGGCTGCGCCCGGCACAGCGCCGCAATATCGCAGGAGGCCGCCATTTTTGGTCGCCGGCTTTGGGTAATAAGAGCGGGATTCCCTAGAGACCAGACATGTGCTTCATTTGAATTATTATCAGGTATCCAGATCGTCATCATTAGGCCCTCGTTCAACCTATATTAATTAACTAATTATTATATATGCAGCGAAGCACACATTACCAAACCGCCGACGTTGAAGAAAGATTAATAGAAAGGAAACCCCCTCGGGATAAAAATAGAAAAATCAAGGTAATTAGGGCGTGAAATCAAGACAAAGACAAAAATGCCCTCCATCGCAACGACAACAACAGCTTTCCCGCCGCGCCCTCAGCGGGGGCAGCGGCTCTACTTTGCTTACGGCAGCAACCTCTGGATGGAGCAGATGGCGCGGCGGTGCCCGTCGAGCTACCTGGTGGGCCGGGCGGTGCTGCCGGATTACCAGTGGCAGATCAACGAGCGCGGCTACGCCAACGCGGTGCCGCGCGCCGGGTGCGCCGTGCACGGGCTCGTGTACGAGCTGGACGGCGATGCGGGAGCCGGCGGGACGGACGAGGCGCGGCTGGACCGCAGCGAGGGCGTGCACACGGGGGCCTACTCCAAGGAGTGGCGAGACGTGGTGCTGTACGAGGCGGCGGCGGCGCTGCAGCTGCCGACGCGGGCGTTTGCGGACGCGGGCGGGGTGACGCCAGTGCTCCGGGAGATGCTCGGCGAGACCGGCGGAGGGGCCGCCGCGTCGCTGTTCCCCGAGCGCCCGACCCGGATCGGGCGCGACGTGCTGGTGTACCTGAGCAGCACCTACACCATGCCCAGCGAACCTCGCAACGAGTACATCGACCGCATGAACCGCGGCATCGCCGACGCCATCGCCATTGGCGTCCCCGGCGACTTCTTCGAGACCGTGGTCCGCCGCTTCATCCCGGACCGCCCGCTGCCTGCGCTCTCTCCGCCGCAGCCGTACTATTACCGCCGGCGGCGGTCGCGGTCGCGGGCGCAGCAGCAGCGAAGATAATACAAATATATCGACGACGTTTGACAACGACAACCGCCACGGCCACCGCCACGACCACTGCAATACCGGAGTGTTCTAGGACTAATATCATTGATCAGACTGCGCTGGCCAGTAGCGGAGTGGACATAAAATGAGGATCAGGTGCTTCGGGCATGGTCCTTACATCTATCTACCTTGGGCAAGATCTCTAGGACTGATGGGCGTCTTCTGCGATGCTCGTATCGCATACTTATGGAGTTCCTTTTGTCTTGATGATGAGGTAGTGTTTGGTAAAAGTAACAGCTTGGAGATTTGGGGCTGGAGAAGTTCCGAATCGCTTGAAGATTGTGTTCCTACGCTCTAGTGCTCGTTTGTACCTGCCGTTGCTGCTGAAACTGAACAACGGAAAGATCTCCTCTATTATTTCTATAGGCACTAAGTTATTTAGATAAGTACCTACCTAAGTTAGGTAGGTGCCTTAGGTGGGGAACCATCTCGTTTGCCCCTTACATGTAGAGTCCGAAAGCGACTTGAACTTTACGAACGGAATTTGGTATAGATCATGTGCAGAGGTTGGTGGTGTAACGTACTGTGGGAACTAGAAGAAGTCCCACCTTGCTCTCGGTACCTAAGGTAGGGACTAGACATACCTAAATTACCTCATCGGCGTTAGACCCTCCTAACTTACCTAGGTACCTAGGTACCTACCTACCTACCTTAGGTAAAAACCTCATATACTCAAGTACTCGGCGTGTTACAGGATTTGACTACGGAGTACCAGTGGATCAGATCTGACTGACTCACCAACAGGGAGGATAGACCAGGGTTTGACATGTATTTAGACAACACCTCCAAGTCCCTCCGGCACTTAAGAACAATCAACGCATTCTATCACCACTTCTGAGGCTCATACGAGACTTCCAGGAGTGCCGCCCACAGCGCGTATACCGCTGTGGTGTCGTCATAAGATTGCAGCCTTTGGAGCTGTAGCACGGCGCTTCTCTGGTCTTCGACTACCCTTGGCTATAATGCTATAATTACATCGTGAACTATTTACACCTTAACCCCTTGTTCTGTTCCGCTCTTATTTATGAGAGACTAGTAAACCTGTTTGTAACAATAGGCTGTTATTCCCTTCTATTCTCGAACTTAGACGACTACGGCATAATAGCAAATCTCGCCATAGCCGTGGTACTATACTATCGAAGAGAGGGGAGAGAAGAAACGTTACATCATGATTCGTACTACCACCTCCCCGCCTCTCCTGAGCACCGAGCAAAGTCACCTTACGTAGGACACCGCGGGTAATTTCGCGCTGCTGTAACCCTTCTAAAACGTCGATCTTCCATGAATCCCCCCGGGCCGGCCCCCTTTTTATCTTTTCTTTGGTTCTCAGTACGCACCGCATCACCGCGTGGCGTGCTGGATTGCAAAGGGCCGCATAAAAGCGCATAATACAACATGTCACTAGTGTCAGGGGTTCACTTTTTTTTTTTTTTTTGGTTTTGTTATTATATACTATATGCCCGAAAATAAGTTCAAATGAAACTACCAAGCTACATTTAACAAGACGACGAGATGCGCATGTCTTTCAAGTCCTAAGTGGTTCCAGCCGCCGTCCAGGGCGGAATGCTTTCCCGCACCTCATGCCGACTGAACCCTACGACACCAGCAATGCCCTCAGTAGAAACGGGAGCGCTGCTCTTTCGATACCACCAGGAACAAGCCATTGCCGTAGGTCCAACCAGCTTCGCCTTGCTCACATCCTAGCAATACCATGCCCTTAGCTTAGTGAGCAGGGGCGTGGCAGGCAACAAGGACGGAGCTTAGCACGTGGAGAGATGATCCACGGTCGCCCACACCACCCGAACTAAGCCTTCCGACATTGCTTCTTTCCCAGGAAGATCGACGTCAACCGCCCTAGATACCCGGACAACCTTGACCTGACCTGCGAGGCAAGTAGGGCCAAGTGCGGAAGTATAACGGCTTCAGTCCACTCCTGTCTAACAGGCACGACAGAGTCGCAAGTCCGAGCCCCCGCTTGTCGCAGCAGTAATCCCGTTCCGAGTTCCGAGTGGTTGACTCCGGTCGGTAGGTCGACGCAGCTATCGAAAAGTCCAGCTGGAGCGCATAGGCAACCAGGCAACCAGTTGCCTGCGACTCTCAGTGGCCGTCCCCGTCCCCGCTCCATTTCTTCCCACCGCCAAGCCGAGCCCGGCGGAAGGAGTGCCTTGTTCTTGTCGACAGCCAGTGTCTGTCCCAACGGCGCATATACCAGCTATGCGTCCGCGGGGCTAGATGTATGTTTTTGTATCGGCCTCGTACCAAAGAGGATCCGTTTCATCGCATCATCGAGATCCAGTCCCGGCGAATCGTCCCGCATCTCTTCGTCGTGAACAGTCCCAGCACCCAATGCGTTCCGTGTCCTAGTCGCCTGGTTGTGCCGTCCAACTTCTAGCTGGACGAACCATGCTCGTTTTGTCAGACTGTTGTCGCAATTAGGCGGTGGTCGTATCCGTCATAAGAGGCCGTGAAACATCATCCATAAGACAAGAAACAAGACTGAGGGAAAGAAAAAGAAGCGTCAATGCAACATGCCGTGAGACACGCGCAAGGGGTATCATTGAAACCAGCCACCTGAGCCTTGTTCCCTCAGGGATCCAACCAAGAAAATGGGTAGAAAAGAGAAGAAAGAGGGAAAAAAAGAAAAAGAGCAAGGTAAAGAGAAAAGAGTTGCCTGTGTCTCGGTCTTTGCCGAGGTTGGGTTGCATTGCTGCGTTCTCTTCTTAAGCCAAAGCCAAAACCGCTTGTATGTAAACCGTTCCATGCTGTAAATGCAATCAGAGTACCTGCCCAGGATCTGGCCATGATGAGGTTAAAAAAAAAAAAGCTGGTGACCGAGCTCGCGGTGAAGGTATTGGTATCCCAGAAAGTATAAAAGGAAAAAAAACAAGAGAAAAGTGACGCTCGCCCGCCTATCCTGGACCGCAAATAGAAGTCGATGGGAGATATATGCATCGAAAAGCAGATGCCGGTATTGCGACTCTCTCCAGCCCACTCAGCGGAGGAAACGCTAAAGTACCTCGGAAGAAGGCGAGAGTGACGAGGTATTCACCAACATCGCGTGTCTGCCAGCTTGGCGACCTACGTGTGTCGATTGTGACCGGCCGCGCCTTTTGCTGGGGCGTTCATGATGACGTCGTCACAACAGGATAGCTTGTTTCGTAGGCCGCTGGCGGTGATTGTCACATGGTCGTCGCGTATTCCTGATAACGAGTATCCCAGCCGCCGAAGGAATTGTATCCCATGCTAATGCCGCACTGTGGCGCAAGCATACTCGGCAGCGGGAGTTGCGGGACCGGCGCCGACACGACCGGCGAGCTGTAGTACAAACCGGCGGTCGAGTACGGCTGGCTGTATGGTTGGCTGAAGGCTGGCGGAGGTGATGGAAGCTGCACCTCGCTCATCCCCATCGTTGGCCAGATGGATGCGCCTGAATCGGCCGAAGTTGACGGTACGCTCGGGCTCGACGGTAGGATCTTCCACGACTCGACCGAGGCAGGCAGCGTCGCCGGCGTCGAAGACTGAGACCAGATGGCCGTGCCTGCGGTCGAGCTCGGCAGGAGCGGAGGCTGGCGGACCACGTCGACGACTTTCGGTGGCGGTGGCAGCAGCGGCTTGAGCAGACCCAGAATGATGTTCTTGACCTCTTCACTCCTCCCTCCCAGCAGCTCCCCAGCACCGTCCTCCTCGAGCCCCTCGAGCGCCGACGCATGTGTCCGATAGACGAATTTGTTCACGGCCTGGACAAACTCCTCATGCAGCTTCTTGCACTGCTGCTCCTTCTCGGACCAGTCGTACGTGTTGGCCTTGGCGTCGACGCAGTAGACGTCCTTATGGTACTCGATGAGGGAGTCAATCGTCTCGGGCGTCAACTTGTAGGCCACTTCGTTCCTTAACACCATATCCACGTGGACGATGTAGGCCTCGAGGTGCAAATCTTGGTAATTGAAGATGGCCTCAATCAGCGGGTTAGGGTCCTTCTTGAGTTCCGCCTGCGGCGCCTTTGGCAACTGGAGTGATGCCAGGGTCCATATGGCGTTTGGCGACGACAGCGTCTCCGTCAAGCATCTCTGGTGTTGTGGTACGCTGTTGAGCGGGCGCTTGATCTTGTTAATGCGCTTCAGAGTCTGTGTCAGCCATGGCTCGACCTTGGAGCCGAGCACGACATTCACCGAGGAGGCGCGGGGAGCAAAGGCGGCGGCCGAGGCCGGTAAGAGCTGCGGTGGCATTGCGGCCGATCTGTGGAGCAGCGGGTGAGGAAGACAGAGACGAGCCGGAAAGCCACCGGGAGGGTTCCGTGACCGGTAACCAGGTCGACAAGGAAGTGAGGGCGGCGGAGCGCTTGAATAAGAAGGAGCAACGGGGCAGTGAGACGAATAGTAAATGAGAAACAAGGTGAGCAAGGTAAACGGAGCCGGGTGGTCCCAGGAAAGGGAAATTAGCGTGCACGCCAGCAACCGCAAATGAGAAGAAGAGAACGGGCTGAGCAAAGAGCCTCGTGAAGAAGGGAAAGGAAGAAAAAGGAGGGTGAGCAGCTCGTATTATTAGAGAAAGTGAGAGCGAGGGTGGTGGGGTGTTGCTGGCTGGGTACAACAACACCTTCCTACACTAGGGTAGGGGGAGTCAGGCAACATGGATTGCATGCACGGCTTGCGGTCCCGAGCTCGGGACTAAGTGTATTGTACTCCGTATATACAAGCAGTACCGCGTACCCAGGCTGGGCAGTGGAGGGGTACCTTCCTGCTCCTCTCTAGGAGAGGGCCATGCACGCCGTTGGCGGATGGTACGACGAGAGGGTACATGCGGGATGGCGGGACCCGCTTGCCGCGCCTCAACAAGTGCCAGAGCCTGCAGCGCTCTTTCCTCTTTACACTACTCTTGGCCTGCAGAAAGGGGAAGCCGCTCCCTTGGGGCGGGTGCGAGAAAGGAGCAAGTCAATGGTGCATGACACGCCTTCAAGCAAGACGGGAATTTACAAGACTGGCCGCCCGGTCATGGAAAACCTGGACAGCTCGGGTTTCTGCGGCCCTGTCATCGGCGCCTGCGTCCCTCTCCGCCTGCGCTTGACACAGCTCGGGAATATTCCCATGTCAGCAGTCATCTTCATTAGTACACACGCGGTACACTAAACTGCGAGACCTTTCATTCGTGTCCGGAGCCAATGGAAACAGGGCATGGGGCGGGACGCCTAGTGTAGGTCGGTTGGCTAGTTCGCTGATTAAGGTAGCAAGGGGTAGGAAGTAGCACCGTTTTGTACTGTATATCGGGAGACATTGTGAGTACTTTTACAGTACGGATACATTGCACGTCTTTCAAACGGCCCCCAAGCGTAGTTTCAATCAGGGCAGGGCCCAAAGCCACAGGCAAGTGAAGAAGTTGGGGGCAAACTCTGTCTGCCCCTTGAGAATGCGTGCGCGTCGCCAGCACCGAGGCCAGGAGAAAGGATCGTGGGCACGGCAATGCCGTGTCTCTACTCTGGAGCCTCCGTTGGAGGGCTGCGTAAAGCGACGACATGCTGAATGCAAATCCCGACGGTCACCAGGCGAATGGGCTCGCCCGGAACCAGGTTGGTGGCATGCGACCGGAGCTGAAAAAGCTGCAGGTGGTCAGTGCAGCGCCACTGAGCCCCTTCGGTAACCATCGAGTACGTATGTACCGCTCCGCCAAGACAGGCAGCCAACCCCGCCTGAAATTCGCCCCGCCGAGCCTCGATCAGCACTCGGAAGTTGTGGACGACCAACTTTTGGCGGCTTCCGCTGAACAACTGGAAGGGGTCCATATCAGAGAGGGCAGCAGATTGGAAAGTCCGCAGCGAACGAATCATGGGAGCACGCTCTCCCGTGTTTGTTTCAAGACACAGAGGAGGTATATGACCCGTTGCACTGTTTGTGGCTTGCTCGCAAGTCAAACTCCGTGTGCTGCGACAGAGGAGTCATTCTCCATCTCCCCGTCTGCTGTGCAAAGCCGCCACCAGCCAGCGGCCACTCTGCCGCTCAATTACCTGGAACGGGCGGCTCTTCTTGGCTCTTACCTGCGGGCGGACCGTGTCGACAACACCTGGCAGCCGGTCGGCGGAAAATCCGGTTTCTTTCCGTTGTCATCATGATACCTCCCACGACTGACGAGGAGGGTCGAGCTTGTGCACGGCGCTTCGAGCCCCCATCGAAGCAACACATTTCCTGAATTGTGAAAAAAAAAATAGATTGTCGCATCACCGCTTGGCCCACCGTCTTGCGCAACGTAATCTATTTCGACGCCCGGGTGGCCTCCACATGCGGCCGATGTCGTCGGGGGACATGGCGAGTAGGGGTTGCAGAGATCTGGATGCTGCTTGATCGTTGGTATACCGCGTAAGTGTTTCCAATATCGTGTACCACTGATTTCAAACATATCGTTTCCACTATCTGGGAAGGGGTGGGGGGAAGGGATATAATGCAGCTGGGTGGGTGGTGGGCATTCTGCGCTGCACGAAGCTCGCCTCGAGCCGCGCAGCTAATCTACCACGCGCTAATCTCTTGCAGTCTAGGCCATACTGTTGGTGGGTGATGAATGGAATTGTCTGGACATATGCACAACGCCAGAAGCGTTGGACAAGCGTCCAAAGGAGATCGTTTCGGCGGCGCAAGACACACGTACAGAAAGGGCTTCTATTCGCCCCAGGAGATTGTGTCAAGCCATCGGTCCTGCCTGCCTGCAAGATCGCCATGCATCCGCTAAGCTTGGAGACTACTACCCGGAAGAAGGGGCGGATGCAGACGCCATGTTATCAAGCTCCCTTCCGAAACCGGGCTGCTGCATACGGGCCTCAAAGGTTCCAAAGTCGGCTACAGCAGAGAGACGCCATCGAGCATGCGAATCTGGAACACTACCTAGCGCGCGGGGAAGGGAGGGGGTTGGAGGAGGAGAGGCTCCTCATTCCCGTTAATACTCTTGCGTGTGGATGGGTAGCCAGCCGGCAGTCTCCATCGCCAGACCCGCTCGCCAGGTTTGTTTCCGCATCCTCTCCTCGGCACCTCTTGCGCCTTGAGAATCCAAAGGGGACGCCCAGATACGGTAAGCCGCGGGGTAACGAGTGTTAGAAACCGGTGCGGCGTACACTCAACGACTGGGAGTGGAGGGCAGTTAGAGTGCATTACTGTGTGGTAGCTGGTTGTGCAAACGTGGATCGGTACCTCGTGGTTTCTCGGGAAGAGTCGAGAATGGAAGCACGACGAGACAACCCCCTATTCCCTCTTCCAACGGCACAACAATGTGTGGACGGAGAGCCGACCATAGATGGAGAAAGGTTAATGACTCGCCAGCGAACGCAAGTCTCCAGTCGATGGAGGAGCCCGTCTGTCGTCCTGTGCTAGTCTGGAAGGTGAGCAGAAGGTGTGCGAGTTCAGATCCCTGCTTCTAAGCCTCATTGGCTGCCGGTCTGACGCCCACTTAACCTTTATCTGGAGTAGAACCGAGGTTGAGGCCGCTGATTGGATGGAAGAGAATGAAACTTAAGATTCCTTTTGGGTACTTGAAAATTGGCCTAGAACAGAAGAGGTGCCATTGTTTCCGTTTCTTTCGAGTCGTGGGTGCAGGGAAGCAGCGGGTCGGCGCTTGATGCCGCTACTGCAAAAACCGGGGCGACAGAACCTGTTCTGGGCCATCAAAGTTCTGACTAGAAACATGAAACATGCTGTTTATAGCATCTCGATGATGATCCGCTCAACCGTGTTCGCGCGGGTTGTCTAAAGTAAAGAGGCAGATGAAGCGGACAGAGAGCCTTGGAGTTAATACCCAACCTTACGGACAGTTTGTAGGCAGAAATTACAGGAAAGCCTGGTCTGTGTTTTTGTGGCACGACGGCTTCCTAGGTAACTCTCCGTACCTGTACTGTACAGCACCTGCCTGAAGTATTATATGTAGGGAGGAAGGTACCTTCATGCCGTATGCGAGGTTTTCCTACGTACCTGATACACATATATGTATGTACCTACACACTGAACATAAGGGAGGTATACGCACGGTACATAGGTACATAAACCGGGTACATGCAGTACATACCTAGGTACGTAGGTAGGTACCTACACGAACAACTCATACCTCATTAGTTGGACTCTAACGCGCTGAAAGAGCTCGAGTCTCACCTTCCTCCTGGAACTTCGGTGGCTGCTTCTTTCGAAAGCTTTTTTCCCACCCCAGAATTTGTGTTTCATCAGAGGGTGGATTTCTCCCCAAGCGAGTGAACCAAGGAGTCTCCAACGGCGTCGTACGTAAGCGTTCTGTGGCTCTCAGTGGCGTGCGTGTTCGGCCGCCAAGCGATGGGCGATCGACCAGGGTTACCGGGCAAGTTGAGGCGACAAGCGCCGCGCCGCGCGGTTCGGGGGAAACTGGTCGATCTTATGACAAAGGTCCTCCTAGTCACTTGACCGCGGGAGATTAGTTCTGAGAATGGAAGGTCCCGTGATACAGAAGCTCCCAATTGCAGAACGTGGAGTTGTCAAATACCGTTCATGGCCTTGCGACCTGCTTGCTCGACCGTGCCCGCAGGAGCGCCAGACCGCCCCTCGCGACGCTCGAGTCTTGCCACCGCTCGCCTTCGAACCGCCCTCTCATCTTCGGCTCGAAGCCCACCGACAGGGCCTGGGAACTTCGGTCGAGATTATGCAGCCAGTCAAGAAGTGATGCGCATGCTTCGAAGCATCCTGCCCTGACTCCCAGACTTGACGATGGACTCAGCTGACTCGAATCGGGCAGACTCCTTCCCGAGCTTCCCAGTGTTTATTGGACCGGCATTCTAGCGGCATCCTGCGTCGTCAGTATCCGAACGCGAAGTCGTCGCCCGACTATCTACATCGCATCGCAATCCGTCACCGTGACAAGGGTGTCGAGCTGTTTGCCAACCCGTCCATGGGAGGCGCTAGGTACGAGGACGTCGATCAATAGATGGAATCCTCCTCGACGCCACCATGCCTCTCTGCCACTGATTTCACCCAGCGAAGCCATATTTTCTTCGGTGATGGCGACGTCACTTCGCGTCCCCGCCGCAGCCGAATCTCCGCCCCTCCTACCGAAGTACGGAGTACTTAGTACTTCGTATTAACAAGAGATTGGGCAATGCAAAATTTGTCGTGATCCACCCAGGCCACGGTTCAAAATTCGCCTCCATGCAGCCAGACCACGCATCCTTCGAGTCACATGTGGAGGAATAATTGACAAGCTCCTGTGGGATTAGGTTTTCGTTGCTCCGTACCAATGGGACGGATCCGTTGTTCGGAGCTGCATCAAGGGCCTAACAGGGCTGACGTCACCACCAGGCTTCAACTCTCCCGTCTACCAAAGGAGGGAGAAGACAAACGAAGCTGAAACATGCATCGGTCGACATACCTAGATCATGCGCCCTATGTTCCACTACGCAAGTAGTTCGCGGTTTGCTGGCAAAGAGAACCAAAAAACGGACTGGCGGTCCCGAGCTGAAGAGGTTTGGCCGTGGAGCCCGGCGGGGCAGGGCTGTGCTGCCGGCAACGGTCGCCCAGTGGGGCGCTCGGAGGCAGCCGAACCGCCGTTCATCGGGCCGCCCTAGTTCATGTTGTGTAGTGGAATCCTTGCCTTAATGTCGCTGCCACGTAGCCGGCAACGCCACATTCAAGGGTTTTCCCTTTAAAAACTTTTTCACGAAGACCCAAAACCGAGCAGGCTGGGTTAGCGTCGGCAAAAAGGAAAAAAACACCAGAGATGTTGAGCAGTTTTGTCTCGGGATAACCTTCTGGTTCCACATGGTTTAAGCCGGCCTGGGCTGCCTCTAAAGACACTTGACCTCTGTGGAGAAGGTTGCGCCTGCAGGCCAGCGACTGCAGGAAGAACCTGTCCCTGCATTGCACAACTGCATGTTGGCGGGAAGCCTGCTGCACAGCTTGAGCTGAGCGAATTTCAAGGGCAAGCGTCGCCTGTCGATACATGCAGCCGTCCAATGTGCGTGTAGGATACAAGTAACCTGCATCATTCGATACTACCAGGGTCCAAGGCGACACCAAGACTTGCCCAACATGAGCGCGCTCCCGCAACCTGGGAAGTGGGGCGACAAAAGTGACAATGAGCAATGGCAAACAGCGCGTTGTCCTCGGGAAAAGGGTGTGGACGTGTATCTCCAAGCCTCCACTCAAGATCTTGCCATCTCCAACAATGCTCCGTGAAAACTCGTTTGTCCTCCCACCTCCCTCAACTCAGTCAGTAGTTCCATGACGGCTTCACCAGGCTCCTCGGTAACCTCGGTAATCGCCACAGCGCAGAGCAGGATGCGGGCGCAGACAGCAAACACATGCTGATCCGACGTCCAGCCAAGTGGGCCGTCCTCCTTCTCCGTCCTCGTGATCCCGATGAGGCACTTGAGCCCAGATTCAACCCATTTCTTCAGGCAACCTAGTGGGCCATTACTGCTGCCAGCAAGCCGCAGCATCTCAACAAACGCCCCCCGCCACCGGGCTGTCTCCCGCACCTCGTCGATGAACAGGTTCTGCTCCTCGGCCGCGAACAGCGAGTCGTCAAAGTCCATGGCCTTGTGCAGCTGGTCCTCAGCGGGGACTAGCTGGAGGTGCTCGTCGTCTGTATACGGCTGGCCAACCATCCTGCAGATCACGCGCGACTGGAATTCTGTCGACTCTCCGAACTGACGCAGCAACCACGGGACGAGACTGTCAGCAGCTGTCGGGGCGATAGCGGGCGTGCCCATGATGGCAGAGGCAGCGACGGCGGCGGTTTCCCGGACTTCTTCGTCGTCGTCGATCAGACTGTCGTAGAGTGCTGAGAAACACGGGAGATACTGTGTGTCCCAGCTATGGATTCTGGTTCCAGCAAAGAAGGACTTGAGTGCAGACGCTGCTGCGTATCTTATGTCAAACGGCTGTATTCACGGCTTGTCAGTAAAGGTATGATGGAAATAGTTCGAGATCAGCTGTTTCCTTACATTGTCAACATCAAAGCTCTCGCTGAGCATATCTCCCCAACTCCTCAGCCTTCGCACCCTATCCGGGGTGTTGCCCGTGCCCTGGGACACCAATGCAGCCATAATTGTGCCACTTGTCTGGATAGCAGCGCATGACAAGGCAGGGCTGATTTCTCCTTTTTGAAGCTGGCTCCAGAGCCTATCAAGTTGTTCGATACTCGGCAACCCTGCCACTTCCCCACGGTTGAGAATGCCATCCATCAATAAGCCAAGGTTTGTGAGTGCCTGAGCCCGAATTTCAGGTGCCGAGGAGACAGTGCAGGCTTCCAGATACAACTCACAAAGTGCTCTGCTGGTCGCAACACTCTCCGCTGGTTTCCATGCCTCCGGAATGGCTTCCAGCATCCTGCTTGCTGTATTAACGTCGCTACCGAGTGTCGTGAGGAAATGCGTTCGGAGACACTCCACATCTCTTGATGCCGCCGTATCATGCACCGCCTTCAACGACGTATGAAGGTCCAACAACGCAGATGACGACCCGTGTCGTCTTGCACTTCTCGGGAGCTGAGTGACCTTCGCAACCTGCGAATGGAAACCGAAACTTGAGAGAAGGTTGAGGATTTCAAGATGCACCGCTTGGAGCTCTGGGCAGTGAGCAAAAGCCTCCTGGTTGTCGGACAAGTGCTGCAAGAGAGCTTGGACCGACGCCGAATCTTTTCGTGTTTCAAATAGTTAGTGACGGGCTTGTTGCATGTGAAGTAGGTTGCCAACACTTACCCAAGTTAAGATCCACCCCTAAGTCAACCTTCCGTTCAATAACAAATTTTGCCGTCAAAAGGGTACCATGGAGCCGATTCGTTGCACCCCCTGATTCTTCGAGAAGCCTTCCGATTTCTCGAGCCCAGTCTTCTTGCAGCAAAAAAGAGCACAGTGTCCTGGCGGCAATTTCTCGCACGTGCCAAAGGCTGCTACCAAGATACCCCTCGATGTGTTTCCGTAACTCTAAACAGTGCTCCTCAGGAGGCCCTGCACGGCGGATAATGTCTAGTGCTGGGAACACTGCCTCAGCAGCGCCAGACTGTGATGGTTGATCGAGTGTCTTGTCCGCCGAGCGCAGAAGGTTGAGGATAACTCCTGGCAACGTTGGATATTTAGTGTAGGAGATGCGGACTGAATGGCCGTCCCAGCCGGACTCGATGGCGGCCTTACTTTCACCAGTGCCAAGAAGGCAGTCGATGAGACTTCTCAGGAGAAGAAGACCGCAGTTTCGTATGGCCCAACTATTTTAGATTAGCAAGTGTCTCAAACGAGGGGCTTTCTGGAGCTTACACCTCGGATCTTAAGCTGGTCGCTGCCAGATGAAGGGTCCGAGCCAGGTAGCCCTCGGCCTTTCTGCTCAAGAGCGAGCTCCTGAAGATTTCCCGCAGCGAGTTGAGAGCATGCACTTGAGGCAAGTTTGAGCCGTCGGTCTGGGAAACTCGAACGGGCTTCCTGCCGATCTTTTCAAGGGTTCCGTAAACCTCATCGAAGGACGGTGATGCCGCATTTGCCGTCAAAACCGCTGCGATGAGGGATGGAATACCGGCCGACCGACGAGTCGTCGAGGCCTGGGTCATAATACAGCCGATCGCCCCCTGATGATGTTAGCGTGAGCACAACGGAAACATAAATTGCTCGTCTTACCTGGTACCATTCACGAAGCAGGTTTTCTGCTTCGTCGATCTCTGGGTATACCTCTCTGAGCTGCTGGGTAAGTTGACAACAGGTTGAGAAGGTATAAGAGACCGTCGAGAAGGCCCCGCGATGGCGTAAGCTTGCGAGTTGTTCAAAGGCCAAATACCCCGTCTCTCTGAATACGTCGATTGGGGGTAAGGGCGCGCCAGCTGTGTTTTTCAGCCTGAGTGTTCCCACCAAAAGCCGCAAGAGGTTGCTTGAGTCATATTAGTTGAGTCAGTGGCAGTCGGAGGGCACGATCATACCTAGACTCGTGAACTGCCCGGAAGCTATAACTTAAGAGATCTTTGGTATCCAGCCCTTCAATGTCCTCGAACTCCTCAGGCAAATGACCTTCTGGAGAATCGTCGCAGAGGACGTGCTTTACTACAAACCATATCTGCTGCGCGCAGAAAAAGACACGGCGCTGCAGATGGTGAATGAGCTCCAATTGCTTGTCGTTGAAAGTCTGTTTGGCTATGACCTGCCAGACATAGCTGAAACCTGTCAATGTCTAGGCCTGAGAGAGTATAGAAGCAGGTTGGGTGTATGGAAACTGTAACATACCTGATCGCAGCAAAGTCCGCGTGTACTGGGCTTTCGATAGCTGCGTGGCCCAAGTCATCTTCCGCCTTTGATATTTTGGCCTCAAGACGTTCAAGGATCTCCGAGAGAAGAGCAATCTGTAGATCTGGTTTGTTTATCCAACTGCAAAGAAGACCTTGAGAACGAGCAGCTCCATCACCGTGATCTGCTCGTCCGGTCCTGTCAGCCAGAGCGCTGGCTCGGGCGCAGAAAACTCTCAAGATTTTGAGGAAGCTCTCAGAACTGGCTATGTCAGATCCCGCGGTGCCCGATGGAAGCAAGGCCAGAATTGCTGCAGCACCATCCCTAACATCGTCGAATGGGTCAAGCAGGAGGTCGAGGAGAAGGCGGATCCAGGTGGAGTCAGACGATATTCCTTGTGCGATGTCCTTGTCGACTGTGTCGTCAGTATCTCCTGCGTGTTTTCCCACCTTGAGAAGCAAGAGTGCCGCTTTAATAGCGGTGATGTGCCGCTGATACGACGTTGTGGGTAGAAGCTCGCTCCTTAAGAACATCATGTACCAGCGGAGGAATTCTTCATGACGGTCAAGGACCTGTCTTGCTTCGGAAGCATCTTTGAGCGCAACCTCGGGGCCAAACTTCTTCTTGGGCGGCGGGTGTTTCCCATCTCCAGCAGATTGATGAGCAACAAGACTTCTTTGCGCGACGGTGATGACGTTTTTTGCCCTCTTGATGAGATTTTTAGTATGGCCGAGCACCTCGTTGCGGACTTTGGCATCGTAATCCATATGAAACGCGGCCAGATGCTTCTTCAAAAGGTCGAAAGCAGCTTCCGAGAACGGCTTTGTGGTAGCCTGTGATGACACTAGCAGCGAGAAGGCGCTGGACCTGACAGATACTGAAGGATACGCTAGCAGCCTGTCGAGAAGAGTCTCTTGGAGTACCACCCTGTTCGCCGCTGATGGTGAAACACCGCCGCTCTTGCCTGTGGAATGTTATCAGTATCGCAACCGTTCAATAGACCGATCGACTTACTTGGTTCCTCGACCATGCCATTCTTCTTCCCAAGCTCAAGCGCAGCCAATTGAAGTAGGAGTCCCTGGTCGGTTAAGTCGCCTCGAAGAGTAGTCAAAGGCTGACTTCGATTGAAGACCTCAAGGAGCCTAAGAGATGCATCTCTTTCCGTTTTGAACATCGGAGCAAGCACATAGTTCTTGATATCTTCCAGTATTTCTGGGTTGCGTGCCAAGGCATCCTGAAGCCATTGTCGCCAAACATCCAGGGTGAAGCCCATTGGCTCCGCGGCACCCCCGTCCAGTGATGTTGTGATCAGGCCTCGGAATAGATGGACAAGACATTTTCCGGCCAGAGGGCAAGCGTAAGTGAGTTCCATCCAGGAAAATAGATGGAAGGCAAAGGATTTCCATAGTGATAGGCTGGGCAAACTTGCCACTACCGGTTCGACCTTTTTATACTCGGCAGCGATGTCAGCTAGCTTGAGCACGCGCTTGTTCATAAAGTGGTCAAGACACTGTAGGCCGGACTTGGTCAACTGCTGCGTGGACTTGCGAGTGATGATCGAGATGAGGGTCTTCAAGATGTGGCCCTTCACAGCCCTTCCAGTTTCAGGGCATGGGTTGGAAGCTGATGACACCACGAGCACATCCAACACCAGCCGCAGGGCTCGGTGAGGGTCGTGTTCGTACCATTCGAGGTAGAAGTGAAAGAGCCCTTTGGATAAAGATTCGGTAAAAGCCCATCGCTTCAGTGCCTCGTCGCTCGACTTGGCGCACTGCTGAACAAAGCTGCAGAGCTTGACACAAGCATGGCCATTGCCGTGGTATTGCCTCGACTGAGACGCCTCTTGAAGAAGTTTCCCAAAAATCGCCTGGGCCAACCTGCTGCGTCTTAGTTTCATGGAAGAAGTCTTTGTCTAAATGCTTCGCGAGACCTACTGTGGACGGGATTCTTCTTCCTGACTCAACAGCCATCTGCTAATAGTATTTGCGTTCTCAAAGACTTCAGGGTCGATCTCTGCAAGAGGGTCCCCTGATCTGGTCGGGGTAGCTTTTTGAGGCCCCTGCATGTTTTGTGATACTGGCTTTGGGAGGGGTCGGACGTTGGTAGTTCGGCTCCAGGCGAAGGGTTTGCGGGCAACACGAAGAGAAGGACCGCAAGCAAGTACGGATTAGTGACTGGGGTCACAATCTCACTTGGGTCAGAGTTCAGTCATTCATGCCTAAATTAGATGTGCTTGGGCAGACCCGAACCGCTAGGCAAGAGCGAAGGAGAAATTTTGGGAATGTATGGGGTACGCACCGGTTCTGGCAGGCGTCACCTTGAAAAGTCTCAAGACACACCGTGCTCACCTCGAGCCGTATCAGGTTAGTATTGGCTACAAGATCAACTTCTCAGACTGTCACGAGTTGCGGCGAACAAGATAAGGCAAAACGCCAATCTAAGCACCGCAGAACGGAGAGCATCCTACACTTCAAAATAACCCGCCCTTCCCTGAACTTTACATCCTGTATGAGAATTTCCAAGACAGACATATGCCAAGAATGGAAGTGCTCAGTTGTGGAGTCATTCAGCTCAACGCACGGACCAGGACCAGTTCCGTAAATTTTTTTGATTCCTTATCGGTCGCAAGTCGCGAGCCTGGCATAGTCCTCCCACCCGACATCACTGACGAACGAGACTTGGGCGAACAAGGCGTTGCCGGCTCCATCTCACAGCAACACCCAGCCCTCCCGATTTCAGCTCCGAGCTTGGTAATACCTCCCGGTTGATCGCCTTCTATCTCCTCGCCCAACATGTCAATCTGGGATGCCCTGACTGGACGCAAGTCCTCGCCGCAAACCTCGTCATCAAGCGCGCCCGCCGCGCCCGCCGCGCCCGAGCACCATACCTCCACCTCCACCTTCCAGCCAACTGTTACCTTTGATCCTACCTCCGCCCAGGGTGTGGAATCATTTCTTGGCAGTTCTTCCTTTGCCGACCCCTCATCACTACACCCTCTCGCGGGCTTGAACAAGGATACGCTTGAATACCTCACGCTTGAAGATTCGGCGCTCTCAGATTTGCCAGGCTCGCAGTCGGCATTGCCCTCACGCGGCTTTACGGATGATCTCTGCTACGGCACCGGAACAACATACCTGGCTGGTCTGACGATAGGAGGTGCATGGGGCTTGCAGGAAGGGTTGCGGAAGTCAGTCGGCGAGCCGCCAAGGCTTCGGTTGAACTCGGTTCTCAACTCGGTCACGCGGAGAGGCCCGTTCTTGGGAAACTCGGCTGGCGTGGTCGCCATCTGCTACAACTGCATCAACTCATACATTGGATATCTGAGGGGAAAGAACGACGCCGCCAACACCATCGTGGCCGGCGCGCTCAGCGGTATGCTGTTTAAGAGCACAAGGGGCCTTCGGCAGATGGCCATCTCTGGTGGGATTGTGGCCACTGTGGCCGGTTGCTGGGCGGTATGTCTTCCTCCTTTGCTTATGCGCTTCATGACACTAACTAGGTATCACGTAGATTGCCCGAAGGACCCTCTTCCAGAGCTCTAAGGACACCCATGTGGAGCGTCTCGCAACACTCTAAACTTGTGCCCGGGTTTTCTATGCCTGTCCACACAGTTTGTGGAGCGTTTTTCGCCATCACATCTCATTTTGTAATCTACAGAGGGCAGCTCTCTTTCACAAAGCTGTTTTGTGTCTAAATGTCCCGTTGAGGACTGACGTGTACGAAACTCGGCACGGGGGTGAAAGGGCGGGTATGCATAGCGCAGGGTATCTCTCCTCCTGTGGAAATTGTATAATAGCAGCTTATGGTCATAGAGCGCAGGTTGGGCGTATAGGCATGCGGCGGGCTTTTGTCACTTGAAGTTGACAAAGCCCTAGAAACTAGCATCGTGGGCCGACTCCAGAACGACTAAGGTTGAATGATTCAAAGTTGGCTTGGTGGGGATGCGCATCGCCGCCTCGTCGCATTGGGACACCCGAGTTTGTTCTACCCACCATCACCACAAGACTCGTTATAGCCTTTACGTTCCTGTTCCCTTCTTCTACGCTTACAGGAGGCCGGTTTGCCCCTTAACCATGTGTCAACCACGTGGGTCACGATCGTTGAGTGGGCATTGCACTACTTCGTACATCCTGCTGTTACTTGAGTGTTTATCAGTTGCTTCCACGCTGCACCTCACCCTCTCGTCAACTCGCAATACCAATAGTCATCGCCAACGGAAGCTTTAAAAAACATCCAAATAAACGCACGCAGGCCCACAATCTGGCAATGGCTAAGTACCCTCTTCAATTTGCGGGCCCGGCTTGCCATTCCCGGCTGCTATCCTTCGCGCCTTCCATCAAGGTTCTTCAAGACTCTCTTCGCATTGCATAGATTCCGAGTCCCGTTTCCCGTCTATTCTCTTCGCCCCGCTCTCCTTCTCCCATGCCATTGCTTACCTTCTTTATCTTTACCACCTAGCACTCTGCAGCCATACGCCATGGAAAGCCTGTTCAAGGTTGACGGAGAAAACGTTCAGCTTACGCTACAGCGGATCATAGAAGAGTCCATTTCGCAGCGCGTTACCGGGTGGAAGATCAAGCAGAAAAAGATCCCCGACAGGGAGCTCGCGGCACAGATCGTCGCCATGTGCTGGGGCCACGACTCCCTTCCCTCGGCGGGGCCTGGATGTCTTATGCCGGACACTAAGGGGGGTTACGTTTATGTTCCTTACGATGAGAGTAGAGATGGGCTTCCCCCTCCTCTCGAAGAACGCATAGACAAGCTCGAGCGCTGGTTTCGAAACCCCGCCAACGGCCCGACTGTGCGCGAGATGGACAAACTCCTGGAGAAAGAGGTTAACGAGAAATGTTTCTGGGAGTTCCCGGATGGCGACAATGCTTCGCGACTCGACTTTCATGGGAAGGTACCTGGCCCAACATCTTCGACACACCTTTCCACGAAGGTGCCGATTTGTCAGTTAACCTAACCGCTCAATAGATCAAGATCCTTGCCAGGTACCGTCTGATGCAAACAGGCGTTGAGGTTTCGGCCAACGACCCTCAGCACCCTCAGTTCAGATTTGGCGTCGTCAACATCACGGAATTTGGCAGCGTCAATATGAAGTTGTACAACATGGACTGGAATTGCACTGAAAGCGAAGTTATCGATTCTTTGGAGGCTTATTCGAACCCTTTGTTCAACCGTGACGCCGTTCGGGACAGGCTCTTGAAGGACCTTGAGACAATCTACCATCCCCGAGACGCCGTCGAGGAGGCCGAGGTCCTCTGTGAAGAACTCAAGTCGCGGCAACCCACCATGAACGAGGCCGACTAGCTGTACGTTCTCTGTAATGAGCGGGATGTGGCTACACCGACGGAAGAGTGCAAGTGGAAGCCACTGAGAAGACGGCCCAACGACATCAAGCTGATGAAGCGGGAG
The DNA here is from genome assembly GCF_042370625.1 of Thermothelomyces heterothallicus. Lineage (NCBI taxonomy): Eukaryota > Fungi > Ascomycota > Sordariomycetes > Sordariales > Chaetomiaceae > Thermothelomyces > Thermothelomyces heterothallicus. The sequence goes on along the minus strand of NW_027192562.1, from coordinate 1,578,040 downwards.
AGCCGGGAGGAAAGCAAATGGGTGGCCATCATTCGGGTGAGTGAAAATTGCCTCATGTCTGATAGAGCGCCAGTCGATGTTGATTTTAGTCTCTCTGAAATGTACAGCCTTCGCTGCTGAGGCACTATAAGCTCTGCAACCGAGTCTTCAACCTCCAGCGACGGCAGATGAAGTTCTGCCAAGAGATCGAGCCCTCTCTTCTCCAGAAACCGCAAGAAACAGAAAGACAATATTTTAATGGAGGCTAGGTGTCTACCTTGGAGTTCACGTGGCTCTATGGTTCTGCCATGCTAGAGGGCAAGGGAAGATGAAGAGTCAAGAGTATCTTTCCTGTATTCAACTTTTGGCGTTCTAGCGGCTCCAAGTTGAGGTCTGGCTCCTTTTGGGTGTTTACTTCTGGCGACCGGATTGATCGCCGGGGATAGTTTGGCTGTGTAATTAATAAGAACCGGGAATGATACCGACGGTGCATTGGCTGGAAGATCTAGCTTTATTAGCTACCAGGAGCGTCTCGGCTTGGTCGGCTAATATGTCTTGTATATGAGAGGAAAAAATTCAAGCTTGATAGCTTGGTACTTCCTCTGCAGTCAGGGACACTCGAGGCATGTGTGAAACTTGAGCTAGTTTGCTGGATTTGGGATATCTCAGGCTTGCCATCACCAGATGTTGTCCTCTGTTATAGTCGCGAGGATTCATCCGAACAGCACCTGAACCACGGCGAGCCTCGCTTTGACTCGGGATTCCCACAACCCAGCAGTCTGTCAAAGCTGTAAGTGGGGGAGGGGGTTACTCGCCTATCTTTCTTTATGCAGCCGCCCTACCGAGCCCTCTCAGCTAAGCTTCACCTCGGTTTAAGATACCAAGTTATCCTCCTGCACCAGCACCTCTAAGAGCAATACCCATCACACACTGCAACATGTGTTTTCCTTGCTTTCCTTTCTCCAAAGCCCAGTACGAGCGTGGCAATCGGCAGCCAGCACCCCAGTACCAATATGTCTGGAACGGCCAAAGTTGGTTGCTCCGCAATATGGTAAGTTGATCTGGTTCTTTTCAACTTCCATTGTGCACATCCGAGTGGTCCTATAATCTCGCCTTTCCTTGCATCTGGCACGGCCTGAAGCACAATAATTATTTTGACGTATCTTGCTGGAACGGGCGTTCAACATTTACAAGCAACACACGGCACGCTGCAGTAATTAACCGCGGGAAAATCACCCTGGACTCCGAGCTAGCAGGTGGCCGCTCTTACGCTCACTGTTTGCAAACCGAGCGTGAAAGGCTCTGTGGTTATTATCATCCGATCAACTTCACGCTGGGTCCCTTCCGCATCAGGTCTCTAGCATTGGCAATTTCTTCCACAGCAGCACCTTCCCAGGTCTCTTTTGCTCTCAACTCAACCTGCGCCCTTCTTCTCAACTGCAATACAAGCAACCATCGACAATATCCTCATTACTAGACTGGCCATTGCATCTGATTCGACATGGTCAGCGGTAAAAAGGAGTTCAAGGGCAAAGCCCCCACGAGGCGCGTGTCTATCGTTCCGGACGAGGATGACAGCTCGCCTCCGTCGCCGTCTCCTGGGCCCAGCACCTTCAGTCGCAAATCCGCCCAAGGAAGTCCGGCGACCTCGCACGTCTCCTTTGCTTCACAGTCTCGGTCGCGTCCAGAGTGCAACTGCAATCAGACCGTCACATCATCGTCCTCTACTTCGGCGCCTGCCTCGGCACCCGCTTCCGCACCCGCCACCACCACTGCAGCACAGAACCCCGCAAGCCACTTCAGCGTCCTCCCGAATCCAGTTTCTCAACCGTATGCCAGTTACTGGGGCCTAGCTGGGCATACTCAAACGACCTATGGCGTGCCGTTTGCGGCGACAGTGAACCCGTTCGGAACAGGGTTACAGCAACCTCCGTCTGCCCCTGCGCGTGTTAACCCACCGGACGAGTTGGGACCTCCCCCTCGGCCCCCGCCGCCTCCTGCGATCCCGCCGGTCATCAATCCCTTGGGCGTCCACTTCCAGCCGCAGGTTCCCAGCACTGAGATGGGTCCTATGATCCATCGCTACGTGCCTCGCCAAGATCCTGTTGGCGCGGCGCCAGGAATGCTGTACACCGGCCAACAGATGTCCGGTTCCATGGTCAGTGCCTCAATGGGGCTATTGGGAATTGTTGGACCGACGCCACGGCGAGTTCCCGTTCGGATCCACCCCGTGTCATGTTGCGCATAATGTGAAATGTTGAAGCTTGGGGGGAAGAACATTCACTGACCCATCTTTAATTAGGTAAATAGTGTTGTCACGCCCATGCAGGGGCTTCCACCGGGCGTTGCTCAAACTACAGCACCGATCAACCCCATCATAGTGCAACAGCCGGGCGTTGCTCAAGTTGCGGTGCCGATGCATCCCATTGTGGTGCAGCAACCGGTCGGTTATCCAAAGATGGTTCAGAATCATGCTATGAGAGGCGGTCCGAAGCTGATACTCCCAGGCCCAATTCAGGCCGTACAGGTGAATGGAAACCCACCTCAAATTGCTGGCTTGCAGGCCCATCCGCCCGTCCATGTCGAGCCTGCTCTGGGCGTTGGATTGACTCCCAACGAAACGATGGCGCAAAACATTCGAATAGCACAGAATAACAAAGCCTACGAGCCTCAGGACTTCAAGCCCGCTGATCCGGACCCGTACCGCATGTACTGGTTTCGCGAGCTGAACGGCCATTGGGCGGTCTTTCCCCGCCGCCAGATCGATCGCCTCGACGCACGCTGGTACCGCACAGACGACGGCGTCTTTTATGCCGTTCGCCTCACCGAATAGGGAACTTGAAGGAGCTGCGTACGGAAAAGAGCCGTTAGTACCTTTGACGCTCACGGGTAAACAGGTTGAACGCTAATTAACACAGTTTGTAGCTTTGTAAACAATGGTCTCTTCGGGTCGGTCTCACATACGAACTTTCTTCACGCCGCGGGTTGCTTGCGACCTGTTTTCAGGTATCATATGGAGACCACCAAGCAGGAATAATATCGACCGTACTCATGATACCAGACACTGGCAACGTATTATACTGTTTGGCGTTGAAGAGCTTGCCAGTGCTAGGGCCTATATGGAGAAGAATTCATATAGATGGAGCGAGGGCAGCTGCAATTCAGCCTGGATTCCGACGCTTGGTCTTTGGCCCACTTCTTGACTATGCGGTGTGTGGTGTTGGGCGTGATGTACGGATTATTACCACTTTTGATCAGCCCCGAGCCGCTAGGATCCCGCCCGGCCGCGTCGTTGCTCAAGGAACGAAGTGTCGGTCCATCACACTACTCGATACAGACAGCGTTCCATCCTACGTAGGTAGTATTACACTAAAAGGACGTTTGCAGCTGAAAGGTCCCTTCACATGCAAGCACACAGCCCTTGTCCTTGTCCTGCGTGATGGTAGTGGAGCCGTGACATGCCAAACACGTGCGCCCATTGGTTAACGATGACGAGCATGCCAAGAGAAACATTGTCCCAGATCTGGAAGTTGAAGCTCGGCAAGTTGAGCCTCTCTCACCCCACTTACCCCGGAGAATCAGAGAGTTGTTAACCGGGTCGGCTTGTCATCCTCGGGCCCGAGTTCAAGCTCAAGCCCATGTTCGAACTTTAATGCCTGATTTGTTCAAAGTGGTTATCTGACCCCAAACAAAGCATCTCTGATTTACGCTAGTTCCGGCACCAGCCCGTACGTACCTACATTCCGCTGACCCGTCACACAAGCAACGAAGGAACCCTTTCGAGAAGCGGGCGGGACGGGAAGAAGGAAAAAGAGAAAAAAAAAAAAAAAAAGAACAGGAGAGGAGAAGAGGAAGCGGGCAAGATGCTGCTCATCGGTCTCACTGGCTCCATAGCCACCGGCAAGTCGACAGTGTCCTCGCTCCTCTCCCAACCGCCCTACTCCCTCCCCGTCATCGACGCCGACCTGCTGGCGCGCCAGGTGGTCGAGCCGGGCACGCGCGGCTACCGGGCGATCGTGTCGTACTTTGGGCCCTCGACCCCGGACCTGCTGGTCCCGGCGGGGCCGGACATGCCCGAGGACGGGCCGACGGGCAAGGGGCGGCCGCTGAACCGCCCGGCGCTGGGGCGGCGCGTGTTCGGGGACGACGAGCAGCGCCGCCGGGACCGGGCCGCGCTCAACGCCATCGTGCACCCGGCCGTGCGCCGGGCCATGTTCCGCGCCGTGCTGGGCTGCTACCTGCGCGGCCACCGCGCCGTCGTGCTGGACGTGCCGCTGCTGTTCGAGAGCCGGCTGGACCGGTTCTGCGGCTCCGTCGTCGTCGTCGCCGTCCGGGACCCCCGCGTGCAGATGGAGCGCCTCCGGAGCCGGGACCCCCACCTCACCGCCGAGGACGCGGAGAACCGGGTGCGGAGCCAGGCCGACGTGAGGGACAAGGCGAGGAGGTGCGAGGCCAGGGCCGCCGCGGCCGGGAACGGGAGCGGCGTGGTGGTCTGGAACGACGCGGGCAAGGAAGAGCTGGCCGAGGAGCTGAGGAGGGCGATGGCGGAGATCGAGAAGTCCAGCCCGAGGTGGTGGAGCTGGCTGCTGTGGGCGTGCCCGCCGGCCGCCGCGCTCCTGGCGCTCTGGGGGTTCTGGAGGAATACGAGGGTCAACAAGGCGTGGGAGGAGCAGGAGCTACGGGACAAGGCAAAGCTGTGAGTTACAGTTGGTATATCGAGGCGAGGGGTTGTATTGCTCGGCCCAGGTGTCACCCAGGTGGTTGCGCCTGCGGGTTTTCTTTGACTGTTCTTTTTTGTTTTTTTTTTTCCTCGAGGACGACTAAGCGATTGCATCTTGCGCGCACAACAACAAGATTTCGCTCTTCAGCATCCGTTAGTGGAAAGTAGCCATTCTATTTTTTTTTTTTTCTTTTTCCTTGGTCACCCCGACGTTGATTGAGCGTTTGCCAATACCAGCGCAGCTCACATCATCCCTTGTGATTACATTCGGCCTGATCTCCCTTTCACTCTCACGGCGGCGTTAGCACCTTCTTCCCATTCCCATCGCCTCGTGGTAACAGAAAGCCGACAATTCACCACGGGGCGCCGATCGCCAAACCGGCTATCTTTGACCAGCAGTCAAAAGTGGTTTGTCACCCAAGTTATGATGCCTGGGCTCTAATGCCGGTTTGCTCGTCAAAGCCGCGAAGTTTGCTGTCAGATTGTCCCAAGCCCGTCACAATGCCTCCGAATTCAGTATTTGAATGGGTCGTCGGTCAAAATCTCCCCAGGAAGAAGGCGAAGCCTTCTGGGCGAGAAGTTGTCAAGATCGAAGTGACGACCGACGATGAGACCGATACCGAGTCCATCACTGTCACCTACCCACGCAACAGCAAGTCCTCGAGGAGGCGCAACAAGCATAGAAAGCCTTCTTCGGTCCCTTCGACGTCAGAGAAAAAGAAGAAAGTTACATTCGAGAAAAAGCCGCTCAAGCCTGCCCTGAAGAAGCATCAGGACGCATCCTCCTCCGAGGCGTCCTCTGGCGCATCGTCAGAAGCTTCTTCATCAGAGGCATCGTCGAATGAATCCAGCAGCGAAGAAAAGCTGCGGACAAGATCTAAAAAGGCGAGGGACGCACAGAATGCGAGACCTTCGAGCCGCGAGGCGAGAAGCGGCAATGGCAGCTCCCAGCATGACAAGCACAAGCATCAGAACTGCGTCTGCTCCTGTTGCGCGGCCGGACTGCTGCTGCTGGCCAAGATGGAGGAGATCACCAAGAACGGGAAGAGCAATGAGGTGACCGGGAACGTGGGAGACAAGGGCAATGGCAAAGCCGCTCAGGGCAAGAAAGCAGCGAAGAATAAGTCAGATACAGAAGCCGAAAGCGGCACGTCGACCGGTCATGCTACCTCTGTCGAAGACACAGCCACAGAATCCGAACCGGAACCGCCGAAGAGGAAGAAGAAAACTAAACAACAAACGGTCGCCGTGTCGTCGGAAACAGAGGCGACCACTGAGACAGACCCAGAGTCCGAGCCACCCAAGAAGGGCAAGCAGAGCGGCAAAAAGAAGGAGAATGAGCAAAAAGAGAAACAACACAGTGATGAGGCAGCCGGGACGAAGAATGACAGTCAGGCAAAGGAAGGGGGAAAGGCCAGCGGAAGCAAAGAAGCGGCGGGGAAAATAACTCGAGACGGTCCCGCAGATGAGAACAGAGCGGGGGACAGGGACAACGGGTCCAAGAAGGGCGGCGCTGTGGACGAGAAGAAGGCGGATGCAGCCCACCCGCACCTCATCATGCCCGTCCGCAAGCGCAGCATCCAGATGGAACATGTGGTTGAAGATCCGTCCCGGGATGCGCCTCCCAATGCCCACTTCGACAACGACAAGAACGTCTGTCGTGTCTACCACGGGCCGTACTGGGGCTACCCTTACGGCCAGCCGTATCTACGGGGTGGTCTCAACCCGCAGTTCCCAGCCCCGGCTTGGTTTCCTGTGTCTGATACACAGGCCATGCACGGCCATCGGGAAAACGCGCCGCAGATGCCCTCCGGCTTTCCTCCGCCTCCCCAGCAGCCGGCACATACAGTGCCATACCCAACCTGGGGACAGCCCTATGGCCAGTTCCCGCCGGCGCCTCCGTACGGCAGCACGCACCAGCGCCCGGTTGGCGTCTCGGGCATTCCGGGCAGCCCGCTCAACGCCGAGGCCCTGAAGAGGCATGGGTTCGACCTCAATCCGCTTTTTGGCAACCTGAAGCCTGGACACGGTGAGAAGCACGAGGGCCGCGTTTCCAAGTCGCGCGAGCGGCACAAGACGCTGCATGACGAGTATAAATCGGCCAAAGGCAGCGGCGTGCAGTGGAGTACACCGCCGACTACCTGGGTCAAGCTGCCGAGCAACAAGAGCAAGAACGGATCCCACTCCGCAAGACAGAATAGCGGTGGCAGTAAAGAGATGAAGAAGAAGAAAGACGAGGGCGGTAGCAACGATGGCAACAGCAAGAACGGCAACTCGGGCGATTGGGGGAACAAAAACAACAACAATCCGACCAACGACGACCCTAATGACTGGACTAACAACAATTCCAACAACAACAACGACAATGACTGGTGTAATGACGGCAACAATAGCTGGGGGAATAAAAACAACGACAACAACAACAACAACACCCCCAAGCCCTCGCCGGAGCCCTTCCGCCCCGACCCCGTCTCCAGCATGCCGGGAAGCTGGTCGCCGCCCGGCGGCAAGGCCAACATCGAGTGGAAGGGCGGGGACGGCGGCGATAACAACAACGCGGCGAGCTGGACGGACCCGACCGCTGCGCAGACGGCTACCTGGTAGATAGGCAAAGAAAAAGGGGATTCGGTGAAATGATGCACTTGAAGGTACGGATCCGCCATTGTTTAGGAACGCACACACACACATACACACAAAAAAAAACACAAAAAAATAACCCACTGAATCTGGGTCTACACTGGGAAACACGACTCCTGTAATTCGGGGGGAGGCTTGGTGGAGGGAATGTGTGTGTGAGAAGAAAGGTCAAAGGGTTGGCCGAGACTGCCACGTGGGAAATGTTATTGCTGGGGACCGGAGGGCATTGCTCAACTCTTCGTTTTTTGCTGTATGGGCGGATAGTATGTTGCTATACACACATTCCCCCCGAGACCGAGCAAGCTCCTTAGTTCTTTCCGGACGGAGTCCTCGAAGACGCGCAAGGGAAAGGCCGCGTCCCGCGGCCGGCATCAAGACTAATAATTATCGCGTTACTAGTAATTGGAGGAGGACCTTGTTTCTGCGGGTCGTACGCAGCATCGACGAGCACGAGCAGGAGCACGGCACGAGTTCTCATTGCTCCTAGAGACAATGGCAAGAGATTGGCATGAGATTGATACGCATCAAGTGCAAGTCTGTCTTTAAAATACCTAAGCTCGACAAGTTCGAGTTGCATCCCAAGGAAAACCTAATCCAGCAGGAGAGGTAACTCGGGGCGCCAGGTGCACGTTTAACCAACATAACATGCAGCAGCAGGAACGGGAATACTCAAATTGTTATGCAAGAGTGAGTGGGATTGTATGAATAAGCAAGTCCTCCACAACAGCAAAAGCAAACTAGCAGACAGAAAAAAGCCTTTTCTGTGAACCATCCGTGCTGTGAGCCGAACACTCGATAGTCAACTTTTGCTAGGACAACTGCAAGATTCAAGATTCAAGCCATGATCAAGAGAGGCGAGTCTTATGAATCCCCTTCGAACCTCCTCACTGCACAAAGCAGACGGAAATGCAAAATAGCAATCTGGATGCATCAAGGAACCCCTAACATAAACGGACCGGATCGGGTACCGAGATATGTAGCCCCGGGCTTACTCGTCGTCGTCCTCGTCGGACTCCTCCTCGGCCTCCTGAAGCCACCTGATGAAGGGCTCGGCGGCCTTGCGGACCTTCTTGGAGATGGACAGGTCGACATACTTCTTGGAAGCCTTGGAACCCCACTTGGTGACGACCTCCTCGGAAACGAGGTCGTGGTGGTAGTAGAGCTGCAGAATCTTGACAACCTTGTCGAACATTTCCGGGTGCTCGCCGCTGAGATGGCCGATGAGACGCTCGGTGCCGCCGAGGAGGGCCTTTTCATGACGCTCAGACGTGATCATCTGCATCTAGTTAGCATGTCGCGCGCACGGTATCGTGAGATAGACAAGATTTAAATTAGCAACGTACCTTCTTCAGCATCGGAGCACGCTTGCTGATCTGGCTGGTGACGTTCTCGTCGAAGATGGTCTGCACCAAGACGAGGATGGTGCGGTGCTTGGCCTCGATGCCCAGCTCCTTTGCCTTGACGTAGATGTCGATATCTTCAACGTTGTTAATGCCGCCCTTCTTCTCGGCCTCCTCCTGGATCCAGGTGCCCAGCTGGTCGTAGACGGTGTTGCCACCGCCCTCGCCCTCTTCGTCCTCCTCGTCGCCGTTGAGGGCGAGCTTCTGCTTGAACTCGCCGGGGAGTTGCTGCTGGCGGGCCCTGACGGCCTCTTCGCTCATGTCCACAGCCCATTCGTCGTCCTTGACCTCGACCTCCTTGTTCTCGAGAACGTGGGCCTCGCTCTTGATCTTGCGGGTCAGGGCGTCGTCGTCGCTCTCGATGCCCTTGTGGTCCGCCGGCGGGGTAGCCTGGTCCGAGTTCTCGTCGCCTCCGGAACCGTTCTCCTCGGTCTTGCCGTTCTGCTTGGCCTTGCGGGCAGCACGGCGCTCCGCCTTGTCCTTCTTGGTCTTCTTGGGCACGTTCTTGAGCATGAAGCCGCTGAGCTTCAGGCGCAAGTCAACGTCGGAGCGCTGGCCGCAGGCCTTGCAGTCGAGCAGGATGCGACCGTCCTTGATGTGGACGTCGGTCTCGGGGTTCTTGCACTTCTTGCAGAGGACGAACTTGGTGATGAAGCCGTCGAGGAGCTCCTGAAGCTTGCTGGCCTCGTGGGCGCCGTTGATGATCCAGCGATCATCGGCGGGGTCGAGGTTGGTCTGGGCGCCGAGCTCGAAGCCGAAGTACTTGATCAGGTAGGAGCCCGGGCGAGCTAGCGATTGCGCGACGCTGCTCAGGTTGACGACGACGGTCTTGATACCGTTGCCCTTGCCTTCAATCTTGGTCTGGAGGCGCTCCATCTTGTAGCGATAGAAAGGGTCGCTGACATCGCGACGGACGTTGACGAGGGCAGCCATGGTTGCGGTGTTGGACGAGGACTGGTGGACTGGTTACTCGGCGTGGACGAGAGATCTTGGATCTGGCGTGCGTTCTGAGGGCGTTGCGAGAGCAGGCAGAACTCTAAGCAAGGCGAGAGGCTCTTGACGAGAGGTTTCGAGAGGCGTAGCGGGACGGAGGCGTCAGTACGGTGCGAGAGGCGTGGACATAGGGTAGACCTGGCGGCAGTCGGTGGCGTGCATTTAACGCTGGAAGACGACGACTCGGAGGTCCTTCAACCGTCGGAACTGTTGGGACTACAAGGTTTCCGCGCTATGCGAAATGGACGCAGCTCGAGCGGGGGATTGTGTCGGAAGACGGTGTCCTCTTCGTGCTGATACATAAACAACGCTTTGCTGCGTATCGAAGCTGGGTGTTGTATTTGGTGTCGGCGTAGCCGGGTTGATAGCGGAGTGGTCGCGGAAACTCGGTGCGTGAGGGCCGGTCAGATGCAGATTTTTGCTCGTGGGTTGTTCGGAGTTTCGAGCGATGCGGAGAGAGCAGTTCGGGGTGGAACCGGTGGAGGGTTCTTTCACACTGCCCAGAGACGGACGCAGCAGTAGAGGATGCGGAATGCTAAGGGCAGTATGCGATCTGCGGGTTCGCTGTTACAGAGCCCGGAGAATGATAAGGTACGGGGAGGGATGGCTGGTTTAAATTTATTTTCTCTCGACAGATTGCGGAGATATGTTGGTTTGTCAGAGGAAGTTTTCAAACAGTGCAGAAAGAGAAAAAAGCGTGGGAGAATTCCGAGAAAGCTTGGTGGAGAAAAAGGCGAGTGGAATCAGGAACGACCGGCGGGGCTAGGCCTGAGGCAACCGCGCTAAAGTCCGGGCCTTCGTTGCCCCATCGCCCGTTGGGGCTGCAGAGCCTAATGGGGCTCGCAGGGGTAATTACGGAGTTTGCCCCAGGACTCCGCTCGTTATGACTCGGCCTTTACGACGACTGGATGCGCGTGGTCGTGCGAGAGAGAGTCCGAACGCATAATTTTTTGGCCTGCTTGACCACCGGCGGCCGGGCTCTTAAACGGTCGTTTTGAAAGCACGTATCTATCTACAAGAGTAGGCCCAATCCTCCGGAGCAATCCCGACGGATCCGCTTCAAAACGCACCGTCTACCAACTGGTATGCATCTACATGCATGGTATGTATGTACATAAGGTACATACATACCGACATACATACAGAGTACGTTCACAGTGTATTCCGTAGACGCGGCCCTGCTTGCTATGTGCCACAGTGGGCTCAAGGAACCCCAAACCCGAATTTGAAACAGAGCGGGTCAGTGCCGAGCTGGTTGGGCGAGGAGAAATCGGGTCCCAAGACATCATCAGGTTATCGGTCGTCTGGGCGCCGTTTAACATGTGTCTAAAAAGCCAGATTAAGTTTCGCGGGGCTCTTTCGCAACCCGCAAGCACCTCACGATTTGAGCACCACCTGTTAGGCTCGGTTGGGCCAGATATGCATTCGGTTAAAAAATAAGTTAGTGGTCGGGCGAGGTTCGACTCGGGTTCCAGGGCGGCAAAATCACGGCAGAAGCCGGCCGGTCCGGCGCCCGCGGGGGTTGTGGCAGGACACCACTGCAGGGAGGGAGGAGTGCTAATAAGGTTGCTGTGACCGCCCCGGTTGTTGACCAGCTGGCAGGGCCTGACCTACAGAAGCACTGTCGGTCTGGGCTCATGCTTTTTCAGACTTTCCACCCGCTGCATCCAAGGGAACAAAGCGCAGCAGGCACCGCTGACCGGCCGGGCGCGACGAGATCAGCTGATCCGACATGTCCATTTCTTCGGCCGTCATGCTCGCGTCGGGAAGCGTAGTAAAGGTGGAGTAGACGGCCCGGAGTAGCATCTTCATCTCGGCGAGTGCCAGGCTGCCGTGCAATGAACGTCAGCAATTAAACAAACAAAACAATTAACCAGGAAAATGGAGGAAAAAATAAAAGGAAAGAAAGAAACGAAATGAAGAAAAGAAAATGAAAGAAACGAAAAGAAAGATAAAAGAATACTCGTAACCAGCACGTCTCGTTGTTCGCCACAGCATCACAAATCCCCGGGGGGGGGGGGGGGGCGGGAGAGAAAGGGACGGAAACTACGTACTGCTTGCCAACACAGCCCCTCCCGCCATTGGCAAAGGCAAAGAAGAGCCGCTTCCTCTCGGCGTCGCCCTCGGGCTCGAGCCATCGCTCGGGCTCGAAGGCATCCGGGCGGGGGAAGACGGACTGGTCGATCCTGTGGACCGAGTAGGCCTGGCAGCCGACGGTGGTGCCGGCGGGCAGGAAGAAGCCGTCGACGGTGCGGCCGCCGGCGGGCACGGAGCGCGGCAGGGACATGGGGATGGCGGGGAAGCAGCGCAGGCCCTCCATGACGACGGCGTCGAGGTAGGGCAGCCGGTCGAGGCTCGCGCCCGGGCCCGCGCCCGCGCCCGGATGCGAGGAGGAAGCGGCGGCGGCGGCGGCGGCGAGCTCCTCCTGCAGCTTCCTCTGGCGGTGCATCGACGACGGCTGGGAGAGCTCCCACATGAGGAAGCACAGGGCGTCGCCGGTGGTGTCGATGCCGGCGGCCATGTGGTCGAGGCACTCGGCCGCGACGTCCAGGTCGTCGAGGCCCGAGCTGGGACCCTTCAGGCGGTTGAGCAGCGTGAATGGCGCCGCGTCGGTCCGCGCACACGTGTCGAGCACGAAGTCGTCGGCCAGCGGCGTCTCCCGCGGCTTCGCGAAGCGGTACAGGATGCCGCCAAACAGCTTGTGTGCGGTCGGCCAGTAGTGTTGGAACAAGCGGTCTATAAGGGATTGACTGTCAGTGGTTCGGGCTGCGGAGGAAGGGGGCCAGATAACCAATCCCGGGCTCGGACTTACTCTGCAGGCTGTCGTCAAAGGTTACCTCGCGCATGATCTCCTCGTCCTTGCTGCTCAGCAGCGAGTCTGTCCCGTTGGGGTGGAAGAGGTGATGCGTGATACAATCGAAAGCGTACGAGTGCAGGCCTGGGTGAGCGCGCACGGCCGGGTTAGACGCGGACAACACACAAAGGTTGTTCACTTTTCTCTGGCGAACAGGTAACCAACCAAGCTACAGCGGCCCCCCAGTGTCAGTATCTCTGATGCCGTACTCGTCGCAGAGGAGCAGACGCACATAGATATCAACGCTTCCGCCCATGGACCGGAAGCACCTCTGAACGAATTTGCTCGCACGGTTGGCGATGCCATCGAGGGATGGTGAGCGAACAATGTTCGTATTGGCGTAGCGGTCGGCAAGGATCCGCTTCCTCTTTGCATGCTGCCAGCAGGCCCGAGACGTTAGGTTCCGTGCCAGATAGACTACCTTCCAACATTGGTAAGGTTGGGGGTTTGGAGGAAAGGAATTGGCTCACATCGTCCTTATTCAGGGTGGTAAACATGGTTCTATAGGGAGGTTCCAATCAGTCCCAGGTCCCCAAACCTGTCGCTCTTCATTCCCCCCTTCTCCCCCCCCCCCTTCCCCTTCTGGGTGACCTGGACCGGACCGCTTACCTTCTCCCGTAAATCTTAAACATGTCATAGAAGTCGGTCTTATCATAACCGCTGCCCCCAGAGCAGTAGATCTCCTTGACGGCGGCGGCCGAGGCAAAGACGACCTCGTTCGGGGCGATGCGGACTGCAGACCCGTACTTGAGGTGCATGGCGTGGACATAGCGTGTCCGATTGGCCCTGAACTCATGCCACTTCAGGACCAGCGTCGTGAACCTGGCATACCACGGCCCGGGGATCTTGTTCAGCGGCGAGGTGAGGGCCCTTTGGAGGGCGTGGACGGCAAGGAGTACGAGAGCGAAGGAGAGGAGGAACGGGGAGAGCATCATGACTGCCGAGGTGGTCCGTATATCCAACAACAACAACAGCGGCAACAATAACCATGACGACGTGATGTTCCTCCGGTCACGGACGAGATGCTTATTAGCTAGCCTTTTGGGGTGGCCCATGGAGGGCCACAGGGATGGTCTGCTAGGGTTGACGTAGTCCCGGAGGGGTAATCCGGGGTGCACGGGCCCGCAGCGCCGGTATCAGTGCCGGATGTCCGGGGCTGGCAGGGCCTGGGTTGGGTCGGGTTGGGTCGGGTCTACAGGTGACCAACGCGATAGTACACGTAGATATATATATATATGGATATCACTATATGGATATCACATCTGCTGTGATAGTCCAGGGCGGTCTTTTGAGATACAGGAATTGGATTCGGAGGCCGGATTCTCGATAGCTCGACACGGAAAAGGCTCTCGGTACCCTTATTTACGCGCGACTCGCTGGCAATTCAATCTGTTCAGTGCATATCATATGTATGTAACTTGTATCGACCCTCCGAGAGTTATCTTGCCGGCGGCGGGTACTCCTTGCCGTCCTTCTCAACCTTGGGCTCGCAGGTGCACCACTGCTCCTCGGGCACGTTTGCAAAGACGGAGGCCACGTGGTTGCCGCAGCCGCGCCAGGTCTGCTTCTCTGCGGAGTGTGAGCACGGGACGTCTGCAAAAGTGCAACGTGCACAACAGGGGTGGAAGTCGAGAGAGGCACTTACTGCAGGTCGAGCAAATTGCGCTCATGCACATGGTGAGAGATTAGCCTTGGAAGAGTTGCTGTGTGGGAAGGAGCGGCCTAAAAACAGATGCGAATCTCTCAGCTCGACGCGATTTCTGGAACCGATGGAGTGGCCTAAACGAGCAGGCCACGCACTAGTGATTAGTGATATAGCAACGTTCTCCCCTTCCGTTTGGTAGAGTAATGCGGGATAGTTACCAGTCGCCGATTGGATACCCTTCGGAGGGTCCACGCTATCACTGTCGCCGATAGCAGCGGGGCTCGGCGGACCACGTCGGCGGGGTCGTGTAACTAATTACACGCATTACATTACACTACGCTCGTATCTCGGAATTCCCCGATCGCCGAGTCCCGCGAGATCCGGCCGACTCGACTTCTCCCCGTCTACTCCGTAGTTATATGTGATCCGTAATATACCGTCTCTCACCTTGTCTCCCCGAGCTGAGCCAAGAACCGGGCCACGCGGTCAAAAAGCCACTGCTGCCCGGCCTCGTTGTCCACCCGGTGGTTTGCGCCGGGGATAAGCCCACTGAGGTCGCTCGCAATGCCCGGTTTGCAGAAGCTCTTCCACTTGTTGACCAAGCCCGTGACGTCGGCCTCTGGAGACACCCATTCATCCTTCTCGGAAGGAACAATCAGGACGGGCTGCTTCAGCTTGCCCCAGATTTCCTCTAGCTTGCTGTCGGGAAGGTCCGACGAGAAGTAGTCGTCGTCGCCGCTTTGCAAACATGATTAGCCATCTGAGGTCGAAGGGGAGCGAGGACACGCGCAGAAGTGTAGATCTAATACATCGGCAAATCAGAAAGTAAATAGAACAAAAAAAGAAAGAAAGAAAGGAGATGAGAAAGGAAAAAAAAAAAAAAAGAGAGAGAGCAAAAACTCACCCAACCCCGACCAGCGAAGCCCACCGGTACGCAGTGACGGGGGTGCCCCTCCAGCCCTTCGGCATCACCTCCTTCTCCATCACCTCCCCTCCCTTCCCCTCCCTGACCATCTCCTCCGCGACCCTCAGCGACCGCTCCACCTCCGCTCCGTCCTCCGACAGCCGGACCGCCTCCCGGTCCGACACGGGGCCCTGCAGCACCAGCCCGTCCACCCACGTCTCCTCCTCCTCCTCCTCGCCCTCCTTCTTCCCCGCCGCCGCGTACCCCGCCCGCACCGCGTACTCGAGGCAGTCCTGACACCCCGTGCTGTGGCCCATGAGCACCACCTTGTCCACGCCCGGGCCGCCGCGGCGGAGGTAGCGGACGAGGTCGGCGATCTCGCGGGCGTCCTGCGCGAGCGACGCGTGCCCGTACCCGCAGAACGCGCTCGACAGCCGCGCCTCGAACACCGCGTACGAGCCCGCCCCGGCGAGGTGCTCGGCCAGTCTCCGGACGTAGGGGATCGTGTGCGGGCCGTCGCCCAGGCCGCCGATGAAGACGAGGGCGTTTCGCGGCGGTTGGGCCGCTGACGTTGTTGTTGTTGTTGACGATGATGATGATGATGATGATGGCGAAGAAATGAGGTGCTCGTAGGTTTGGACCGGGCGCGGGGCGGGCGAGGAAGACGAGGATGATGACGACGGGAGGTAATGGTGAACTCTGACGGGATAAGGAGCGGGAACCGGTCGGTTAGTTGTGATGGGCATCTTGGGCGGACGAGGGAGACGGGATCTCAAGAGGCAAATGGGTTTCTCAAAAAAGAAGGGCTTGGGAAAAATATGTTGGTGGGTTGCGTGTGCTTTCGAAAGTCGAGGAAGGCGAACCTGTATGGGCGGCGGAGAGCTGAGTGGGTATTTACTTGTCGTTTAGCGTTTAGGATTCTCTTATATCCCCGGTGTGAAATATTCAACCTGATATTCTACAGGCACTGTAAGCCGATGTGAGAACTGCGGGGCGCGGTAAATCAAGCTGATAGGCAGGCAGCTTTCATAGTACTCCGTACATACGTTCCAAACCACCCCCCCCCCCCCAATATTAAACCTAAACAGTAACTACAAAATCGTTCGCATGATGCAAGCTCGAGTCAACACCGCCGAGCCTTCAGACCAATGCAAAGGATGAAAGCCGCCCAAACAAACACGCAGGGAGAACCGGACATTGCCGGCAAGTCGATTCCTATGTGCCCGTGGCTGTAATGTTGGTACTGTACCGTACCGTCTAGCAAGATGAATCCCACGCCGGCTCTCGTGCCAACGACGATCGACCGTAACCCCTCCTCCCCCCTTTGACCGGGTCTACCACCCCCTATCCCGTTCGTTAACACCACCCGCCCAGTGGGAGACTAGTCTATTATTATTCCAAGTTATGCTCTCTCACAGCCTAAGAGGTTGAGCTCAAAAAGTACACCTCCTCTGCCTCCATCCAGAGTCATCTTATCCCCCACCCAGCACGCAGTGACCAAAACACATCTCATCTCCTCCCGCTACCAATACCGGCCCCCGTATCCTCGGCCGCCAGATCCCGCTCCACCATCTCGATGGCCCCCAGACTTGGAAACCGCCTCTGGAAGTCCCGAATGTAGTCGTCCCTTTCCGCGGCCGTCATGCTGAGCAGCGCAGACCCTTGTCCGCCGGGGAGATCCACCGCCAGGAGCGCCTCGGTCGTCCCGGAAGTGCCCGCACCGCCTCCCCCGAGAGGCCCGCTCCGGATCAGGGTTGACGAGATGCTGCCAACGCCGCCGCCGGCACCACCACTACCAGCAGCAGAAGCCCCCCTGGAGCTAACGTTCGGCACCAGCGGCGCCTGTTTCGTCGGCGACGGCGGCCGGCCTCCGCCGGTGACGGTGGGAAGGGCTTTGTTTAGGTGCGTCGGCTTCGGCGGGGCCAGGGGCCTGTTTCCCGCGGTCGACGAGGCGGTAATCGGAGCGGCAGTGCGGCCCGTGATAGAGGGTTCCACGACAGACGATGACGACGCCGGCTGTGGTCGTGGCTGTTGTTGTTGTTGTTGTTGTTGTTGCTGCTGCTGCTGCTGCTGCTGTCCGCCAGTGACCTGCTGTTGCCCGAGGCCGGTGGCCGGTTTCCGTGGCACAGTCGGCTTTCCGCCACCCTCATTCCCGGACTGCTTAGCGGAAGCGGAAGCGGCAGCGGCAGCATCCGTGTAATGCCCGTACCCCTGTGCGGTGCGCGACACACTCGCCGACGAACGGGTGCTCTCTTCCAGGAGGCTCTGGACCTTGTTCTGGATCGATGTGACACGCGAGACGCCGCCGATGCTCTTGGGTGGAGGGATCGGCGGGCCGCCGGCGCCGCCACGTTGGCTGACGCGCTGTCGGTACTCGGCCTGGGCGGCGGCCACGCGGGCTTCTTCCTGCGCCAGCATGCGCGCCTCCTGCTCGCGGCGCATCTCGGGCGTCAGGTCTTCCCAGTCTGGCGGCTGGCCGTCGTCGCTGCGGCCGTCAGTCGCTTCGGAGCCGGCAATGGGCGTGAGCTGGAGGCGGTCGTGGTCTTTGAGGGGAGAAGGGGTGCGTTGCGCGGACGGCCCGCTCGCGTTGCCTTCGAACCGCTTGAAGGCGTCGCCGAACTTGCCGGCAAGGATGTTCTTGGTGCCAGCACCAAGAGACGAGAGGCTGGCTCGCTTGATATGATGCTTTGCGCCCTTGTCCTTCTTCTTCGATTCCGAATCCTCCATCGCGCGGAGGAAGTCGACGTTGGATTCGATGTTGGTGTCTTCGACCGGGCTCGGGGGCAGGCTCCGCTCCAACGAATGCCTCGGCGACGGCAATGCTGGAGACTTCGACCTCGACTCCTGCTCGCGCAGGAAGTCGAGGTTGGACTCGAGGTGTGTGCTGACGGGCCTCGGTCTCATGGCGAGCCGCGACTTTGGCCCGGCCGGCTCCAGTTGCTCCAAGCTGGGCCGCCTGCCTTCTAACGATGGCCTTGAGGAGGAAGGGTGACGCACGTGAGTCTGCTGGGCTGCCGCGCCGTGGAACGAGGGGGTCCGAGAAACCCCCGCTTCCCCAGGCGGTAGCGAGGTCTGGTTCGTAGCAGATACCCGTGGGAGACTGACTGCTCGGTGCCGCTCATTAGGCGGATACCGTTGGAATTGGGGAGGCACGGGCGCTTGCTCTAGGATCGGGGACGTCATCGTGCCTGTCGACACCATCACGGGTTTCGGAGGCAGCTGCGACGTTTGTAAAGAGAGGGCCTGTAGCTCGGGCGTGCTCGAGATGATGGCCGACGCACGGCTAACTTCGGGCTGTTTCAAAGGAGCACTGGCGGGTTTCAGGGGAGGGGACATGACCGACGGACTTGCTCTGCTAAAATCGGCAGACTGCCTCGGGCTCGGCACGGCAGGAGCAGATGACGAAGGAGGTTTCACCTGGAAAGCCTCGTCCGCTAATCTTTCGGCCACCTTCTGGGACAAGTCCTTTGGCTGCTGTGGAGGGTTGGCAAGGCTGTCGTCGAATTCGAACTTACGCCCCTGGTCGTGCAGGAGGGTGAACTGGTCCAGAGTGGGAAACCTGGACGACAGTTCGTCTCCGCCTTTTATGGGACCCCTGGCATCGAGAGCAGCGAAGGGGTCGCCGTCGGTAACCTTGCCAGGAGAGGGACTAGGCTTGTTCGGTTGCGGCGAGTGGGCGGCGGGTAGCCTACCCCGGCGCATGCGCTCGACCTCGGGAATGACCTGCTGGGGCTGCGTTGTCTGTGGGGAGAAGACAGCGCCCACGGAAGGCGGCGACTTGGGTCCGTGGGGCTCGGGGAGAGGCTGGTCGTGCCGGTGGAAGTCCGGTTGTGACCTGCTCGAGTATATCTAGAAGGGGTTAGTCTTGCGGTTCGTGGTCTAATATCATCTGACGTCTTTCCACCACCACTCACATCTTTGATGGGAAGCTCCCGACCTTGCATGCCGCAAGCCTCACGGAGTACCTGGTAGATGTTGGGCCTTGCCTGCGGGTTCTCTTGCAGCATCCACGCTGCTCATCATCAGCAACCAAGCGACGCAACGTTTATGCCGTGCATGCTTACCTATGAGCCCCTTCAGTCTATCAGAGAAGACGGGGTGGCTGGGGAACCTGTAGCTCGCGTTGAGAATGGCGAGCTGACCCTGGTCCTCGAACGGGGTCGTGTAGTAGCACAGCTTGTACAGCAGGACGCCGAGCGCCCATATGTCGGACTTCTCGTCGATGGGTTGCTTCCTGTAGACGTCGACCATCTCGGGACTCCGGTACTGCATAGTAGTGTGCCTCTGCACGTCCTCGTCCGTGGCACGGCACTCGGCGGGAGTGGTGGGAGCGGGGCGTGGGGGGGCGGCGGAACCAAAGTCGCAGAGCTTGAACTTGCGGGCGGAACCGACGACGGTGATGAGCACGTTCTCGACCTTCAGGTCGCGGTGCAATAGCGGGGGGCGCAGGTAGTGCATGCAAGCGACGCCCTCGGCGACGTCGGCGAAGATGTGGAGGATCTCGGGCTCCGTCAGACGGTGTTGAAGGCGCGTGTTCATGAAGTCGATCAGGCCGCCGCCGTTGCAGTACTCCATGAGCAGGAAGACCTCGTAGCCGCCGCCCCGCAGCTCCGAGGCGTGCGAATCAATGTAGGTGACGATGGCTCGGTGGCCCTTGAGTCTTTTCATGGTCTCAACCTCGGTGCGCATCCCCCGCAGAGCCTCCTTGTCGGGAACGGCGACCCGCTTCAAAACGGCCTGGTCTGTCCCGTTGACGGGCGCCGGCAGTTTGACCAGGTAGACGTGTGCGAACCCGCCCTCAGAGAGGTACTTCTGGATCACTACCCGATGGTTTCCCACCTGGATCCTAGTCCCGGGCGCGAAAGTACCGGCTGGGGCGCCAGAAGCCCCCGGCGCGGGGGCGGCGTAGGGCGCCCCGTAGTTTGCGGGCCGAGGCGCCACTGCGGGCACCGCCTGACCGTACGACGCCATCTGCAAACGCTATCTCGTATCTGCGACAAGTGCGGGAAATGTCCGATGTCGACGGCGTCGTTGTGTGGGTATGATCGGGGCGCAGGCGCGAGAAATCGGGTGCGATACCTAAAAAAAAAAAGGGGGGGGAGGGTCGGAGGAGAGACGGAAAGGGGAGAAGAATGACTTGAGAGGCGGAAGCGGGAGGCGGGCTCAAGTCATCGAAGAGAGCGTCGTCGTTCGGGGAATTCGACTCACAATACAGGATGCATGGCCGTAGACCTCGAACGACTTGGAGAGAAAAGACGCGATTGGAAGTCGGAGGGGACGCGGAATGACGACGAGCAGTCTCGGGCCAGAGGCTGAGTTTCACGGTTCACCGTCTAACCATGCCAGGCACGCTACCGTACGCAGTACCATGCGGCCGACACCCTGCGCTGGCCAAGTGGGGCCAGCTGGCTTTCACGGTTTGGACTAGTTCGACCCACTGCGCTGAGCGGTGAATTCGGCTGATTGAAGCCAACGTCAAGCTTTCAGGCACCGACCTGGAAGGTGACGCCCAGCTGTGGTTTGGACACGCCTTCCATCTGAACCTCGGTTGACACTTCATATTCCGTACATTGAATCTATTTCATGTCTGCCTAAACTTACGAATCCCACAGCGCTTATTTTGCTTAAAAGAGAAAACGAGGCGAGATTCAGGCTTTGTTCCCAAGATGCGCAGCGCCACCTTTTCCGTCCTAGCGATGAATTCTGCTCCGTATGAGACAAGAAATTTTCAGCAGAGGATAGAAGCGGGCCAGGAGCCAGGAAGGATGCCCAGAAGTGCTGAAACAGAAGGGTATTATTTTAGAGCGAGCAGTGAAGGATGAGGACGGCAACCGGCGCAACCTCAAATACACATGTGGTACACGCGAAATAGTGCGGATCCAACTTGGGCGGAGCCGTTAATATCCAAGTGAGCACCTCGGGTTGGATTGCCGTGCTCCCCATGGCAGTTCCCTGCGCCGTCTGCCTCGTTGTAGGTTCACTATTTGCCATCGGAAATCGGATGAGCGGCTGGGAGTTCGTTGGAAGGTCGGGCGGACGGTGTTCTGGTACCCTTATGACCATCCAGGTGGGAATCTATTCGTGGTTTTTTGTTCGGGCTCAGGGAGAGGCTCGGCCCGGATGTTTTTCCCTTGACGCGTCCTAGTCGAGATAGACCTCCATGGCATGTTGCGCCTGTGGGCTAGGCTGAATGACGGCTTGAACGGACGGGAGCGGGGTACCTAGTCAGCTGGCCGCCTTACCTCCCCTACAAAGAGTGTGACCTGAACGCCAGACCCCGTGCCATCAGATGGCCCGCGTCGGCGTAGAACAGAATCACGTACGATATGTCCACAGAAACTAGCTACCCCCTACCTGCACTGCTTGGCCGCCCTCGACGCTCGCGAACCGAAAGTCGAGCCCCTCCACGACCGGCGTCGCCCGTCCCCGGACCATCCCCCGCTCGTACAGCGCCAGCCAGACGGCATCAGAGTTGATCGTCTCCAGCGCCTCCTTCAGCTCGCCATGCTGCGGTAGCACATCCACCACCAGCCCCAGTATGTCATCAAACATGTCGTCCTCTACCCTGACGTACGCAACTATGGCCGTGAGCAGCCCCACCGCGGCCTCCCACACCTGCGACGCCTGCGCGAACCGGCCCAGCGCACCGCCCGAGGAGGACGACGTGCTTTCCACCATCCTCATCCCCTCCCCGTCCACACCGTCCCTGGTGGGTACTAATATCCCCCCTCCATCCGCGATCCCAAACCCCTTCCTCCCAGCATCACCACCACTGGCGGGAGAGGGAAGCGCCCTCCCCGCCCCGCGCCGCCTCCTCGCCATGGCCTCCTCCTTGACCTTCCGAATCCACCCGCTCAGCGACCCGGCCCCACCCGACCACTCGCTGCGGAACCGGCTGGAGAGGAAGTCGCCCGCGGCTCGGCAGAGCGCCGCCATCGCGCGGCACGCGGCCACGGCGACGAACGGCTCCGGGTCCCGCAGGCGCGCTAGCACGACGGGCCAGACGGCGTGCACGAGGGGCAGGAAGGCGTTCTCGTCGGGCGCCAGGGCCGGCCCCGCCGTCGCGACGAGGTCCAGCAGGGACTTGCGCAGGGTCGGCGTCGGCGAGGTCAGGTGGTGCTGGGTCAGCGAGACGATCTGGCTGAGGAGGGCGTAGGTCGGCGTCTTGGACTTGTCGTCGGGGGTGTTCCGGTCGGTTTCGGACACGCCCTTGGCTTGTTCGGCGTCGGCATCGTCGTCCGCGCCGGCATCGGCGTCGGGGTTAGTGAGTTTGTCGAGCAGGGAGCTGGCCTCGTCTTTGGTGGGACCCCACGGCTGCTTGGGGTGCGGGATGAATTCCGTTTCCTCTCGTTCTTTGCGTGAGCGTTCCTCGCGTTCCAGGCGAGCCGTGAGAGTCTGCAGGATGCCCGTGATTCCGGAAGATGATGGTGGCCGTTTTCGGTGATCGACGGATTTGGTGCTGCCGTCTTCGAGGAGGAGCATGTCGGACTTGACGCCCTGCGTTACCACCTCGGTTAGGACCGAGAATAGGCTCTCAACAAACGCGGGATAGCCGTGGTAGTTGTCGAGGGCGGCAAATATTGCGGCGACGACGTCGTCTAAGTAGGGTAACAGCCTCGGACCGGTCAGCCGGATCACCATGGTGAGGACTTTGGTAGAGGCTGGTGTGATGTCAAAGGTGTTGAGCCTGAGGGAGATAGAGTTGACCATGTAGTCCGCGTTATCGACAATCAGATCCGAGACGCTCCCGTAGCCGCAGGAGGCGGCGATAATGTTTAGCGTGGTGATGGCGTGCGCCCGGAGCTGCGGTACCCGCGAGCCAAGGAACGTCGTGACAGGGTATAGCACGTCGATGAGCTCCGGTCGGAAGTCGCTCTTCAGACGCGAGGCGGCGAATGCTGCCACCTCCAGTGCGATGGCCTCCAACCGCCAGTCCGCCTCGACCGAGTCCGAGTGCGCGGCCAGGACGGAGACGGAAAAATCGTAGAGTTCCCGGAACGCCTCCTCCTGGTGTCTCGATTCTCCGAACGAGGACAGATCGAGCAGTTCATCGAGTTCTGAGGATTGTGCATAGGTTGCCTTTAGCAGCTCAAACGACAGCCACAACGAAGCGATCCGTTCGACACCTTCCGAGTCCCGGACGTGGCTTAGCATCGTCGTAGCGACTTTGACTTGCTGTGCCGTGGAGCCAATGTTGGATATGAGCGAGTTGATCTCCATCCTTGTGGTCTTTTGGCCCTCCAGATTCAGGAGGACGGGGCTGTATGTTGCCAGCTCCGTCCCCGACCTCACCAGGTCTCCGCTGCTTGTCAATGCATCTGCCGCTGCGTCGTCTACGATCTTGGGCTCTTTTGAACCCTTGACCAGCATAATGATACTGTCCCGGAGCGAGTCCCCCAGGGCGATATCGAGCGTGAAAGAATCCATGTGCAGGGCGGCGGCCAGCTTGCTGCCTCTCAAAATACTCCTGATCGCCAGCTGCCTCACCCGCTCATCGCTCGACTGCATGACCCGAGGGAGGCCGGTGACCCAATTGTACAGGGCTGACTTGATGCTGTTGCCGAGTTCCGGATGGACGCTAGCAAGGTCTTGAAGACTTGTTTGGAGACGTGACTGGGTGGTGTCTGGGTCCTCCAACATCATGGCGGTCTCGACAAGGATTAGCTGGCAGTTAGCAAGGGAGGAATGGCATTCGTCGAGTAGTGTGATGCAAAAGCTGTGCAGGGCGGATTGCACGTCCTCTGATTCATGTGCCCGCAGCTTGAGAACGGCCGACAAAGCAATCTTGAGCTGGGAGGCGGTCGCCTTGAGCCAGGAGGGTGTCAGGAGTCCCGAGGAGGATGAACTTTTCGGCTCTGCTGTCACATTGGGATCTGTTTCGCCTGTGCTCTGCAGCTCTCTGAGAATGGATCTAACTTTGATGTCGCCGAGCACAGTGACGAGAACCAATTTGAGAACTTCGAGGGATCTCTGCAAGACCCGTCTCTGAGTCTGATTCGCCTGGGGCGGAGACAGGACTTTAGCGAGGGCCGAGACCGTGCCGGGCAGAACCTGTGCCAGGACGGCGTGCTGCTTGATGGTGGTGAAGACGGCCCGTAGACATTGCGCTGCTTCGAGTTGAATCGCAGGAATCAACCCATCGGTAATCCCCTCCAGCATCACCGTGACACTCAGGTCGAGTGCCTGTATCGTTTCATTTTTCGACTCGGGCTCGGACCCGGACTCGGACGGTGGCGCGGAGAAATGGGACGGCTGAGCAATGCTCACCAAGGCCGCGAGCGTGCGGAAGCCCTCGATAACGGTTTCCTCGGGTACATCTTTCTTTGGCTGGCCCGGAACGCCGCCGATGACGAAGGTGAGAAAGATCAGCAGCTGCTGGAAGAGCTGCGGGGACGCCTTGGCTTTCCAGCCATGCTGGATGAGCAGCCGGAGCAGGCGGATGACGGTCTCGGTTACCCGCACGGAGTACCGGTCCCGACCCTTGAGGAGGTGGGAGAGCGGAAAGAAGACGTAGTCGGCGAGTTTGTCATCCAGAATGGTGTCGTCTCTGCCTGCTTGCAAGGTCCAGAGGCTGATGAGCGAGTCGAGCAACCGGAGGACTTCCTTGGAGTCAACAGCCTTGTCTTTCGGGACGAGAGCAAGCTGGCTAAGAGGGACGCAGACTTTCTTGAGCTGTTGGGTGAGTTAGCGATCAAGATTACTGAACGGGTTGACAATAATGGTTAAGTAACTAAGTCGACTGATGAAAGGAACAGAGAGATGCGACGGGCGAGGACTGACTTGCTGGAAGAACTCCGTCCGCTGATCTGAGGAGGGAGCCGTCGCCATGGTTACGGCCGAGAAAGCCCTTGGCACGAAACCATCGCAGGCGTGCAGTTCATAAGCCAGATTTGGTCAGGCCAAACCCGATGTGGTTGTGATGAGACCTTCGATACAGATTACAAACCCTTAGCGCGTATCGTAGCCGGTGGAAAGTGGAAACCTTTAAGCAAAGCAATGCTGCCTTCTCCAGTTAGTTAGGTCTTCGGGTGACGTCAACCACCAGGTATTTTTTTTTCTCGTCCGTTACTTTTGAGTATCAGGCTGAACTTAATAGTGGATGGCGGTGACTGAAATGAAACATATTATTATATGAGCTCCTTGCAAGGAAAGCGGTAATACGTCGAAGTACTGGACCAAGTTCGAGTGCTCAGCAATCAAGCCACTGGCGTTGCTGATGCCTTGTTGTCGGGAGGTTCCACTGCAGGACCCCACCCCTCGCCTAGCCTTTCTTAGGCAGGCCACTCAGCACGCTTGCAGCGGCTGAGGTTACTAACTACCACCTTGAGTTATCCAAACTGATTTCACGCGAGCCGCTGCGCATCCCAAATCTGTCAACTCGCAACTTCACCCGAGTCCCCGCGACTAACAATACCCTGGTTTCCGGCTTCCATTACACCCCAAAACCAAAACCAAAACAAGATGCCTCCGGCCAAGAAGAGAAAGACTACAAGTTCTGGCGTAGTGCCAGTGGAAGAAGAAAAGCATGCTGAAAGCGAACCAATGCCAGCCCGCGACGAGCCAACCGAAGAAGCAGCGCCCGAACAGCCAACCGACAAGGCACCATCACCGCCGACACCTGCATCGGCAGCGGCCGAAGCATCATCATCATCATCATCGTCCACCGCTACACCTGATGCTTCGGCCAGCGCGGCCAAGGCCGCCCAAGAACGTCTTGCCCGCTTCCGCGCCCTGCAGGCGCGCGCCAAGGCCTCGGCCGACCAGAACATGAAGGAGGCGACCAAGGAATCCCAACGGTTAGCCACCGACCCGAGCCAGCTGACCGCCCTGAACCGCAAGCACGCCATCGCCTCCTACAAGCTCCTCAAGGCCGACGTCGAAGAGGCCGGCGAGGACTTTGAGCGCAAGCGGGCCTGGGACTGGACCGTCGAGGAGAGCGAGCGGTGGGACAAGCGGATGCGCAAGAAGGAGGCCCACCGCGACGACACGGCCTTCAGGGACTACGCGCACGAGAGCGTGAAGGCCTACAAGCGGCAGGTGCGGAACATGGGCAATCCGGACCTGGAGCGCTACACGCGCGAGAAGATGGCGGCCATCGAGAAGGCCGCCGCCGCGGGGACCCTGGACATTGTCGAAACGGACGACGGAGAGATGATTGCCGTCGACAAGGACGGGACCTTCTTCAGCACGGCCGACTCCACCGCCTTTGCGCAGCACAAGCCGGACAAGGCGGCCGTGGATCGGCTGGTGGCCGACTTGCGCAAGGCCGAGGAGGCGTCCCTCAAGAGGAGGAGGGACCGGATGGCCAAGAACGGGGAGGACGGAGGCGACGTCACGTACATCAACGAGAAGAACAAGCAGTTCAACCAGAAACTGGCGCGCTTCTACAACAAGTATACCGCGGAGATCCGGGAGAGTTTCGAGCGGGGCACAATGGTTTAGCTTGGGGGGTTTTGTCACGGGGTTCGTCGATTGCCATGCCAGCGGACGGAGTTTTGGGGTTTGGGTTGGGTATTCGCAAGATATTGTACATTCTACACCTAGTCATGCAGGAGGTGATACAGTGATGCTACATTTGTCGGGTTCGCTTTTTTTCCTCCCCCCCTTGTTTCTTTCAAAGCATCGTCTTCCTCCACGCCCGAGCCGCCAACGCCTCCAGCTGCGGCACCTCCACCGGTCCCTTGACACTCTCGTCCTCAAGCGCCTCGACGACTGCATCCGCCACGGCATCCGCCTTGAGCGGCTTGGTCACCATGGTCCCTAGCAACCCCCCTAGCCTGCCCCCAGTCAAGCCGTCGACCACCGACCCGGCCGTCGCCATGGCTGCTACCCCCATCGTCACGACCCTCGACCGGTCGTACATGAAGGGCGGCCTGAAAAAGACCCCCCTCATTTCCGGAAACTCCCGCGCCACGATTGCCTCGGCCTCTCTCTTGGTCGTCACATACCTCGACGGCAACACCGGCGCGCCCGCCGCCGCCGACACGTACCCAAACGTCTTGACCCCGGCCTTGGCCGCCTCCTTGGCCAGCAGGATCGCGCTGTCCCGATTCATCATCTCATACGTCAACTGCTGCTGCTGCCGCTGCTGCTGCTGCTGTTGCGTTGAAGAGGACGAAGCATCTCCTTGCTCGACGTCCCGCACCCTCTCGAGCGGGTTGCTGCTCCCCTGGCGTCCCTTGGCCGGGTCGAACGCGCGCCTCAGCCCGGAGATGGGCGACTCCTGGCCCGAGAGCACGCCCTTGTAGTCGGCCTCGAGCAGGATGCCCAGGCTGTGCACGACGCAGTCGGCGCCGCTGAGGAGCGACGTCCACTGCGCCGGCCGGAAGATGTCGCCGCGCTCCCACGAGACCGAGTGCGACCACGACGGCGGCGTCGGGGAGTCCGTGATGGAGAGCCAGTTCGGCCGGCCGGAGCGGCTGCGAACGAGCGGACTGGGTTAGGTTCGGTTCGCCATTGAGAGACAGACGGACGGAGTAGTCACCGTATCGGGGGTGGGGAAGGAGGAGGTTGGGTGTGTATGGGCGGTTGTGGTTTACCTGACGGATGTGACATCCCACTTTCGGGCTACGGCTGCGCGGCAGATTCGCGAGCCTAGGAAGCCGTTGCCGCCAAAGACGATGATTCGCTTTGTTGCTGACATTGTTCCTGTGTGAGCGGCAGAGCTCCGTAGCGCATGTGAGCTGCTCAATGCGTGTGTGGGCGATGAGAAAATCGCCGTTTCTCAGGTTCGTCAATTGAGACGGCTCCGACACCCAAATTAAAGCCAGAACCAAGATAGTAATGCTAAAAGACCATTTGGGTCTCAAAAGTGTTGCAAGTTGTTCCTTCCTGCGGATTCTTTTCGGGGAGAGTCCGGGGAGCTTTTCTCATCATGTCATTCTTGCACTCTCGAGCTGCAAGTGCTGCCGCGCGACAGGGGTGACACAGACCTTACTCCGGCGGGTCCCCGGGCGCCCACAGCGGGCCTGGAACGCTTCACATGTTGCAAATCTCCCCCCCAAAGAATTCAAGGCTGACCCGCTAAAACTTGCATCCTGCAACTCGTCAACGATTTCACGCGATAGCGTACCGCGCTCGACCCCATATATCCTTGGGCTCCCCAAACTCGTCGCGCCATTAGCGCCTCACACGGCCATCACCATGGCGCCGCCAACGGGAAAGCGAGTTAAAGGCGTGCAAATATTCCGCCCCTTCGTCTACGGCACGACGGCGAAACCATTCGACGAAAAGACCAACCCCAAACCCCCGGGCGTCCCCGACGACCACACCCACTCCTGGACCGTCTTCGTCAAGGGCATCGACGATGTCGACATTACCTACTGGCTGCGCCGGGTGCAGTTTAAACTACACGAGTCCATCCCCAACCACGTACGAAGTATGTCGTGCCCCGTTCCCCCGTTCCCTCTTTTACTCTTTTCTTTCCCGGGAGGTTTCTCTAAGAGAGCCTCAGGGTAGGCCTTCTGGGGAATCCATGCGCGCAACTGAACCTGACCGACTTCACTTCAACAACCGGCAGTGATCGAGGGCGAGAAGGGCAAGCCGTTTGAGCTGCACGAGACGGGCTGGGGCGAGTTCGAGATCGCCATCAAGCTGTACTACGTGCCCGAGTCGTCCGAGAAGCCGCAGACGCTCTACCACCACCTGCGTCTGCACCCGTACGGGCGCACCGAGGAGGAGAAGGAGGCCATGCGGCTCAACGGCGGGGAGGTGATATCCTGGGCGTACGAGGAGCAGATCTTCAACGAGCCGTACGAGCCCTTCTACGAGATCCTCACGTCGGGCGCCATGCCGCCCTCTTTCTCCTCCTCGTCGTCGGGCCCGTCCGCCAACAAGTCCGGCGCGGCCGGGTCCAAGCCCCCATCGGGCGGCAAGTCCAAGGAGAAGGACGGCCAGGTCAAGATGGTGCGGTCCGAAGGCGGCGTGCTCGAGCGGAGCGCCATGATCCCTCTGACGAACCGCCCCGGCCAGCCGTTCAGCGTGGAGACGGAGCAGGTGGAGATCAAGAAACTGCAGGAGGCCCTGGTCAAGGTGGAGAAGATGCTGAGCAAGACGAAGGAGGAGGTGGCGGCCAAGGAGAAACGGTTAAAGGAGCTGAAGGAGAGCGCCGGGAAGTAGCCCGGGACTTGTTGGTGGATCAGGTTTTTTTTTGTTTTTTTTTTTTTGGGGGGGGGAGTGGGTTTCGACCTTTGGGTCAGCAAAGTTGGGTTGCGTTGGGCTATGTGCAGTATTTTCTTTGCGGCGTCATCGGCGATACCAGCTCGGGGGGCAAGGAGGCGTATCGGCGTTCTGTTTCGGCTAGATTGGGTGGCTTGGCTACATCAACCAGCTTACAAAAGGGACACTCAAGGAATTCAATTTCTTCACGGTCAATATGTTTATGTCCAAGCTGAAGCCGGCGGTGGCAGACAAAAGGCGCCTCAACGAGCACAGAAGTAGGGTAATGCCCTCTTATTCTTATTCTGAGATGGGAGTTTGCAGAAAGTTCCCGTCCGTAGGCCTGCTATCCCAGCAGAAACTTCTCCGCACACCGAGCCAGATCAACAATTTCCTCCTTGGGCCCGGTGTCCTTCGCGCGCGCGCGCACACACACACGAAAACACACACAAACCAAATATCCCACAGTGGTATACAGTGATCCCTGGTCGCAGCGACCCTCCAACCAGGCAGAAAACAGCAAAGGAAAAAGTACAACTAGTAAAGAGTGTGATGATCAACCGAGGATGGCCTTTTGGCACCTCAAATGTCCACTCCCATGTCATGATGGGAGCCCAATTCCCTTCCCTCTATCCGGATATCTTCAGTGCCCCCAAAAAAACAATCTCAAGGCTTTCCTCCATTCTTTTCGTTGGCCACCATACTCCGAACTCCCCGCAACCAAATAAGACATTAAAAATTTGGTATGTCAGGTCGCGCTGAACGCCAGGTACAACGCCATCGCCCATCCCCACTCCATAAAAAAAAGACAAAAAAGGGAGAGGATAAAGGAAAGACAGATTCGCAGATTAAGCGTAGTAATGATGACTACCTCGCCTCGTACGCTGGAGGCGGGGTGTCGTCTTGGTCATCCCAAAATGTCGGGTTTCCGTTCTTCTCTTCGTACACGCGGCGAGCGATCTCACCCGCCATCTTCATGATCCACGCTTGCTCCAAGATGACGGACGAGGCGTCCGACATGGGACGCGACTGTTTCCAGTCGGCCTTGGTATCAGCAGGAACAGAATCCTTGGAAGTTGGGCTCGCCCCCTGTTTCTCCGAGGGCTGAGGAGGAGGGACAGCGCTGTTAATCTCAATGGAGGGCAGAGGCGCATCGGCAACGCTCGCGGGTTGGGCCCTAAAGGAGGGTCTCCGTGGTTGTTGCTCCGGCGAGCGGCCAAAGCGCACCTTGTTTGTTGACGCCTCTTCTTCGGGAACCTCGAGGATGGGATGAGGCATGGCCGGCTCTGACATGGGAACTGCAGTGGAGGCAGTTTCCGACCCGGTGTCTCCCTGCTCGCTGCTGACTTCGGTTGCAGCCTTGCGACGCAGGTTAACAACACGAGTCTTCTTTTTCCGGCCGGCTTTGCTGTGCCGGCCAGAGCCGAGCGAGAGGCCCGCAGTGGCCGAGTTGAGGTGCACCAGTGAGGGCCTCGATGGAAGGAAGCCATGGTCCTGGCTACTGCTATCGGAAAAGGTGTACGTATGAGGGCTCGTATAGGACGATGTCCTAACCAGGTTTGGCGTCGATGATGGAGGAGTGCTCGTTGCGTCAACCTTGTCCGGTCCAGCCCAAGCCCGGAACAAGACATCCTTCGGGGTCGAGGTGTCGAGTGAGGATGTCACCTGAGAATTCGTAAGGTCCGCCAGCCGCAAGAGATTTTTTTGTGAAAACAGAAGTTGGGCTTCTGGTCCCCCGTCGAGAGACAGTTCTGATATCGCGGCAGGATCCAGGAGATGCCCATGCACGTCCACGGCGTCCAAGGGAGGCGTGGCCAGCGGATTCACGCCATGCTCGTCGGCTTTCTTCGACTCCTCGTCCTCCTTCACAATTTGATCGGGACACCAGAGCTGCAGCGAAAGTCGGTGGATGATAGATGGTAGCTCGTCCATCATCAAGTCCCGGAGCTTGCCCTCGATCGTCCTCTGGAGGTATTCCCGGACGAACTGAATCGAGTCAAAGGTCGACGAGACCTTGAGGGACTCGAGAGGGTCATTTCGGAAGACTATTGTCAACCCCTTCTGCTTGGAGAAGACCAAGATGATGAACGCCGAAAGCTTGATCTCGGACAGCGTGATCTGTAGAGGTATTGTGAGGCTCGATGCCGCCGCGAGCGGCTGTGGGGATGTGAAGCTCGGCTTGGCCGAAAGACACGTGTTGAGGGGGTTTGCCTGCGATTGTTGATATATTAGCCATGGTATATCCTTTTTTTTTTGGTTGGGGGGGGGGGGTCTCTTGTGCAGTTCTCTTGCAACACGACCGCGAACCCCTGTCCGGCAAACAGGGGTAATTTGTGTATCAATGCGCCAAGCATCTCGATGGAGTTTGGCAGCTTCCAGAAAGGAAAAGGGCGGCTCAGTCGGCATCCCCGACCACGGAAGTGGGCGAGGAGCTCGAAACCGAGAGAATACGGCAGGCACTCGCCCGCCGTTGTAACAGAGCAACAGTGAGTAATAGGGTCGAGCTCCCCGTTTCCCCGTGATGGCCCCAGCTAGTATGACTTGCAGCTTGAGGAAAGTCCACAGGGGAGAGAGAAAAAAGCAAACGAGAGAAGAAAGAAGGGGAAGAAAAGAGGGAAAGACAGATCTGAATCTATGCTGTGGCCGTGACTTCGGTATCGCGGACAAACTCATTCGTATCTTCCAGGAGCCTGAAAGGGAGTCGGAAGCTCAAGAAATATCCACCAACCTGTACTCTTGTCTTGAGCGTCAAGAAGGCGTCGCCCGAGTAACACATCTTGAATATCCCTCTGAATCGATCCTCGGCCAGGTCGCCAATCTCGAGAATCTCCAGGTCCGGCGGCACGGAGCCGAGGTTGAACTCGGTAACGATAATGTCATCGACGATGATGGGCGGCTTCGGCGACTTGTTGAGGGCCGTCGTCAGGAGATCGCGGGCGCGCTTATAGAAGCCCGCGTCGGCCGTCAGAGGCGACCAGTTAAAGTTGAAGGCCATGTTGAATTGGCTTCCGTGCTAGAGGCGCATGGCAGCCAGAGGGGTCGGGTTCTACAAGCCCGACGTCTCGTGAGAGAGGGGCGGTTTTTTCGGTTGCGGCGGGCGCCGGTCGATGTAATTTCTCGGTCGCAATCGGACGTTATTGCCAGCGGTTCGAATCTGGCGCGATGTACTATTACTGTACGGCTCCCGTCAATGCACGTCGCGTTGTGGCGACAGGGTCGTTACGAGAGGTTCGGTGTTTTAATGTTCGAGAAGCTCGGAGGTGCGGTGGGACTATTGTAAACGGGTTGGCGCTGGGGGAGCAGTCGGTCTTGTGTGAAAATTTCTGGCTCTCAGAGGCGCGAGTGAGTGGCGTGTGGGCCCTCTGACGCTAGCTTCGCCCGAGCATGAGCTGACCCTTGATCGCGTGTTGCCCTCCCCCGCAGGTTTCGGGTCAAGGGGCCTCTCAGCGTTACCTTGCCTGATGTTTCGTTTGATTAGTTCCTTGCTACTCTGTATCATGCAAAACGTCTTGTTATGGCGTCCCCCGGCATGGCGCCTCTGAAGTTCGTCTTGCAGCTTTGACAGTGGCCTCTGGTTCATGGATCACCCGCGTCTTTCCCCGTGTATTCGGCTGTTTCCGCCTAGAAACTTGGAGTGCAGGCAGGAAACCGTGGAATGACCAATGATGCGCAGTTCCGGCTAGTTCCTTATCTCGTCAGCCGCGGGTGCGAACAAAACCGCTCTCCCGTCCCCAGGTCCCACACCCGAAACTCCCAAAGAGCTCCCCCGGCACGCGACCGGTTCGTGCTTCGTCTCCGATTCCCCGAAGATGGTGGACATGACGGAGCTCCAGCCATGCATGTGCTTCCGTCACCGGCATCGAACAAGCAGCGCCTGGCGAGCAGGACCACGAGTAATAATACAAAGCGATGCGAAGCAATCGGTCCACTTACCTTACTTGTAATTAGGTTCTCTACGGATTACTCCCTACTATCTATCCGTGCATGTTATCCGTACATAGTGCCATATATCAGGTTCTAGGGTACGTTAGGTAGTTATACATCGAGGCGCCTTTGCATGGGCCATCGCACGGACCAAGTTTGCTCCTTGCTGGTTGCACTGCGGTGGGATGCGCTTTAGGTCAAGGGTTGAGACCCTCATCTCGGACACCGATCATCTCACGTTCCACTACTGCGGTTTCGAGGTACATAACACATACATACGGCCAAATCTCGTACAAAACATTTGAATGCAACTGAATGGCGTTCAAAAATGCCCAAGTTCAAGAACAGGAACCCGAGCTGGGTACAGATTATATATATATATATAGCGAGACCCGCAATTGTTAAAGGCCAACCCTGAACAAGGAAGTGAGATCTGTAATCGTGATGGTCGCTGAATCGGTGCAGTACTCATCTTCACAAAACTCCATCTCATGATCAGAACGGTCCTGCATCTACCTTTTCTTTTCTTTCCTTTCCTTTCCTTTTCTTTTTTTTTTCTTTTTTTCATCAAGAAAATGTCTTCCACAGAACCAGAACCGAGCATCCAGGCGCTATCACTGGCATCAATCAACGAATGCAAGTTCGGTTTCGTCAGTGAGGGAGGGGCCAATGTTGTCTTCGAGGTTCTCGTAGAGCCCGGGAGCGAATACAGCAGCATTTTTCAAGGTGGGATTACTCTGACGTGGTCTCAAATGCATGCCAGACAAACCTTCTGATAACCCGGGAAGGTCAATTGCTGCGGGTTCCAAAGGCAGGGACAAAGGCACACAGCTACTCGGAGCTCCAGGAGTACTGGGAGACGATCGTGAGGCCGCTGTTTCGGCCGGAAGACCTGGTCCAGCAGCGACTCATCAAGCTCGAGGGCCGAGAGTTGGCCGCGCGTCTCAACCACGTCTTGGAACGGGAGGAGGCCTCTCGGCGAGCCGACTTCAAGGGGAGCCGGGTCGCCGAGACCGAGTACGGCATGTTGGTGGAGGACATGCGCAAGAG
Organism: Thermothelomyces heterothallicus; assembly: GCF_042370625.1. Taxonomy (NCBI): domain Eukaryota; kingdom Fungi; phylum Ascomycota; class Sordariomycetes; order Sordariales; family Chaetomiaceae; genus Thermothelomyces; species Thermothelomyces heterothallicus. Next base: position 1,543,777 of record NW_027192562.1, on the reverse strand, counting down.
TACGCCGCCCCCCCCCCCCCCTCCCTCTTCTGTCTTGCCTTCCCTTGCCTTGAGTCGTTCGGTCCAGCGCGCTCTTTCAAACTTACCACGACATTCATCAACCCTTCTCACCTTCCAAAGGAAGCCCGGACGACGTCACGCTAGAGTTCAAGCCCAAATGGCTAGCCCAGTCGCCCAACGCCCCCGCGTCGGCGACGCGCTGCCGAAACTGCGCTCGCGAGGTCCTCCGACACGACACCAGGCCGACGAGCAGTAGCAGCGGCAGTAGCAGCGGCAGTGGCAGTGGCAGTGGCAGTGGCGGAGGCGGAGGCGGCGGCGGCGGCAGACGCCCCAAGAGGATCCTCTGCCCGCTCGACTTCCTCGCCTGCGCCGGCTCCCCCGCGGCAGTGGCCAACATCCTCAGCCACTTCGCCGCGGACCTCGACCCGCCCATCCGGCGCGGCGAGACGGCCCGCCTGCCGGCGCCGTACGACCGGCTAGCCGGCTGGCTGCGGACCAACGACCTCCTCCCGCGCCTGCGTGCGGCACAGTTGGCCAACGACCGCGGCGGGCCCCTCTCCGTTGCATCAGCGTCCAACGACGACGACGACGACGACGACGACGACAATCTCTCCGGCGCCGGCAGGTTCCAGCTCGCCATGACGCTGCGCGACTGCGCCTGCTTCCTGCGGGTCCCCGCCGACCCGGGCTCGCCCGTCGAGGCGAAACTGGGCGACCTGGACAAGAAGAACGGGGCGGCCAAGTTGGGATACTGGCAGCGGATAGAGACGAGGCTGATCGAGGGCGGGTACTATGCCGGCAGGGAGGTGGAGGGCGTCGAGGTGAATTGTCGACTTGGGAGGGACGCGGAAGTAGCGTACCGCGAGGGAGGAATGGGGAGCATTTAGAGGGTAGAGAGGCGGGAATGGAATAGACGGGCAAGACGAGGCACATTACCGGCGTTGATTCTGCATGGATCTTACAAGCATGGCCGAAAACAACAGAATTTTTAAAAAAAAAAAAAAATTAATAATAATGCGAATTTCCAGCCAATGCGTGTCTATCATGCAAGAGATCACCAAAAAAAAAATCAAAAACAAACCCTCCCTCCCATATCCGTCCCGGAAACGCCATCTCTCCCGCTAGATTCTCATTCCCCTCTCAAAACAATTTTCAAAAATCACACGCCGGCCGCGGTGAAGCTCAGCACGCTGCCGACGGCCAGGCCGCCGACGAGGCACATGCTCATGAAGGCGCCGGCGGCGGCGCGCTCGTCCTCGGCGACCCACTCGGCGGCCGCCATCATGGCGGTGGAGCCCAGCCAGCCGTTGGTGATGCCGAAGGAGAACTGGACGACGAGGTAGAAGAGGTCGCTGGGCACGGCGGCGCCGTCGCCGTGCAGGTTGCACAGCAGGTAGAGCGGCAGGAACCCCCAGCGGGCCAGGCTGAGGGCGAAGAGGACGGCGGGGCGGCGGCGCAGGCCGAAGGAGAGCGCCGGCGCCATGGTCGACACCCGCCCGGCCAGGTCGCCCAGGTTCCAGAAGAAGAAGGCGAGGGGGATGAAGGCGCCCGGGCGGAAGAGCGGGGCGGTCGGGGTTCCGTCGTCGTCGTGCACCGAGAGGATCTTGGCCGTGAAGACGGGGAAGAACATGGTCACGATGAAGCACATGGCGACGGCGCCGGCAAGCCAGCCAAGCTTGCAAATGAGGGTCGTGAGGGGGACGTAGCGGTGGGGTGGATTGCCGTTGTCGCCACGGACATTGTTGGTGCTTTGGTGCAGGCGGCGGCCGGCGGACGCATCCTCGCCGAAGACGGTGGTGGAGGAGAGGACGGCGCGGTCCTCGAGGAGGCGGCTGTGGCGGCGCACGAGCGGAACGAAGGCCGCCAGGGTGAGGACCGACATCAGGACGGCAGTGAGGAAATAGATAAAGGCGGCTGTACCGCCCTCGTCCGGGGCCGAGTCGTGGCCGCTTCTCGGCTTGCCGGGCCCGGGACCGCCGACGGACGGGGAATCGGAGAAGGCGAGAAAGGAGAGCATCTGGGTCAAGGGCGGGAGGATGCCGGCGACGCCCTGGCCGGCCATGATGGCTTGTGTGTACTCGGGGCGGCCGAAGCTTGCGGCGAAGGAGAAGGCACCGTTCTGCATCAGCCCGGCTGCCGTAGCCGCGAGGGCGACCATCAGTAGGAGGAAGGCGAGGTAGAGTTTTGGCGCGACGTCGAGGAAGGAGAAGGTGGAGATGGTCAGCATGGCGAAGACGGCCGCGTTCATGACCAGGGCCGTGTTGATCCGGAAAGGGTAGTTCGCCGAGGACTGCATACTCGTGAGGACGAGCATGGCACCCAGGTTGACGACGGTCGAGGTTGTGAGGATGGCCGACTGCGAGTTGGCGTAGATCCAGGGGTCGGATTGGAAGCGCGTCTGGAAGTAAGGAGCGGCCGCGAGGAACATGTTCCTGTTTTTGTTTTGGGACGTCCAAGCCCGAGCCCGTCAGTAGATGTCGGCGTTGACGACGAAAGAGCAAGCGATGACATACCACGCCCAGAGCATGGCGACCCCGATCAAAGCAAAAATGCAGTATTCCACCCACGAGAACGGCGCCGCCTCTTCGCGCGTCGACCCCCGGAGCGTTCCCGACTCGTCGTCGGCCAGCGGCTCATACTCGCTGGCGCTGGCCTTTGGCGGCGCAAAAAAGGCCCTGATTCGGTTCATGATGTACTCGATCCGGTTGAGCAGCGTCGTCGGCTCGGTTGCGGAACGACACACAGAGGAAAGCGCCAGCCAGGAGGTCTCAATATCCCCAGCCCTGTGAACCCTGTATGCTATGTAGCACAACCGATGGAGGTCCCCCCTCCAGAACGGCCCGACGTTGAAGGTTTGCGGCGCGTTGGATCGATCACCCGCGAGTTTTTGTTTTGTTTGGGGGGGGGGGGGGGGGGGGGGGGGGGGGGGGGGGGGAGGGAGCGAACCAGCGTAGCGCGCCTAAGGTATGTGGCCCGGGGGGAAGAAAGATAAAATAATCGGCTGTTTAACTCGACTGCCTGCTTAAGTTCACATCGCTGGGCGAATCGTCATGTGCGAAAGGGAGCGCAGTCTGTCGGTTGTCTCGGGTCCGAGGTCACAGGAGGTCACACGGGCGATGACATGGCGCCGATAAGCGGCTATCTGTACGGAGTAATCAGGGACCACCAGGCTGGCGTATGGAGGGTTGCAGGTACATAGTTACAGTAAGTACCACGCACTAACTCTTTCCGTAAGTAGCGTTTAGAGGGTAGCAGGAAACAGGCACCCGGCCTTGGCAAGCCAGGCGTGTCTCGCAGCGCCACAATCGGTTTATTAATTCAGCAAACCAGCCAAACTACCATACTACCCCTAACCCTTCCTCCTGCTTACACGGCGCCAACTCCCAACTCTGCGCCAACAGGCAAACCTGAGACGGCGAGCCTTGCAATGATGGTTTTTTAAGGTCTCAGGGCAGACGCGATGATCGACTTTACTCCGTTAGTTGTCTCAAGACAGCGCTGCGGAGAGCTTTGGCAGCCAATGATTTCCAACTTTGGCACTCCACGGCCGAGTTACACCAAACGATGACACTCTGGATTGAGTCCAAGCGGAGAGCATTGGACTGTACTGATAATAGTATGTACTATACACACCAACATCCAATCGGACCAGCCCGGTCAGAACTATCAATCGGCATTCGGCGACCCCATCATGCGGCCACCCACGTGATGCCCGTCTCATGCCACGCAAGTATGCCATGCATTGTTGGCCTTTTGTTGGCTGGCGTGGAAAGCTAGTAAAGCCTGGAAAGCAGTAGTAGGAGCTAGGTGTAATACGGTTGGAATCCTTGAAACTGCGTGTTTCTATTGATTCAGTTGTGATCTCTCTCGAAACCATGACTGACACAATAGGTATCTTCGAGCCGCCTCATCTTCTACCCCCCTACTTCCCCCTACCCCCCTTTTTCATCTCATCACATCATAAACCATTACCTATTAATAAATTGGAGTAGAATTACTCCCAGATTTAGTTGTCAAGCGGGAACCGGTCCGTAAACTGCATATCCGTTAGCGCATTCTCGGACTCTACATACCAGGTAAGGAAAGAGAGAGGAAAGAGGGATCACCAAGAAGAAAAAGGAGGGACGAATGGTGCAGAACATACCCTAAACGTCTTCAGACCCTCCTCAAGATTCTTGACGATCGCGTCCACCCCGGCGGCGGTGTACACGCCCTTGCCGCCGACCGGCACGCCCGCGCTCTTGTACGCGCCCTCGGCCTTGCCGATCACGCCGACGGGCTTGCCCCAGCGGTAGGCGTCGAGCAGGATCTGACCGGGGCGCCCGGCCGGGAAGAGCGGGGACGAGGCCCCGGCGGCGGCGAACAGACGCTCGGCGCCCTCGGCCACGATGACCGCGTCGAACGCGGTCGCGTCGGCGGCCGAGTAGGTCTGGTCGACGCCCTCGGCCAGCGACTCGCCCACGACCGTCACCACGAGCCCGTCCTTCTCGAGCGCCGCCTTGAGCAGGCCGGCCTGCGCCAGCGTGCTGCTGTCCTTCTGCGCGCTCGCCAGCACGCCCACCCGCAGCGTCTTGATGGTCGGCAACGGCTCGCCAAAGATGGACAGGCCCGCCGTCTTGTTGTCGTGGTAGTACGTGTCGTCCGGCGCCGGCGCCTCCAGCCCCAGCGCCGCCGCCACCCGCACCGCCACGTCGTGGCTGACCCGGTTGAGCTGCGCCAGCACGTTCTGCTTGACCGTCGTCGACCGGATGTGGCTCGTCTCGAATCGGATCGCGTTGATCAGGAACTGCTGCTCCACCGGCTTGAGCGAGTTGTAGAAGAGGCGCGGCTGCGACCAGTGGTCGTTGAACGTGGGCGAGAGCTCGCGGAGGAGCTCGCCCGTGACACGCCGGCCCGGTGCCGTGAAGAACCCGCGGCCGCTGGTCTGGTTGGCTTGCAGGGGGTAGCCCTTGTTCAGAGTGTTGGGAGAGTCTGGGAGGTGGGGTTGAAAAGCGTTTAGCGATTTTCTTGGGAAACAAACATGAAGAGAGCAAGATGAGGAGCGAAGGCATGACTTACAGGGATAGATGTTGGTGTGAATAAAGGTCTGCCCAGCGCCGTCGCGGTTGTTGTTGTGGATGGGGGCACGCGGCATGTTGATGGGCAGCTGCTCAAAGTTGGGGCCGCCGTTGCGGTTCAGCTGGGTGTCGAGGTAGGAGAAGAGGCGGCCCTGCAGCAGAGGATCCTCGGAGAAGTCGATGCCGCGCACAATGTGGCCGGGCTGGAACATGATCTGCTCCGTCTCGGCAAAGTAGTTGGTCGGGTTGCGATCCAGCTTCATGACGCCAAGCGGCGTGATGGGAACGAGCTCCTCGGGGATGATCTTGGTCGGGTCCAGCAGGTCAAAGCCGAAAGCCAGCGCCTTGTCCTCGTCCACCACCTGGACGCCGAGCTCCCACTCGGGGCCGTTGCCAGACTCGATCGCGTCCCAGAGATCCTGACGGTGGAAGTCCGCGTTCTTTCCGGCCACTGCCTGAGCCTCCTCCCAGACAAGGCTGGCCTTCCCCTGACGAGTCTTCCAGTGCCACTTGACGAGCTTGGACGAGCCGTCTTCCTTCACGAGGCGGAACGTGTGGATGCCGAAGCCATCCTGGCGGAAGTCAGCCAGCTGCCCCGTGGCCTGGGTATGCCGCAAGGCCAGGAAGGAGGGGAGAGACTCACCATGTGACGGTAGCTGCGGGGGATGCCGTTGCCAGCCATGGCCCAGAACAGCGTGTGCAACGTGCTGGGCTGCGAGCTGAAGAAGTCCCATGCCGAGTCGTGGGCGGTGGCCGCTTGAGGGATCTCGTTGTCTGGCCGCGGCTTAACGGAGTGGATGAGGTCAGGGAACTGGATAGCATCCTGGATGAAGAAGACGGGAATGTTGTTTCCGACAATGTCTGGCCATGGTTAGCAAGGAACGAGCGTCATGGGCAACAGAGTTGCAACATACCAAAGTTGCCTTCATCGGTGTAACTGGGTAACGTCAGCTAAGGTCAACTCCCCAAAACAAAACGAAGACATAAAACGAAGACATAAGCAAACCGAACAAAACGTACAATCGAGTCGCGAAGCCGTGGACGTCTCGCGCGGTATCGGCGCTGCCCCTGGATCCGGCGACGGTAGAGAAGCGGACGAAGACCGGCGTCTTCTTGCCGGCCGAGCTCAGGAACGACGCCGCCGTGAGGTTGCTCCAGTCGGCATAGCTAGTGAAAGTTCCATGAGCTCCGGCACCGCGCGCGTGGACAGCCCGTTCGGGAACCTTCGGACGGATATCGCGTTAGTTATATCTTTTGCTCGTTGCATGTCTTAGACAAACTTGGGCACGGCACGGAGCGCCAGTACCACACAACACTAGGTCTAGACCCACCCGCTCATGATCGAAATGCTGGATCTTCTGGCGGAAAATGAAGTCCTCGAGCAGGGTTGGACCTCTGCCGCCGGCTCTCAGGCTGGCCTGATCCCCGATGGGACCGCCGACATCAGATGACATGTAGCCTTTGCTGTCATCCACCTTGTACTTTTCGAGAATGTCAGCCGGCGGAGCATCATCTCTCCTCTGGAGTGCGGCCGGGTCGGCAAAGGGGCATGCGGCCTGAGACAGGCCCAACAGACCGCCCCAGGCGAGAAGGGTGGTGATCTTGCTCTGCATCGTTCCCAATTTCTTGACGCGATTATTGGATGACTCAGAACCTGGGGAGAAGAGGAACACAGGACCGCGTAGTACAGAGGGCAAAGGCCTTCTTTTATATTCGAAGGGCGGGGGGGGAGGGGGATATGGTTCTGAGGTGGGGAGGGGCGCCTGATTCTCGATTCTCCAAGGCCGTGGGCCAAGTTATATGTCGTCAACGCCAAGATATATATTTCTGGAGACGGCAACCATGCCTGCTAGTCAAGATCGACGGGCTCCTCCACCTGAAGGCGAGGCTCCCACGGCAGACCACGTGTGATGGTCGAAGGCATTGTCCACACCGTCCACGGGTCAGCACAGGGTCAGCGCAGGGTCCAGCCCAACACCTTCTTTGTGCAGGTGACAAGACGCATGTTGGTGAGACTCTTGTTTGGAATCACCAAGACATATCGAGCAGTTGGTGATTCTGTGATTGCACCGTCAGCGGCCACCGCCAAGCCGCCAGGGGACGCGGAGCTGTTACCCGCAGTGCTGTAGTGCAGGCCCCCAGGGTGCTCCGTATGTGGATGAACTACATACACTACATCGGCCCGGGGGAGTGTATGTATGTATGTATGAATGTAATGTACATACACTACATACATACTCCGTACATGGTCTCGTAGTGTACACACTAGCTCCTAGCATGCGCCAGGCGAAGATTGGTAAGGCGCAACAGTTGCGAGCAGACGAGAGACCCAATCGCATCATCGCGTCGGCCGGGGATGTGACCGGGAGACAAGAGCCCCGACTGCGCGGTGGCACCGTTCTCCACTTGAATATACAGCGATCCCGGTTGTCCGGGCACGCTCTCCGTCATGGCCGGGATCGTCGGCGAGATTCCTGGATTCATCAGGCGAGCCTCTCCCGCTATCCAGTCGGCGTCTCTGTGGCGCGGGCGGGCCATTTTCGGGCTAATGATTCCACATGGAGTCAGGGGTTGCTGATATTCCACGTCGCTGGGAAGACGCCCGATCCTGAGGAAACATGTACGAGGGCGAGACCGCCCCCAGAGTCCGACAGCTTGGAGCGCTCGTGGAATTGGACTGGTCGCTTTGTTCTCTTGTTGGCAGATGAAGGCCCCTCCCCCCCCAGGGTTATCTCTCCATGTAAGTCAAGTTTCTTTTTTTGGAGGCATGGTTGGTTGATGACCCCCCCCTTCCCCGAGAACGAGAAGCACGCAACCGAACGAGCAGAGGCAGGATAACTAGCGGGCAGGCTGGGACGAGGTGGAGCTGGCCGTCCCGGGCGAGCAAACTCCGAGGGATAAACGCAAGGATACCGTCCCGATCTCGGGAACTCGGGAACGGTAGCCCTTTATGCCGCCAAAGTATGGAGTGTGTGTAGGCAGAGGCATCCAGGGAGCCAAAAGTAACAGAAATTTACAGCGACGGAACGGGAACTGCGCAGGAGGCTGCGCATTCGGGATGGAAATCGCTGGTACTCCGTAGCAATAGCCCTGTGTAGATAGGTTGGGTGCTCGGTATTAGCACGCCGCGCAGCGGCAATGGTGTATAGATGCAACACCTTTCTGCACCCCTTAATATGCGTGATATGGCGGGTCGCAATTCTCGGGGTCAATACCGGGATACCAGGCTGCCAACTGCCGTCGTGCTAGACCAAGGTTGCAGTTCGAGTTCTTGGGAAGTTTGAAAGCCGAGGTGGGGCGTACTACTGTACTTCCGCACGAAGTACCCAGACTGAAGGGCTGTTGGACGAAATCTGATTCTTGGCGCTCGAGTTTGCGTGGCCCGGGGCTCCAATTGAGTCAGAGAACGCTGCCTTGGCTACTCTGCAATAGTTACTCATATTAAGCGCGCAAGTGGCACCTTCTCTGGGCATCATGGTTGATATTCATCCGAACGCAGCGGCTACAATACAGGGAAGGTGCCCGCAGGCCCCATCGGACTTGGAGCACGCCCTGGCTTGAGCGAGTGGAAGCTTCCGGTTCAAGCCCACCCGCCATGCGGATCTGCACACCAGATTGATGCAAGGTGCCGGCCCATCGCATTCGTCAACGGTGAAGATCTTTCCCTGCAAATTCAGCCAATATACGGGCGGGACAATATAGTTAATATCGCAAAAGATTTTCTACGTCATTGTGTAAGACGGAAAGACGGGACCGACCTACCTCGCGACCCGGCGCGGAGGGTTTTCAAACCTAAAGACTGTATTCCAACTGCGCCGGAGGGAGTGACTACACCAACCTGGCTCGAGCGACGACACTATGACTGCATATCTTAGAGTTACAACGGGTGATGTGCGGTGAATTGTGTGGATTGCGCCCCATCACTTGCCAAGCTGCAGGTCGCCGCCCAAAATACACTGAGCTGACGAATCCACCGGCCGCCATTGGGACGGTGACGGCCGATATTCGATTTGGCATGCGGAGGGCGAGGAGACAATCACGCCAAGGCTCGATGGCTTTTGCGGTGAACAGGCTTTGATTGTTCCGGGCTAAGATTGCCTCGTCTGGCGGCGGCGGTTAACAATATTGCCCAGCATGGGCGTTCCTGGCCTGACTTGGCCATTTTCTACCAAGGCCCCGGCTTGGCGGATCCCCGCAAGCGGCGCCACCCGGTTCCCCACGGTTGCGGGTACGCCAACTCTGCCGAGCGTGGTGTTCCACCGAGCATGACTCCCATTGTTCCATTTGCCTCCGGCTTAACTACGACATACCTCCGAGCTCCGGAGCGATAAATCACGTCTAATGACGTTGACTCATCAAAGGACGAGGGTCGTTTTTAATCGAACCTGTCTTGGTTTTAGTCGGTCGACAGCCCAGGCTAGAATCCGATAGAACACGTGTTGTGCGAAGTACCTCCGTACACCAGGCACCTTACTGTGTAACTGTTGTACTTTACAGGCAGGCTCACATTCAGCTTCTTTTTGATTGGTCAGGGCGAAGGTTGTGCGCTAATCATAGCGCCATCACCTGCAGCTTGCGTGCCGACCAATATCGGCTCCGTCCCGAACCAGTCACGGACGACTTCTGGGTGATTCCACTGGTTACATTGCTTTCGCGCCAGAGCAACGTCTCGCAACAATCGCAGTAACTATATCGACTATATCACTCATCAATCGGTTTTAATCTGCAAGATCTACTGCAAGCACTGCAAGCGACCTATTTTTGGAATATTGAAAAAACCAAGATTGAAGGAAATAACAAGATTGTGGGTATCGATATGCAGTGGTAAGGTCGTGTAAGGTACGCGTGTACAATGCAATTCAAACCTGTACTCCAAGAAAAGAAAGAAAAAAAGACCAGAAAATAGCACGGTTCCCAATGGATGTTCGTGTAGCCGCTCCAATGTCGGCCAAGTGATGGGCACTCCCACCTGTCATCTTGCTTCCATCCATTGACATGTCGTTCATGGGAATTACGCTTCCCCTTCTCTGGTCTGGTCTGCCCCTTGCTAGACTCTCGCCTCCGCCCTCTTCGTCTTGGCCTTGGGGTTTCGCTCTGCCAACACCCCTCCAGTGTCCCATCCATTGCTCATCCCGGTCTCCTCCCACTTCTCCCCATCATCATCATCATCATCATCATCATCATCATCATCATCATCATCACCTCCCGCCCGCAACGCTCACGAAGCTCGCCTCGCCGTCCACGACCTGCGCTTCGGCGATCCACCCGGCCTCGACCGCGAACCGCACCACCTCCCCGGCGCTGGGGAAGCTCAGCACGTCCCGGGGCGCGCCCGGGTCCAGGTGGGCCCAGAGCTCCCTCGTCTCCCTGCGGAAGCGCTTGAGCTCGCGCGCGTCCCCGGCGAAGTGGCGGACCAGGTAGGCGTACAGGTAGGCGAGCCAGAGGACGTTGGTGTACGGGTGGTAGCCGCGCCACGAGATGGGCCCGCCCGAGCCCGAGCCCGAGCCCGAGCCCGGGGCCGGCGGGTAGGGCGTCGCGTGGTCCCGCGGCGACGGGCGTGCCACCCGGTCGCCGTGTATCAGGTATGACCGCATCTGTCGGTAGACCTGGCACTGCGGCGCGTGCGTCGACTGGAACAGCGACAGGTCCTTCTCCAGGTCGTACGCCACCACTGAAGCCTCTGCTGCTGCTGCTGCTGCTGCTGCTGCTGCTGCTGCTGCTGGTGGTGGTTGTGAAGATGATGATGATGGTGATGATGGCGAGGGGGGGTTGGGGTTGGTGGCGCGGGAGAGGCCGTAGTCGAGGATGGTGATGTCGAGACCGGAGTGACCGAATTTATAGGTGGTCTCAGTAGTTGTGGTGGTGGTGGTGGCACTGCTGCTGCTCTCTGGCAGAGTGGTGGGTGGGCGGACGCGTCGGATGCAGAGATTGCCTTCGTGGAGGTCGCGGTGCTGTATCCACGGAAGAAGGGGGGGAGGGGGGGGGTTTCGGTTAGCAACACAAGTTGGTACCAGGGTTCAATCAGACCGAAGGGTAACAGAAGGCGAGAAAAAAAAGAAAGAAAGAAAGAAAGAAAACGAAGAAGGGGAGAGCAGGCTTACCTCGAACTCTATCAGGTCTTCTGCCCGTGCCAGGGCAAGCGCCGTGTGGAAGAAGATATCCCACACCTGGCTGATCGAGGTCAGCTCAAAGTCCTCCAGCGCCGTGCCGGCGTCGCCCAGCTCGACCACGAGGAACCGGGTGTCGTCCAGGTACCGGCTCGGCGAGGGGTAGAACTGCAGCCGGTCCGGGTCCTTGCGCTTCATGCGGCGGTGGAAGGCCTGGTGGGTCTCGAGGAGGACCTTGGGCGCCTTGCCCTTGACCACGTACTGCTCCTTGTAGACGACGAAGCCGGGAATGCCGGCGAGCCACTCCGAGATCCTGAGCTCCCCCTGCATGTCCTCTTCCGAATGCGGCTCTTCGTCGACCAGGCCGGAGCGCTCCTGCGCCTTGGTCTGCGGCTTGATGGGCGACTCCAGCCGGACGACCTTGATGATGGATGTCCCGTGCTCGTTGGTTACGCGGTAGACCTCGGCGTACGAGGCCTCGGCGATCTTTTCTATGCGCGCGCCGGGAGGACAGACGTCGGCCCAGGTGATCACGCGCAGGCCGCCGTAAACCGACTCCTCCACTTCCGTTTCTGTCTCTTCGGTCTCTCCTGCTTCTGCGCCCGCTTCTGTTTCGGGCTCCTCCCTCCCGTCCCGGGCATGCTGCGGGACCTCCCCCACGGCTGCTGAATCGTCCTGAGCAGCCTCCCTCTCCAGCTCAGCCGGCAGCTCTGATCGGCGCGGCCGCGTTCGTGTCCCATGCCCCTCGGCGCGAGCTGTGTCCTCGAGCCTGGTGGAACACAACTGCTGTGCTAGCTCGCTAACGTCATCGACCGGAGCATCTCCGACATGCGGCCCCGTTTCCGGGGCGGGTTGGGTCTCCGGCGTTGGCCCCGGCCCGAGCCCCGGCTCCGGCTCCGGCCCCCGGTCAGATTTGACCGGTGACTTCGGCAACTGGGCAAAGAGGATCTCAGCCGTCTGTTTTCGGGTGCTCCTCCCATACTTGCGTACTGTCGTTGTTCGCGCCATTGCGATTTAAACTGCGTTCAGTAATCGCCTTCCTTGGTTGTCTAGATTGCCGATTGCCGATTGTTGGAAACAGCGGATGTGGGGGCGGAATGGTCACTTTTGATTTGCGTTTACCCTCCGTGCTCCAAATTTGGTTGCCAGGGCAACCGACTGCGGACTGCGGCGGTTACTTATCATTCTCGCACAATCCTGTGCTTAACAATGCAATCAACCAAAAATCTCTTGACATCTTCAACCTGTCCTTGACGGCGGATATGCTTAAAAGGGAAACCTTGTAAATTGTCACGACAAACGGCAAAAGTATGAAGCATGTGTGAGAGACGGGAGGATGGCAACACGGCAATGATGAGACTTGTAGATGCCAGCGCCCTCCTCAAAAGACAATCAGATTGATTCCTCGTCAAAGCCACGGCTTCGGAGGCGCGAAAGAGAGGAATAATCAAAGGGGAAGCCCAACCATTTTTTTGCTCAAGTAAACATTACTGCATCTACCAAAAATGCAACTCCCGTACAGATACAGCAGCTTAAAAACAGCCGACCCCCCTCCAAGCAGCACACAGAAACAACGTGTGAGCAAGCTCCCCCCTTCTAGCGCGGAAGACCCACGTACGCCATGCCAAACCTCGGGCCAGCCACCCTGGCCAAATCGGTGAGTCTCCTAGGCCCTCAGGGTCTGCTTCTTCATGCTCCTCTTCAGCTCCCTCTCGCGCTCGCGCTCGAGGTACTTCTTCTGGGCCTTGGCGTCGAGGGCGTTGAGCTCCTGGTCGCGCTTGGCCTTCTTGGCGCGCTCCCGCTCCGCGGCGAGCTCCTCGGCCCTGCTCTCCTTGTCGGCCTTCTCGATCTGCTTGACCGTCGCGTCGCGCGCCGCCTTGACCTTGCGCAGCACCTCGGGACGGAAGTGTCCCACCTGCACCAGCTTGTCCGTCAGGCGCAGGAAGTACCGGAAGAGGGGCACCAGGTTGGTGTAGTCGTTGTTGGCCGGCAGGTGGTACTTGAGGAAGATGCGCTTGCGGGGGGTCGTCTCGTTGAGCCTGGTGCCCGGTGTCTTATTAGCATCGGGACGAGCTGGACACGGTAGCGCAAGAGAGCCGGAAGGGGGGCGGGGGGGTTGTAGTATGCTTACGTCTTGGGCTTTTCAGTCGGCTGGTCGGAGACGATGAGATATTCGAACAGGTCCCCGGCAGCCTCGGCGAGTTTGATCAACTCCGGAGTAAGCAGAGCATCGGTGATCTCGGCGCTCTCGGTCATGACGGTCAGCCAGTTGGGCAGCTTGGGGTTGTCCTTGGTCACGGTGAGCGACACGTCGTAGCGGTCATCGCGGACCTGCTTCATGCACTCCTTGTGAACCAGAGCCCACACGAAGCCGTCATAGGTGCTCTTGCCATCCTTGCTGCGCACTTCCGGGGCGCCGGGAATGGTGGGAACGAGGAGCGACTCCTTCCCGTCGAAGGGGTACAGGATGGCCTCGGCGACGTCGTGCGTCTCGGCGACGCTGTCGAAGAAGAAGGCGGCCACTTTCTCGAAGAGCACGGTAAGCGGGTTGAAGCGCTTCAGGAGAGTGAGCTTCACATCGACAAAGGCGACGTTGGCACGGCCGGTCGCGTAGGTGGCGAACTCGAACAGGCTCTTCTCCTTGATCAGGCTGTCGCTCTGAGCCTCGTCGGTCACGACGACCGACTGCAGGAGCGCATCCCCCTTCTTGTCGGCCGCGGCGAGAGGCACGCCAGAGAAGCCAACCGAGGCAAACTCGGCAGCCAGCGGGGCGGCGTGGGCGCGAATCCACTTCCTCGCCTTGTTCCGGTTCAGGCGAGCGCCGAAGAGATGGAGGATCAGCACGGCGGCGATGATGGAGAGGATGACGCCCTCGGCCTTGAACTCGGACAGGCTGTAGCGCTCGTGGACTCTGTACCACTTGGTGTAGGGCCGCACGGTCTGACCGGCGCCCAAGGCAGTTGACGTCGAGGGCTCGGCCGCGACGGGAACCGGAGACGGATCGGCAGCCTGGGAGAACTCGGCAAAGTCTGCGGCGTTCGAGGTCAGCATCATAGGAGCTCCCGAGAAAAGCGGTGATTCCAAAGATCGACTGTACTTACCCGGATCGACGCTAGCCGCGTCAGGCTTGGGGGCCGACGGTTTGCCCCCAAAGAGGTTGTTGAGCACACTCGCCATCGTGCTTGTCGCCTTGTGTCGTGGCTTTTGGTGCGCGACGGCGACAGGGGGAAGTTGAGCTCTGGAGAAAACCAATCAATTGGATTTGAAGGCCCGTGCTTTCTGGCTGCGACAATGCGTGCAAGTGGCTCCACCCATCGTGGGTTGGGGGATTTCCGTACCCCAACTTGAACTGCGGGGAACATTCCGGATTTACATTACCTAATCCCTGATTTTACGCTTGTTGAGATAACTCTGAGAAAAATTGGAGGAGAAAGATGCGAACAAAAAAAACATTAGAAAAAGGAGCATTGCGTAGGCAAATAAACACGGTTCGTATTTGGAAACGGAGATACATTCCCGTATATGCGAGAACTACAAAACGGTACAGCATGGAGCAAGGTGACAGTTACGACGTGGAGAGCTTTGTCATGATAGAAGGATGCTTAATTCGGGGGAAAACATACAAAAGTCCAACCCTATGCTATGTGACGTATATAGAAACAATGATCAACCTCTTGAGGTTGTCCTGTACAATCAAGCCGATTGCTCATCCTTGGCGAGGATGTCCTGAACCCGCTTCACCTTTTGCTCGGCCGTTTGAGCCTTGTCGGTCCTTTTTTTTTTTTTTTTTTTGGGCGATCAATCTTGTTAGCCTTTCAGAAATCCGACACCAAATGCGCGGGGAGGAGGCCGATGGGCTGCTCACCGGGAACCGACTCGCATCGACGTCTGGATCCGCACGGCGCCCGTCTGGTGCACGACCGTATGGGCCTGTCCAATGACCTTCATGACTTCATCCCAGTTTCCCTCTGTTGGTTCGGGGGTGAGTCAGACTTTATAAAGCTTCGAACAAGCAGGCGCATATGGGAACAGTAACGGCCAAGGCAAGAAAGAAATGGCCCTTGACGCACCAACTGTCGTCCCGGCAGAATGCATCGTGTGACGCAGCCCGCTGGCCCTGAGTACCTTCTGTACCTCGGCGACTTCCCGCGCGACAGAGACGTTTCCGGTACCAATCTGAAAAGAATGGCTCGTCAGTCTGACTCGACATGTCACGGCGAGGTAGGACCTTACGGGTACGAGACAGAAGTCCACATAGCACATGGACGGGGTCGGGATCTGCGAGTAATCCGTGGTGCTCATCTTGTATCGGGCTTGTGATGAAGAGAAGTAACGAGAGGCTTGGCGGTTAGTTGAGTGGTAGTACAATGCGAGAATAGATCTGGGCAATCGGTGTCGGAAAGGAGACCGTGATGTCATCATGGCCATATGTAAGAGGTCGGAAGTCTAGTGGAGGAGGGAGGGGTATGCGGGAACAGCAGCGGAAAAGCGCAGTAGTGCTGCACGGAATGACAGGAGCTCCACCAAACAGCAACAACCCGCGAACTCGCACCTTAACCACCAGGGATGATCAAAAGAAACTAACAAGCCGCCCTGGTTTGAATCAATTGATTTTCTTTACGGAGTACAATTTCAGAATTTCGATATCTCAATGCTTCCCCCCAACCCGACCTTGCGATGCTCTCCAAACCAGACACACAAACGGCACACACCAGAATTATCCCGAGTGTGCCTTGTGGCCCCGAAATGACGGCAGATGGCCGCTTGCAGTCGACATCGAACTGTGACGAACATGTTTTGGGGGAGATGATGTTGAATGCTGCATAGCCGATCAAGAGCTGGGGAACGAAAGTCCAAGAGGACTTAGTAGTAGTAATGAGAGCAGAGGAAATCAGCAAGCCGACGTGCGCGGTAACGATGTGCCAGCACTTCGATGAGATGCAAAAATACCGGATACTCGACCAAACCATTCCGTGTTGAACTCCCAGACCCAGACATCAGACTTCCAAACCCTCCAGCGTCCGTAAGACCGCTTTTTCACCTGGCCCGTTGTTCCCATCCGTCCCGCGGCAACGTCGAAAATCAGAGCAGAAACACCAAAGGAGCCGGACTGCGACTGCGAGCCCGCACATACCGTAACCCCCCCAACGGTCCCCCCAGAGAGTCGAGCGTGGTAGGATGCGGAAACCAGCCGGCGTGCGCAGCTCGTTCCGTCGGCATCAGCGCGCGAGACATTCGGCCCCAAAAACAGCCGCGCTTCCCAGCCCTAGGCCGCCAACCGCCGTCAAGCCCCACGCGAGCGCGGCCGCCTCCCAGTCAAAGTCGTCCTCCGGCACGACGTCGCCGAGGCCAACATCGGCCCGAGCCGCGGGCGTAGGCCGGTACGTCTCGTCCTCCGGTTCCAGGTCGGCTCGGTCCTGGCCCGGGCCGGGCCCGGGTTCAGGCTCGGGTTCGGATTTGGCCTTCCTCGGCCGGCCGCGGCGCTTCGGGGCTTGATTATGATGCTGCTGCTGCTGCTGCTGCTGGGCGGCGGCATCCTCGGCGGGGCCGTCCGCGCTCCCGGCGCTCGACACGCTCGGTCTCTTCTGACGGCCGCGGTGGCGCAGCGTCATGGAGAGCGGAGGGATGCCGTTCGACGGCGCCGCCGCCGCCGCCGCCGTCTCCCGCGCCCGGGCGGGGCGAGGCGTCTCGGTTGTTTTCCCCCGCTTGCCGCCGCCGCTTCTACCGCTGCCGCCGCGGGACGGGGAAGTCGAGTAGTTGTGCAGAGCGCGCAACATGTTGCCGACGTCGGTCGACCGCACGGCCGCCCAGAGGCCCAGGCTGAGGGCGCAGAGCAGGGCGTCCCTGCCGGCGGCGGCAACGGCCGGGTGGTCGGTCATGGAGCCGAGCACCTTCTCGGCTGCCGTTGCCGTGCGCTCCCATTTCGAGCGCTTCTCGGTGTCGAGGGGGATCTTGATGCTGTGACGGTGCCTGTGGGAGTCGGGGAGATCGAAGAGCAGGGCCAAGACGGTCGTCTTAGCGTGCAGCAGGCCGCTCGCGGCCGAGATCAGGTTGAAGAGCCTCGTCACGTCGGGATAGGCGTCGTGCGGGTCAGCGTGAACGACGCCCCAGGACGCCGGAGCAATGGCAGGCAAGACCAGCGGTGCGAGGGTCAAGAGCTTGGTCAGGAGAACGGTGTTTGGGAACGACGGCGTCCCCGCAGTGGCAGGGAGCCAGAACGTCACCAGGTAGTTGAGAACCAGGGGGGCAACGATCAGCGATAGCTGTGGGAACCAGTTGTTAGGCTTCCTCGGAAGCAGGCGATGGAAAACTCGGGCGATCCTGGTCGAGTTAGACGGGGGGCTGCTCTCTTCTTCCTCCTTTCTGCGCAGGAGTGAACACTTGCCTCGTCTCTTGGGCTGGAATCGGCGCTGGTGTTTGGAGAAGGGCGACGTAGAACAGGTTCTGGGCAAAGGACAGGCTGACGAGATGCGGCAGCAGAGCATGTGCCCATAGGTGTGGTATCCTGCGGCGACGACCCTCGACGGCCAGAAGCGCGGTCCATGATATTGTCGCGAGGTCAACCTGCTGTCCCCACCACAACCTCCGCGTCTCCTCGGCGATGATCTCCAGGGCATCGAGGAAAACAGGAGTGTCGCTCAGCCAGTGTTTCAGGTACAGAGCGGGTCCATCCCGACCGATATTAAACAGACTACTGTTCTGTTAGTCCGCGAACTTCACTTTCCCGGGGGGGGGGGGGGGGGCGCCACGGTGGAAGCATACGACTCGGGAACGTCGACACCCCTTTCCGACGCCCACACTTTGTATGACAGTGTCAGATATTCGAGGCTCGAAGTCACGGCAAACACCAACCCGAGAGCCGCCAGGCTCCCAAAGACGACGGTGAGCTTGGAGCGCTCCGCTGTGCGGGTCCGCGTGTCCTGCGCAGGGCCCAGCGCCTTGTGGGACCGATAGAGGCTTCGCCAAACGGTGTAGGAAACGTATGCGGCCGCAGCGACACGGAAGGCTGCCAGGAACAGAGGTATGGGACTTTGGTATTCATCATTGTAAGTTACTACTCTATCAAAAAACAACCCGAGGATG
This sequence comes from Thermothelomyces heterothallicus, assembly GCF_042370625.1. Classification (NCBI taxonomy): domain Eukaryota; kingdom Fungi; phylum Ascomycota; class Sordariomycetes; order Sordariales; family Chaetomiaceae; genus Thermothelomyces; species Thermothelomyces heterothallicus. The sequence continues at coordinate 1,525,530 of NW_027192562.1, read as the reverse complement.
TTGAGTGTCTTGCACTTACCTTGCGTGATGTTCAACTTCCACCGGCGCCATCTCTCCCTCTTTGTGAGGTTTCTAGTTTGTCAAAGATCTAATCAGGATGAGAGTGGAACGTTTCAGGTATGGTGGTCCTCAGCATGTTTCCACCAAATGTTGCTGTCATTTCGTGTTCTGCGAGTTGACTGCGCTGGAAGCACGCGGGTGATAATGGGGTGCATATGACGACGTCATCGACCTGGTTGGCTCTTTGATAGTTGATGCTTATCTAACTATCTCTCTGCTGCAGGCGTTTCCCACGCAAAGTGCTACGATGTAACGTTATTACGGATTACAACCTTACATACGTGTACTCGTAAAACACAAATATTATACATACGATACCTACAGAGGACCGCCGAACAACGCTGTGTCGTAGATGCTCACTAGCCAATCGACATGTGCGACCAGGATCCTGGGAGAATGGATCCCGCCAGTCCTCCACGCCTTCCCGTGTTTACGTACGGCACTTTTTGCTTTTGAGTGCACCAGCGGAGGGGGGGAACACATCATCCATCAGTAAACGACCGCAGGTTTGCACTGCGACGGACCCGAAAACAGGTAGCGGCGACAGCACGCCAACAACGCCGCGCGTGCATGTCATAGATGATGATACACGGAATACCTAGCCCGTCTATCCTTGCCATATTATCTTCTTAGAGAGACGTGATCTGGATTCCTTACATAGCCTTCTTCATTTCCCTCTTTAAACCCTTCATGACAACCATACCAATTCCTACCCAAACGCCCTCCCATTCATTCCCTCAGAGGTGGTGGTACATACGAACGATAAAAAAATAAAAATAAATATAAAAATAAAAAAACACCTTTGTCCGCCAGGCCGCCGCCGCCGCCTTTGAGCTCAATCTCGCTCCTTGGAGTACTGGACGCTGTACTCGACCGTCTTTTGGATCCCCGTTATGTTCGGATCCTTTGGCGGTGCCGGGGTGCCCCGCAGGATGGTCTCCTCGCTGCCCGTGTGGGAGCTGGGCCGGCGTATGGTGGCGAGGTTCTCGCCCTGGGACTTGACGCCGCCGAGCTCCATCCAGTCGTGGCGGGCGTCGGCGCCGTCGGGCCGGCTCTGGCTCCGCTGCGTGTTGTTGGTGCGCGACCGGCCGGTGCCGTAGCCCGGAGTGCCGTAGCTGCCGTAGCTGCCGTAGTGCTTGCTGCCGAGCCCCGGGATGAGCTTGACCACCAAGGGACGGAGGATCGGCAGGCACGAGCAGACGATGGCGACGTTGGGCTCGACAATGGTCCACATGACGTTGTCGATGTTGTACGTGTTGTCGGGGCTCGTGGCGAAGATGTCGAGCGTCGTGACGCGCAGGCACGAGGTGACGACGGCAAAGATGCCGATGGCGAAGACGGCCATGAGGGCGATCTTTTGGGCTCTGGGCGCCCCGAGCTTCCAGATCAGGGGCATCGGCAGCAGGAGGATGATGATGTCGGTGGCGATGGAGAAGCCCGCGTTGGCGAACCAGAACTTGGCCGTGTCGATGCAGGTACCCGGCGTGGACTTGTCGAAGGCGCGGATCATGGGCCGGCACTGGAAGATGGTGACCAGGATCGAGGCCACGCAGTACATGGCGACGATGGTGAGGAGCGCCCAGCACGACCAGCGGAACCAGTGGACAATGAAAAACAGGCGCAGGTAGAGAAGCAGGATACAGCACTTGACGAGGTTGATGGTGGCCTTGTACGTGACCTGCGCCATGAAAAAGTACTAGAAGTTGCCGCGCCATCACGGTAAGTTGCGGCACTTCATTGAACAAGAGCAGTCCCCCTTTTCTTCTTCCCCTGTCGTTGTTTTGGGGATTTGGCGTACCTTGTTGGTTTCAAATTTGTCGTGATCATTTATCGTGACCCAGTGTCTTCCCATTCCGTACTGACAAGCTGCAAGCCATCGTGTGTTAGCATGAAATCCATTCCTCGTGGTAGTTCTGCATCAACGGGAGGACTTGCACATCCCTCCCTCCCTCCCCCCTTTTTTTCCGCAAAAAAAAATTGCGAAAAAAAGGGAGGAGCAAGAGAGAAAAAATAGATCAGAGAGGGATAGGAATGGAGAGGTGGAGATGGGAGGAAAGAAGTAAAAGATGACAAAAGGTTCTCTTACACCCTACGAGGAAACCGCTTGTCAGAAGCGCGAAGATCTGTCGATCGTCGGTCAGCAACTCGAATCTCGAGAAACGTCGACTGTGGCTTCAGGATCGAGAGGGCGTGATTCCGGGGGACGGTGCCACTCACGAGGGCGACGATGGCAGTCCAGTCGTCGGCACCCAGCTTTCCCCCGGTTCCCAGGCGAGCCCATATTCGCAGGCCCATCATGACGGGGCAGATGACGAAGAAGACGGCCGCGGGAATGTACACCAGGTGCGCTCTGTTGGCGTCCGGGTCGAACGCCGGCGCTGTCTCGGTTCCCGCCATGCCGGGCGGCCACGCTGCGGGTCGTCCTCGTGCCCTTCTCGTCGTTCGCCTCGCTCTCTTGCCTCCCAGAAGGGCTCGCGCGGCATGTACGTCGGTCTTCGAGGAGGCTCTTCCGATATTAGAGATAGAGGGCGGAAGGAAGGGAAGAAAAGAGAGAGCCAAAGAGAGAGCCGGTGAGATGAGAGCACATTTCTCGGCTGCTGCGGCGAGGGAGCGGCGAGCACAAGGGTCAAGAACCCCCTACACTACGGCACCGAAGGTGACCCTTTTCGATCCGTCAAGAGATTACAACACTACAACACTACCAAAGCATAGATTGAGCTTTGTTATGACAGTCCTTGTCTTGCGCAACGCCTGGCGATCGACTGCGGGAACCCAATCGGTTAGCCGCAAGGGCCTCTTCCCCGTGAACGCCCGGATCGATCTCCATCCTTTTGGCGCTTTGATCGAATGATCGGAGACCGAAGGAAAAGGGTCAAAGAGACGGGAGATGCCGCACCCCTAGATTCGGTGGCTTGTCTCGCTTGCGCTGAAAGGCGTGGTGAACGCAGGGGGTGGGGGGAAGGGGTGGGAAACCTGCGAACCAGGGTGGTGGAAGCACGGATGAGGTGGCCGGCCAGGCCGCTGCGTCTCGACCTCGATGGGAAAATAGTGTGCGCAGTAAGTACTACGGACGCACAGTCAAACCTTCCCAGCGGAAAGTAGCGCACCAATCCGCTCCGAGGACGGCCCGGGCAGACCGTGCCGCACGCGGGCAAGAGAGTAGTTGCAGGAAGATTTCCGAGATTTTCAGGAAGGAGCTGAGATAGCAACCTCAATGCTACCAAGAAGGAAGGCAGCAAAACACGCTGAAGGCTCGGGCGCACACAAACGGTGCTTCCATTCTACAGATTTTTTATCTCACGACAGGATCTATTGACCGAGTTGATATTATTCAGCGCCCCCAAGGAACAATAAACGAGACGTTAAGACTTGGATACCCTCGACCTTCTCCGACCAGAGGGCCGAAGGGTTTTTCAGTCGGGCAAAGTAACGGAGGCTCCTCAAGTACGCTGCACAAGCCGCAAACCCCAACCTCGAAAGTGTGTCCCATACTACCGCCTACATACACGGAGGAACATGTGGGTCGGCGATCGTTGAAAATCGAGCGGGTATGTATGTACGGATGTACATCACCGCACTAGCTCCGGTAAAACTATCTACGGAACAACTATTTACTGCGCACACTAACTACATTATGCAGTCCAGATCGTAACCACTGGGGATGGACAGCGATCCGCGCGCTCCTGGTGCACCGTGTAATGTCCATGTTTCGTACGGATTGCGCGGTCTGCCAAGACGGAAAGTAGGCGGGTCTCTGGTCGACGAGAAAGGCGACAAACCTCTTGCTACACTCGAGTTCTCCTGACGTGACTGACACCGTCCGTTAGGGAGTTAGATGAGGTGAGCAAGTGCCCTAGAAGTCTGACAACCGCTCTCTTTGCTCACACACTTTCTCGAACGGTATCCGTCACTTTGGGAAATTGAGTCCTCAACTCTCTACACACTTACAGGTTATGAAGAGGATGTTAGCTAACACTTGGACGCCCAGGTACTCCGTAATATTGTTTGAGACTATTTGCTACTTGCATGTCCACCCATTCCTCCGTCGCAGGGAACATGGGAGCCTCCTTCTCCCCACGGCGAGGCCCGGCCAGACGCGGGAGCCCCTCGTCTCGCGGAGCGTCCCGACGTCGAACTTGTTGCTTGTGTTCCTTCTGATTCTGAAACGGATTCCTCTAACCGGATAGAGCGATGCGAGGGGTGATCCCCTGCATGTTGCTGCAGCAGAATGCTTTGCGCTATTGCATGCCAGATGTACGGAGTATATGTACATACATACTGTACGTACACTACACTACAGACATCGCCCTGGGCTGCTGACCCTGTACCGATGCAGATGCGTGAATCGACCTGGAGTGAACGCGGTAGTGAAACGTTACTAGAGTACGCTACTACATACCTCCGTACATACATACACAGTACACTACCATGTAGTGTAGTAGTGCATAGAAGCAGGCCATGAACCCCGGCCATCTGCCGGCCCGACCAACCACATCGTCATCGGCGCCATCGGAACTCATTCCCGGGCCCTTGCCTATGATACCTTATCGGTTGCTCCGTACGGACACTACGAAGCATTGCGTTGGTCTCTGTACGCGGTATTCGCTGTACGCGGTATTCGTGCAGTGTACGGATTACATACGCGCAGCACTCCGGATCGCCCGCGAAATTTGGCGCCACAGCTTCGCTGTACTAGTAGTGTAGGCACCTCCTACACTAAGTGCAGGTTGGTCACACAATATCGGTTGAGTATCAACCTGCAGAACACCCTGGACGCCACCCCCGGCGGATTCCTCCTCTCGTTCATGGGCACGACCACGAGGAGGTGGGCCTTGACGGACTCCCGTCCTCTCTTTTGTTGGTGTACGGATTACTTAACCGAAATCCGTCTTCTCACAATCGACCGCTCGCGCGACCGATGCTCTTGTTCCTCACCACACGCACCCCTGGTTCTCTCCAGGGTTGCGCCGGCCGAGACGAAGGGCCACCGCGGGGGAAGGCCGCTAGTGAACTTGATGTCCTCGCATAGTTACTCCCCGAGCGTCGAGTCCAGCCCCTTGAGTGTTGCCCGACGGCATGGTTCCAACGGCTCCAACCCTCTTTCGGCGTGCCATCGTCTTGTTGGTCCTCGTACCGTACCTCTGTCCATACGACACTAGATTAGGCTCGTTCCCCGTTGCTGGAGAGGAACGGGCCGCTTCGCATTCGTTCGGTGCTGTTGAGGAGGGCAGGAGAGTGAACTACGCTAGCGAGGACACCATCTTGATTGACTCCCATCTGTCTTTTTTTTCTTTCTACTTCTGTTTTTCTATTTTCCCCTCACGCTTCCTTCCTCTTTCAGGCTCCGGGATCTCTCGAGGCACATGTTGGCTGCCTTACCTTGATTGTCTTTCCCGCCTTCTGCTCCCCAGCGTCCTCCTCTTACCGATTGTTGTTGGTGCTCGTGCGACACGCGCGGCGGCATCTCCCAGCCTTCAGCATGCCATCCTCCGGGGAAGAAAAGCAGCACGCCAGCGGCGTTGTAGCCAAGGACTCGCCCGCCGAGTCGGCGTCATCGTGCGCGGAGACGTCCCCCGCGCCGATCGACCCCACGGCCGAGCGCAGGCTCCTCATGAAGCTTGACCTCATCATCTTTCCCGTCTTCTTCATCATCTACCTCATGGCCTTTCTGGACCGCATCAACATCAGCAATGCCGCCATCCAGGGGCTGACGCAGGAGCTGCATCTCGACGTGGGCAGCCGCTTCAATGTTGTTCTCTTCGTACGTAGCCTTCCTCCCTCCGGTTTGACCTGGACCGTGGACCGTGATCTGACCGGATGGTACCCCAGGCGTACTACTCGTCCTATATCCTCCTCGAGGTGCCCTCCAACATGGTGATCAGGAAAGTCCGGCCCTCGCTTTACCTCTCGGTCCTCATGTTCTGCTGGGGCGTCATCAACATGTGCATGGGCTTCGTGCACTCGTACGCCGCCCTGGTCGCCCTGCGCGTCCTCCTCGGCGTCTTCGAGGCCGGCGTGCTGCCGGGCATCGTCTACGTCAGCTCCATGTACTACAAGCGGCACGAGTACCAGAAGCGCATGTCCTTCTTCTTCTGCAGCACCGTCGTCGCCGGCGCCTTTGGCGGCCTGCTCGCCTACGCCATCGCCAACCTCAGCACCCCGAGCATGGCGCCGTGGCGGTGGATCTTCATCATCGAGGGCGCCGTCACGTCCTTCCTCGCCATCGTCGGCTCCTTCGTCATCGTCGACTGGCCCGAGCAGACCCGCTACCTCGACGCCGAGGAGAAGGAGCTCCTCCGCCGGCGCATGGCCGCCGACGTGGGCGACGTCTGCCGCATGGACACGCTCAACCGGTTCGCCCTGACGCGCATCGTGCGCGACTACAAGATCTGGCTCGCCGCGTTCGTCTACATGGGCATCTCGGTCGCCGGCCTGTCGGGCACCTTCTTCCTGCCCACCATCCTGCACGAGTTCGACTGGCAGGCCGAGGAGGCCCAGGTCCGCACCATCCCCGTCTACGTCCTGGCGGGCGGCATGATGCTCCTGGGCGCCTGGGCCTCGGACCGGCTCAGGCACCGCTACGGCTTCATCCTCGCCGGCGCCTCCCTCTCCACCGTCGGCTACTCGATGCTGCTCGCGCAGGAGGGCAAGTCGCGCGACTACAAGTTCGCCGGCGTCTTCCTCGTCTTTGGCGGCGCCTACATGATCACGCCCATGTGCCTCGCCTGGCTGCAGAACAACCTGTCGGGCCACTGGAAGCGCTCCTTTGGCGCCTCGGCGCAGGTCATGATCGGCAACGTCGCCGGCATCATCGGCGCCTTCATCTTCATCAAGAAGGAGGCGCCCCTCTACCCGACCGGCTACGGCGTCGCCCTCGCCATGATGTGGTTCGGCGTCCTCTGCGCCACCGCCATGGCCGCCCTCATGTGGAGGGAGAACCGCAAGAGGGACCGCGGCGAGCGCGACCACAGGCTCGCCCTGCCCGACGAGGACAAGAACAACATGGGCGACTGGCACCCCAGCTTCAGGTTCACTCTGTGAACCTTTTTTTCCCTTCTTCTTCTTCTTCTTTCTTTGCCAACCACCCAAAAAGAGTGTCTCCTCCCCTCCCGGGGGGAAACGGGGGCGCTTTACCAGTGTGTAGGGATGAGCTTTCGGGCCAATCGTAATATGTAATACACACACACACACACACACACGCTCCCTACGGCCTCTTTGGGGATCGCTCAAGTTCGGCTGGGCCCGATCCTGCTGTTTGTTTGTCGGCTGCGAAGATAGCACCACAAAGGTTGTGATCAGTTTTCCGTGGCTTTCGGTCGCTGCCTGGAAAGGGTATCGCCGATGATGTTCCCCCAATTCCGTCCTCCCATCCTCCTATATTCGTCTTTCCCCGTTCTTCTCCACCGCGCTCTCCAAAAGAAGTGGAAATAGGCTAGCCAAGCTCGCCAAGCTATCGGCCCAAAGTCAAGTACCGTGCGCTAAGCAGGGGGCGCGACGGGCGAAGGAATTTAGTGTACGGATTATTGTAGACTACACTTAAGGGAGGAAGGAAGGAGAGGGGTCACCCGTTCGGGCAGCGCGGGTGAGGGGCTCGACAAGGGCCGGAACCGACGTCCGCCAAAGCGAGGTCCACTCACCTCGACTACGACCTGATGAGGATGTACGTCCGTACCCAAGTACATACAGTACAGATACACTAGTGTGTGGTTGGGAAGAAAAAGAAATCTTGGTAGCCGAGTGAAGCTGAATCTTGCACAATAATAGCTCTGCGCTCTCAGCTCTCCGTGTGGGTCGGCAATCCCGGCGTTGCGGTCACAACAACAGAATGTAACCCCGCGCCTCCCGGAGTCCAGATATAGCAAGATGTATATATACATATATATATATATATATTTGGCGACATACCCGAGCATTCGGGTGGGCGCCGAACAAACCGTCGTGAAGGCCATTCTTTCTCCTTTGTCCACCACGACCTAGTTAACTTAAGTTGGATAAATCTTTCGTTGCCTGTGGACTGCACTGCACAGCTCACTTCTTGTTTCTGCCCTTGGCCCCGCCGTCTTTAACTCCCTGAGCGTCCCGCCGGCCAGCTGTGTATTAGCGGTCCCGAAAACCCCGAGATGTATACCACGTCGTTTGCCTTCTTCGAGGCGATCGCCGAGGCCGGCGTCTCGCATTGCTTTGTCAACTTGGGATCCGACCATCCTAGCATCATTGAGGCCATGGTGGTGCTGAAGTCGAACCCCAAGTTCCCGCGCATCATCACCTGCCCGAGTGAGGTGTGTGCGCTCAAGGCCGGGGGGCAATCCTGCGCTGCTCACCCGCAGAGCTCTCCCCCAACCCCGTAACGTTCCGGTTTGAGAAGGAGGTCGAGACCTAACGTTTTGTTTTTTTTTCTCTCTCCCCACCATAGATGGTCGCCATGTCCATGGCCGACGGCTACGCCCGCGTGACGGGCAAGCCCCAGTGCGTCATCATCCACGTCGACGTCGGCACGCAGGCGCTCGGGGCGGCTGTCCACAACGCATCCACCGGCCGCTGTCCCGTGCTCATCTTCGCCGGCCTCTCCCCGATGACGCTGGAGGGGGAGCTGCGCGGCTCCCGCAGCGAGTTCATCCACTGGCTGCAGGACGTGCCCGACCAGCGCGCCATCGTCGCCCAGTACTGCCGGTATACTAGCGAGATACGGACGGGCGTCAACGTCAAGCAGGTGGTCAACCGGGCGCTGCAGTTTGCCACGAGCGTGCCACGGGGGCCCGTCTACCTCTGCGCCGCGCGCGAGGTGCTCGAGGCCGACATCGAGCCGTACGAGATGAGCCTCGGGCAGCGGTACTGGGAACCCGTCGAGCTGGGCGGGTTGCCGCCCAAGGGTGCCAGGAGGATCGCCGAAGCGCTGGCGGGCGCGTCGAGACCGCTTCTCGTGACCGGGTACTCGGGCCGCAATCACGAGACCCCCGCGGCCCTGGTCGAGCTTGCCGACATCGTCAAGGCTCTGCGGGTGCTTGACACGGCGGGCAGCGACATGTGCTTCCCCGCTGACCACCCAGCGTGGCTGGGTGTGAGGCAGGGCGCGGACCCGTCCATATCTGACGCAGACGTGATCGTGGTGCTCGACTGCGACGTGCCGTGGATCCAGACGCTATGCAAGCCGCGACCAGACGCGACCGTCTTCCACATCGATTCCGACCCGCTCAAGCAGCGCATGCCCCTCTTCTACATCCAGGCCGACGCCCGGTACCAAGCCGACTCGCTGCTCTCGGTGCACCAGATCATCGAGGTCCTGCGCCGGCCGGACAGCGAGGCCGCCAAGCTCCTCAGCTCGAAGGATCTCGCCGCGGCGGAAGCCGCGCGGCAGGAGGCGTATGCCGCGCGCATCGAGCGCATCGAGAAGGCGGCGGGCCCGCTCCCCGATGGGAGGTTCGGGGTGGCCCACCTCAGCAGACTCCTCCGGTCCGCCTGCCCCGAAGACACCATCTGGGCGGTTGAGGCGGTCACCAACACGGGCTTCATCCACGACAACGTGCGCCCGACGCGGCCCGGGTCGTGGATCAACTGCGGCGCGAGCGGTCTCGGCTGGTCGGGCGGCGCCGCCCTGGGCATCAAGCTCGCGGCCGACGCCGAGGGGCGCGGCCAGTTCGTCTGCCAGATCGTCGGTGACGGGACATATATGTTCTCCATCCCAGGCAGCGTCTACTGGATCGCCCATCGGTACAAGATTCCGGTGCTGACCATTGTACTAAACAACAACGGTGAGTTTTCTCAGCACCTCGTCATCCACCCAACCCTTTTCTTCACACCCCCTTCGCCCCTTGTTTCCCGGCGCCGGGCATCAGCGCAATATGACCGGCTGCGTTGGCCCTTGTCGCTGACGCACAGGTGCGACCAGGCTGGAACGCGCCGCGCAAGTCGTACATGCTAGTGCACCCCGAGGGCGCGGCATCCAAGGTGTCGGACGAGGACATCCACATCTCGTTCGCCCCGCCGCCGGACTACGCGGGTATCGCGGCGGCGGCCGGGGCGGGCGACGTGCACGCCCTCAAGGTTGAGGAGGCGAGCCAGCTCGAGGCGGTGCTGAAGGACGCCGTGGCCAAGGTCCAGGCCGGGAACACGACGGTCGTGGACTGCCGAATCGTGCCGGGGTACTAGACGGGAACTGAAACGATGTGGCGGTACGTAATCAAGAGAGGTGTTGTGCGGCTGTGAGACGTAGGGCAGTCAACTCCTTTCCCAGAGACTTTTCTGCAGTGGTTCCTCGCCGCCAAGGGAGCTCGGAGAACAACGGCCTCGTATAATAAACCTTGTCGTTCCCGGCATTGCTTGCTGATGGCATTCCTAGCCTGTCCGGGGTTTCTCGAAGGACAATCGAGTTCACAAGTCAGCTGGCACTCCTAGTCATTCAGCCAGATTAGAGCGGGAGAATTTCTGCTTGTGGATTCGGGGACAGACCGAGGAAGACCATGAGCCATGGAAACATGTGCCAAAACATTGTTGGTAGTCAATGGCATTCCGAGTCCCACGACGTATCGAGGATGCAACTCGTATCACATGAACAGAGGGAAATGGCGATTGCTCTCCATTGTAATGTCGTCAACTCGAGCTCTTTTTCTTTGCGTTGGTGATTCATGTTATTTTGCGGGACCGAGAGGTTCATGGCAGGTGCGGAACTCCCAGAATCGCGTAATAAGAAGGAGCACGGGGGAAGTCGCGAGGTAAAATTTTCCAAGAGCATTAACAGTCCACAGCTGTGAGATCATGCGAAGCCTCTATTTACGATTCCCCTGATCCATTCCCGCTCATCTGTGCTTACGGCATGGATCGCACTCCTACAGACCCAACTCTAGAGACGTTGGATGATGACCGGGAGGCATCTCGAACATATGTTTGACGAAAAAGGTACGTATTACAAGTAAGGTAACCGGTACGTTTGTAACCGTTATTTCGTATGCCTAGAACATAATTTACCATAACGGTTGCTGCCAAGAGCTCCTTTGGCGAACTCCTGGACCTGCCAACGTGTAACTAAGACTAAGATGCAGTGGAGGCGCCTGCCCTGTAGAAATTTGCAGGCTTCTATGGAGTACGGATTACATAGGCACCTTACCGCTGGGTGCGTTGCGGTGATACTTCATACTGCAGTAAGCTTCCTTGTACCATACAGTACCGTGTGCAGTGGAAGCAGCTTCGCCAAACACCAGGCTGGCAATCTGGGGACTTGCGACTCGCCCCACGAAGGGAATCTTTTTTTTTTTCCTTTCCTTTTTTCTTCATCCGCCTAGACCACGACCACGACGACCTCGGAGGACGGCCAGACGCACAGGATGTACCACCTCGCCAAGGGTCTCTATCGCCTGGCGACAAGCAAAGAGGGTGCGCCCCTCCCCCTCCCCGTCCCCCGTTTCCCCCCCCCCTTCCTCGGTGCCCTCGTTCGTTGAATGATCCAGAATCCCTAAGCGGAACCGACTGACACACACATCTTATCTCGGCTAGAGTACTCGGTCCTCCTCCTCGGCCTCGACAACGCCGGCAAGACGACGTTCCACGAGCAGGTCAAGTCCATCTTCTCGCCCGACGGCCCGCCGCCGAACCTCAAGACGGTGCCGACGGTGGGCCAGAACGTGTCGACCATTGTGCTGCCCGACATGTACCTCAAGCTGTGGGACGTGGGCGGGCAGCTGTCGCTGCGCAAGCTGTGGCAGAGCTACTACGCCAGCTGTCACGCCATCGTCTTCATCATCGACAGCACCGACATTGGCGACGGCAGCCTGGAGCACGACTCGTCCGGCCGCCTCGAGGAGTGCCGCCTCGTGCTCGAGGACGTGCTGCAGAACAGCGAGGCCGAGGGCGTCCCGCTGCTCATCCTGGCCAACAAGCAGGACCGCGAGGACTGCGTCGAGGTGGTGCGCATCAAGGAGGGCCTCGTCAAGCGCGTCTTCGAGGGCGAGAAGGCCGGCGGCATCCGCGACTCCCGCGTCCTCCCCGTCTCGGCCCTGACGGGCACCGGCGTCAGGGAGGCCGTCGACTGGGTGCGGTCGAGGGTCAAGTGGAACAAGGAGAGCCGCCCGCCGCTCATGAGGTGACGATGGAATGCCGGCCTCCTCCTCCTCCTCCCTCCTCTCCTTTTCCCAAGCGAAGTCTTCGTTACGCCAACCTGATCGCGGGCAATAGATACCCAGCTTCCTAGCAGGACAGCGATATTTTCCCCCGGAGCATGTCGCTTTTCGAAGCAGCCATGTCAACGACGATTCGTCCCGGTGTGCGGGCAGTTGCCGGTCTGAAGCCGTGCTCCCGATCACGGCTTAGTGCAGAGGCGACCGAGCCATGAGAGCGACATTGTGTCTGGATACGTCACCAATCCAAACTCGGCGACATTCCAGCTGGTAAATTCCGGGCATTGGAAAGAGCAGGGAGGGAGGTGATGCTTGGTGATTCTATCTCGCTCTGGGCCTAACCATCCCTAGTAACCTGAACAGCGAGCTCGAGCCGTCGCGTGCCGGTCCGGCAGGCTATGCTGCTGGTGTGAATCAAGGTACACAGGACCACCCACGAGGAATGGGTTATCACGGAGGCTTGACCCAATGGATTTCTTTTCTTTTCTTTTTTTTCTCTTTTTTCTTTTTAGTTTGAATTGGATACCCATATTAGTAATGGAGTTGAGAGGAATACGCAGGAATTCATGGCCTTCGTGCCGGAGATACGAATTCGATATCAAGGAGATAGCACAATCTCCTACTTTCGATCCGACAGCCGTTGGTTTGTCCCCATGTATCTCTCCCCACCGTTGCCAGTTAAGTGATCCAACTCCCCTTAAATGGCTCCCTTGTCCCGAGACTTCTCTTTCTTTGCTCCGACCAAGTGCCTCCGTTTGATCTGCCACCTACTTGCTCCCCGGTATTCAGAGAGTACCTTGAATGAGGTATTGCAATGCTCGGATTGCAGACTGGTTGTCCGATACAGACTGGTCCCATCGTCAATCAACCCCGACACCGCGCTCTTCTCTCTCTCTGTCTCTCCTTCTCTTTCTCTCGCTCTCTCTCGCTACCCGAAGAATCATCCCGGTGTTGGTCCGGAGAAATCTATCTTTTAGTTGGACAGACGACGGCTTGACCGCCGTGGGTATCTCCTTTATCCAACCTTAATTAAACCTCATCTTTGCTCCGAACGCCGTCACCTGTCATTCTCGGCCCTCAGCTCCGCCATAAAGCCGCCCTTGTCCCTCCTCTTGAAGTCCTCGGCAAGCTTCCTGTCCAGCAGGTCCGAGAACTCCTTCACCTTGGTAAGGGCGACGCTGGTGCACTGCAGCAGCGCGACGGCGTCGACCGGGGTGCCGCCGAGCTTGGCGATCTGGCAGATCTCGCCGTGCTTGTTCAGGCTCACGGTGCAGCTGCCCACCCGGACCTGCTCCTCGAGCCAGGTGGCGTCCAGGACGGCGATCTCGCCCTCGTCGCCGAAGAAGCTCCAGGTGACGCAGAAGGGCGAGTGCAGCCAGCTGAGCGGGACGGGCTCGCGCTCGGCCGGGGTGTAGACGGTCAGGCGCCCCCCTTCCATGCTGGTGTCGGGTTTTCGGAAGTGGCGCAGGGCGGCGACGACGGCGAAGCAGGCGGCGTCGGTCAGGTTTCCGTCGTGCGAGAGCACGTGCACGTCGACGCGGACGGACCAGCACTTCTGGCCGGCCACGAGGCACAGCGACTCGGTGTCGAGCGCGCCCGAGCGGCGCACCGTCTTCTCGAGCAGGCGCGACAGCAGCACCTCGGTCTCGGTCGGCCGGTTGACCTCGAACGCCGGCGACGTCATCGGGCTGAGCTCGGTCGCGATGGTGAAGATGCCGTCGAGCGGGCGGTCGGCGTAGGGGACCGTCACTTCGGCGGTCGCTTTGGCGAGGACCCTGACGAGGCGCTTCTTGATTAGGGAGGAGACAATCGAGAAATCAGAGCATATGTGGTTATTTTACCTCGTCTTTCCGAGCGTGACGTCGGCGACGCCATACTGATCGCCAAACGTGAGCTCCAGAGGTCGGTACTGGTCAAGCTCGCGGCCGTCCAGCCGCAGGTTTTCTTGGAGCGCTTGTATGACGAACTGCTTCTCGTTCAGAGAAGGCTCTGCTTCTCGCGGCATTGTGAATTGGTATCCTGGGACGTCGTAGAAGTAGGAAAGCGAGTAATCGCCGAGCCGCGCATGGAATGGATGATGTTACGGACGCCTTGCTGTTTGCTGTTCCGGAGGGGCGGCTTTCTGCCGCCAAAGACCGCTAAATTTTAGTGGATTCTGCCCCGCGGAGCGCGGGCGGTGAGGCCCCATCGACCCGCCAAGCTACTAGCCCACTGCATCACATCGCCTGGCAATGGATGCACCCTTGCGGCTCTTCCAGTCTACTAGTTAAGGAAATCACAGCATCATCAACCGAAAAATAACCTTCTTCTCAAGCATCGACCAGCTGCGCCATCCGGGTCGCAATTCACGTCAGATTCGCCGACCAAGATGACGACAGCTCACAGGCCTACATTTGACCCGGTAAGGCACGCGCGCGGATTCGGGGTTCCTTTTTGAAACCACGATGCTAACGCACGGCATCAGGCCCGCGGCAAGGAAGCCCTTCGCGGGCCGGCGTACCACCAGCGGCTGCTGCCCGCGTATACGAAGCTCAAGTTCAGGTGCGTATATA